>NC_138049.1:89560637-90068137 GCF_964194185.1 Rhinolophus hipposideros | reverse complement strand
TGTAAATGCTGTTATATCGAATACCCTAAAAAACTTTTCTTCTAAGGGATGCCTCAAACTGTCCATTCATCATCTTTTATCACCATCTGCACAATATGTCAAGAGCATTAACTTAAGTTAATCTTCCCAGTTGGTACAGAAAACATTATTGTCTGTGTCATACAATATGTCATGAACAAAGGAAAAGCCTGGATTGAAATGGACTCTTTGGACAAGTCCAACGCTACTTTTCACAAATAGATAAAATTTGGGCAATCAAGTTGACTTCATATTCAAATATGTCATTGTACTCTTAAAAACTAAGTTCACTAAAATTAAGGCAAACTTTGATTATTTTAAATAAATACATTAGTTTGTATTCTGGCAAAAATAAAACAAGAACTAACTCAGATTAAGGTCTTCTTTCATTAATTTAGGATGTGTCCAAAACATGTAGTCAAAAAATAATTTTAGAAAATATGCTGTGAGTAAAAATCAGCAGAGTGCTTTCACAACATGGGTAATCAACAAATATGTGTTTAATTAATAAAATCATTTCTCTATACAGCACTGGGGCTTTGATCTATTTTTTGCCCAGGGACTTGCTGTCCAGTAAAGTCATAAAAACCATGTACAAAAATAAGTAGGCATACCAAAAAGTAAATTATTAGGGCTAGATGTAAATGCATGACACAGACAATACATGGTCCAGTAGTTCAGTGGAAAGCAGAATGCTTGGCAAGGGGAAGAGGGAAAGGATGGCTCATCCTGGACTGGATATTGTTGCTAAAACAGACACTCCTCAAAAGCAAATAAAAATGATTCTGCAATTAAATCTTTTGAAGGGTTGTTTCACTGTTTCCATATAGACAGCTTTTGAATGCAATATGTAGGACAGCATACCCAACTGAAGTGCAAAAATCCTTTTCAAAAAACGCGTTTTCCTTATTACCTTAAGATCAAATAATAAATAATAATAATAAATGCAGCTTGAGAAGGAAAAGCCACACTCCCATTTATTCTTTTTTGTGTTTTACCTTAAAAGAAGCTTTGATATTTTTATACATCAGTCAGCATCCAGCTCATTTCCGTGCTAGTGTGTTAACCTTCTCCCTCTGGACACTTGGGATATTAATATTATCCTCTGTAACAATCAGCAAAAGAAATAAAGCATTTACGCAAATACTGCAAATTAGATTAAACTGCAGTTCTGATGTAACCCTGTGACATACAGTTTCTTGCGAATTAAAGCCAAATGTACAAGCATTTAATGACTAATCCTTTTAGGTATTTTAATGCCCACATGAAGATTTATTGAGGAGAAAGGGAAAGCATATGCGGTTTTCCGTTAGAGCCTGCCTGCGGGCGGAGGATTGAGCAGATTGGCTTTTTTTAATTAATATTTCAGTTCTTTGTGTTTTGGCGGGCAGGTTGCACGTGGCCCTGGTACTGAACGGACAGCTCCTTTCTCTTAAGATGTGCGCTAGGGGCTAGCAGTCTATGAGCCAGTGGCAGACTCTGGAGATAGAGGAAAGAAAGAGAGTGGGATCAAGTTCTGACTCTACCCTCGTTCTTATACCCCACACAGTCACAGGCTTGCCTCTTCCAGAAATTAACCTACTGATCTATATTGGTAAAATTAGTCATACTAGAAGCTTTCTCAGTTCAGCCACAAAAGGGGAGGAGAAAGCTTGTCAGACCCTCCTCCCTCCCCTGGGCTTACTACAAACAACTTTACTGTTGCTAAGAAGAGACCTTTGAAGATAATAAGAAAGGCAAGTTCGCTTGCATTTTAGGAACACTTCCTGCAGATGGGAAGACTCTAACTAATGAAATCTCTAGGATCACATTTGTACTTAATGTTACAAAACCTTGTTGACTAAAGTAACAAATGCATGTGTGCATACGTGTGTGTGTGTGTGTGTGTGTGTGTGGAGAGAGAGAGACATATAGAGCCTGATCAACCAACTTAAAAATATCAAGATCTTGAAAAGCTGCTTCTTTTTTATTTAATCCAATTACATGTTGATTTCAAACGAAGTTTGAACTTTGTCTTAAAGTTCATCTCAATAGGAGAAAAAGATGTAAGAACCTGCAAGGTATTGGTAACCACACATTGCATGCATTTGAAAATATTATAGAAATGAGTTTGAAAATTTGAGGATTTTTTTTGTCTGTATATTCAACATCAGTGCTGGTATCCTCTGAATCTAGGTCTCCTAAATAAAATACATTAGGAATGTATCAAAATATGTCACAAATTTGTTAAACTAAGACCTAGAACATGCATTTTATTTACATTTCTCCCCTTATGGTAAATATTACCATCGTTCCTCATTTTCAGTTCTCCCCCTTCTTCTGGGCACAGGGGAAGATTACACACTCTCCCTGCCCTAGACATGGCTGGCTGATGCGTTTCTGGAATAAAGTACTTATTTACTTGTGCAAGACCCTCCAGCCCCCTCCCCAACTTCCATCTTGTGGTAATGCAGAGATAAAGATCTCACTAAATCCCCAAGCCTCCAAATGGAGGATAGCGACCCTGGGAAGTTGTCCAAACCCGCAATGGACTGTGTGCTTGATAAAAGTAAACTTTTTTTGTGTTAAGCCACAGAGATTTTGGAGTTGTTACCACGGTACTGCACGTCCTAATTTGACTAATAAACTCAAAAATATGATATAAAATCAAAAATATAATATAATTTACATTTTTCATGGTAAGTATTTGAAAATCAGATGTGTATTTCATACTTACAACATATCTCAGTTTGGACTAGCTTCATTTCAAATTGCCAATGTCTTCCAGCTAAAGAGCACTGAACACACCTCTATAGTTGAGGAAGTTGGTTCATAACTTGCAGCAAAGAAGGACCCCCATCATGGGGAGCCATGGAACATTTCAATAGAGGAATGTTAGAAAGGACTTAGTATGGGATTTGGACTTTAGCTGGGTGATTTCAGGGATGAGCCAATAATTAGGGGTTCACACTGGACTGAGTGCTCTCAGAAATAGAGGAGAACTTTATGGTTGGGTATCTCAATGAACTTTTTTAGACAGGAAAGATTAAAGATAAAGTTGTAATTGCTAAAGAGGCAGCAGTCACTCATATTAGCCAGAAGAGAAGTATGTTTTGGTGTTTTGGGGCTTGGACAATGTTCATGTTTGTCTATGTTCAGACATTATTACAGTGTAGTCTTATTTTCATCTTGATCCATCACGGTCAGAGTGGCCCTGTCTGATGTTGATTTTCTGTGAGATGGTCTGTGTTCAACAGAACACCAAAACCTGACTGTCAGGCCAGCCTGTAACAACACCATGGTCTAGCTGATAGGATGTCAGGGGCCATTTTGGTTTTTTTGGTTTTTGGTTTTTGTGTTTGTTTTTTTTCTCAAAGTGCTTGTATTAGTCTGCTAGGGCTGCCATAACAAAATATCACAGACTGGATGGCTTGTGCAACAGAAATTTATTTTCTTGCAGTTGTGGAAGCCGGAAGGCGAAGATCGAGGTGTCAGCAGGTTTGGTTTCTCTAGAGGCCTCTCTCCTTGGCTTTTAGGTGGCCATCTTCCTGTCATGTCCGCACATGGCCTTTCCTCTGTGGATACACATTCCTGGTGCCTCTCCCTCTTCTTATCAGGACACCCATCGTGTTGGATTAGGGCCCCATCTTTATGACCTCATTTAGCCTTAATTACCTCCTTACAGACCCCATCTCCAAACAGAGTTACATTGAAGGTTAGGGCTTCAACATATGAATTTTGGCGAGACACAATTCAGTCCACAATGTGCTCAATACCCACATATTTCTAGTCATTACTGCATAAGACAGCACAGTTATAGACAATCTGAAATTGACTGTGGCTATTTGCTAGAGACTCACATTGATTGGAGACATTTCTTAGTATAATCAAAAATATTTTGCAAGTTTCACTGCAGGTAAAGGAGCTCTGGAATGTCTTTGGTCTCTTTTTTCTATATGTCCTTTCCCTATAATGTAATGCACTGATTTCATGGTAAAGAGTTCTGTAATTAGGTGCTAAGATGGCCCAGTTTTCTGCAGCAGGGTGGAGTTGCATAAGCAGTTAAATAAAGTAAGTGAAACATCTCCCTGCCCTTTATCATTTACTCTTTTTTTTAAGATTTCTATTAAAATATAGCTAACATACAATATTATATTTGTTTCAGGTGTACATGACAGTTATTCAACATTTATATACCTAAAGAAGTTATCACCATGATAAGTCCAGCAACCATCTGGCACCATACTACACTGTCACAATATTATTGACTATATTCCCTATGTTATACATTACATCCCTATGACTTATTTGTTTTATATACCTGGAAATTTGAACCTCTTATTTCCCTTCACCTGTTTTCCCTCTTTTTAAATTTTTCAATTGCAGTTGAAATTTATTATTATTTTATATTAATTTCAGGTGCTTTAACTAAAGTGATTACTTAGGCATAGCCGACTACTAATCCCTGCCTTTAGCATTTCTTAATGTCCAGTCAATGAATCACTTCTTAAGAATAGATTTTATGGTGTTTTTTGTGTCATAAGAATTCTACCTTCCCTGTTCAAGAAAAGCATCCAAGGAGCTGGTTTGGGAACAAGGGTTTTTTGAATACTTGCTATGCTAATCATCATTTGAATTTCCCAGCCCCTTCTGGCCTGCTCGCTTCAAACTGGCCAGCCCTCACTAGCCAGATTGACACATTGCATTTCTCACACAGGGATTTTGTACAACTGGGATTCTCAATTCAATATACTCTGCAATGGCTAAGAAAAAGTAAAATAAAGTGAAAAGTATCCATGTAAAAAAAAAAAAAGAATTCTAACTCTGTCATTCCAAGCCATCCAACTGGCACTCTTCATGACATAGCTGTCCTCTGTCTCACGTTAGATATACCATCTTTGGAGGAACAGGATGAACTTTCCATACTTATATCCTAATAGGCCAGTGGTATTATCTTACTGTGGAAGCATGCATGAGTATATTCCATGTTCTCTGGAAAAAAACACAGATTTTGGAGTGATCTTTGCTTTGCTGATTTTGAAAAGGGAGAAAAAAATTAGAGTGAACAATTTGAAATCCTAGACCTCATTAAAGTTTGGGTTATTTTGGCTACCATAATCTATACAACGATGGCAAGCAAGCACATTGTCAAGGCATACAATTTCTACATCTCAAGGATTTTGAATTCTACTGTCAACTATATCTGAGACACATTTGACTTTGTCAATGAAAAGTGCATTTAAGTGATGCCTCTCTAAAATTCTGCATTACTATTCCTCCTCCACCACCGGAACCCAGATAATTAATGGAAGAGCTTCCTCCTCTAAGTCAAAATTGAATGTACCAGGGCAGAACACCTACATGTGCTTAGTTTTGTCACCATCTAAATTTCAGCATTCAGATTAGAACACACTCCTAAAAGACTAATGCTGTTTCAATGTATTTAACTAGCTAAAGAAACCTGTCCTCTTTAACTGCTGGCACATAAATATATGAAAAGTGCATAGTGTTCAATCATACAAAGAATCTTACACTACATTATTTATCAGAATGTCTACATTCATTACTGATATATCTAATAGATAGTACATATTTAATACATCACAGTCTATATGTGCTTTCAATGTCTTATACTAGAAAGAAGTCTCAATGCCAAGTTTAGTCTCTAAAAGAGGGCTTAAGAAGTATCATTTTCACATCTGAAGCATAACCCGTACTGCCCCACTTCATGTAACTTCTTAAACTGGACATTCTGTGACATGACTTAGTCTCAGCAGGACACCCCTAAAGGGAAGAGACTCCAAGAATCAATAGAGGGGTTTGTCTTCTTTTTTGTCGTACTTTCTTCAGTAAAGACTATCTGAAGACAGTGAGAGAAGGGGATGAGTGGTTGAGAGCGTTGGAAACAATTGATGGAGAGACGATTACCAAAGGGCAGCAGTGATGATAGGCTGTTTCTGGGATTGCAACCTCCATCTTTTACAGAGATCATTGAAATTCAGAGGGATTCAGGAGGGTACCCATAGTTTTCAAAGTTTTCATGATACCAGAATGAAAAAGAGGCCTGAGCAAAACGTGCCCCCTTCTGAATCTAGACTTCTAGAACGTGGTCCCCTGACTTGGAAATCCATAGAAACATCTACAATGGAGACAGATAAACCAAAATTTAGTGTTAGAAAGGATAGCTTACAAAAGGGAAAGTTTCTCTTCATCACCATTAAGGTTCATACAAATCCAATGAAGCTTGGCCTACTGGCAGGAAGGTAACTTACAAAAATAAATCATACCTAGTCATTTTAAAACACATTATCAATTACAAGTTGTTTCATATATATACTTTCCCCCATGTAATCCAACCTGGCTGTGAGAGAGAACAGTGCTTAAGTGACTTGTCTAAGTCACAAAGCCAATCGGTGGCAGAATATGTGTATTCCTCACTATCTTTCACTTTCTCAAAGGGAAATCGAAAAAGAGAAATTCATCCTAGCAATTATGTAATGCTCATACTGTGCCTATAACCAGAACTGACTTGGGAAGAAGAGGCAAAACCACAGGCTGCCAAAAATGGCAGGCCCAAAGTAGCAAAAAAATATTTAATGGACTGTCCTGTTGTGTACGTTGAGTAATAAAACAGAACTGGTACAAATTTCTAGACAACATCCTTGGGCATTCCAGGCAGCAGACACATCGAAGGAAACAAAGGAATAAGGTAAATATGGATGGATCAGGAGTTTCAAAACAAAACTGCTCAAGGATAAGTAAAAGACATACGTGAGGTCTACACAGCATGCACAGAGCAAGGAGATTCAGCAAGATTACATAATGAACTCAAGAAAGTGTGAAGTCAAACACTAGCACAGCAAAGTTGAAGAATAAAAGGGCTATTGCACCAGAGATTAAGATAAATAAAATTATAAGGCATTGTTCTAATACATGAGGAAAAAAGGTCAATGGAAAAATAAACGGGACCTCTGAGAGGCTTCTGGGGTAATTGACAGAGAGGGAGAAAAACCTCTTTTAGTTTAAAAAATAAATAAATAAAAGTAATTGGAGGTACTAACAAATGTCACCCCAATAAACTTTAATTAAAAAAAAGAATAAAACAAAAGAACCCCCCCCCCAAAAAAAGTAACTGGAGGGCTTGGTTGCCTGAAAGCTCCACAAGGCTACTAGAAGGGAGAAGAGGCAGATGTTTGGGGTTGACAACCAGTGGGGTCACCATGGGTTGGTTAGAAGGTAAGGGATGAGGTATGTACTAGGTTGTGGGAACTTGAAGTGCTCCGGATAGAGACACACCTTCCCCACCCTTCCACCCCCATCCACTGAGTAGATGCCCAGGATATTGAGGCAAAAGTAAATCAAACCTTTGTAGATTAAAAGGTAGGGAACTAAATCAGAGCAGAATCCCGGAGGACCCTGGGACAAAAGTAGGGGGAGAGAAAGATGGAGAGAGACAAAGGGAAAGAGGGAGGGAGAGAGGGAGGTGAAGAGAAAAATTGAGAAGAAATGAAGAGAAGAAATGAAATTCAAAATTGTAAAAGGCCACAAAGTTAATTAAGCCAGGAGGAAATACTAATCAGTCTCACAAGAAATGGCATTGGGGTTGGGGAAGGAAGACTGAGCTGTCCATTTCCTGGATTCTGACTGAGAGCTTTGGACTGAGTCAGTGCAAGCACCTGAGTTCTACCTTGTCGCTTGCATAGTGGTGTGACTTTATACCTATACTTCAGGTAAGGACCGGTAGGCTCTCATATGGTCTCTGAACTCTCCTAGCAGGATTTACTTGGGTGCCATCTGTTCACGGGCCGCAAAAATGGACCCTAGGGAAGCAAGAATGCCCTACTACCAACGCCTCTCTACAGATGCCCCTTTAACAATCCCCTCCTTCTAAATAAAAACACTCAGCATTTACTATCCGCTTCCCTCGCTCCAGGCTGATGAATATATAATCTCTTACATGTCACCACAGCCGAAAGAGCTAACAGTTATAAGTAACTTGCTCATGTAGAGTACGGATTGATGTCCCCAGGCCCTGTGGTTTTAGATCCTGCGTTCCTGTTTGCGCACAGTTAGCAAACTCGGTTAGGAGAGGTTCCCGGAGGCCAGCGCAGAATCCACAGAGCGGCAGCTCTGGCCGCTGGGGCGCGGGTGCAGGAGACCGGCGGGCACCGCTGGTGGCCCCTGAGGCCTGGCTCTAGGCGCGTGCTGCAGCCTCAGAGGATCCATGCAGGGCAGCTGGAGCCACTGACTCCCTGGGACACAGTGGGAGACCGACCCTCCAGGGGAGGGGACAGCCTCTGGAAGCCCCGCACACAGTCCGTCATCAGAATAAAAAAAAGGGGGCGGGGGGGGGGGGAGGTAAGATCATGGAGGCTGGATTTGCTGGCAGCGGGAGTCTGAAAGATTTCGGCTGGAAAGCGTCAAGATGACAAGTCCCTTGCTGCAAAAGAAAACTTGAATGGGCCTCCAATGTGGGTATTTTCTGTTAGTCGTCTGAAAAGGAATGGAGATGTGGGATTAAAGGAGGAAATTTAAAACATGGAAAAGTTACATGCAACAGCAGAGGCCAGGGGATGTAGTAGGAAATTTTTTTTTCTTTTAATTTGAAGCTAAAATCACTGAATTCAAAGCCCCGTGTGACCTTGGCGATTACCCATACTTCTTTGTGTGTCACTTTCACAAGAGCTTCAGGGTCCTCGTTTACACTAACACCTACCTCGTACTAGTACTAATACGTACTCCATAGTACCTCATAATGCATACCTCATAGGGTGTTGTACGGATACAATGAGATAATGCTTGTTAAGAGTTCGGAGCAGGGCCTGACGCCAATACGTATTCAATACATGTTAGCTGGCGCTGTCACTTCGTTGTTTGGGCTCTATAAAAAAGAGTAGTCGTTATACATGTCCCCCGCCCCCCCTTGAGTTGTGTTGTCAGGAGCAAATGAGTCAATACTTGTAAAAGTGCTTAGTAAACCAACGCTCAATATACGACCGGAATGCAGACAAGCGAACTTTGAAAAACCTCTAGTGCGTTACAAGGTCAAACAACCGCGGGAGGGGAGAGAGAGAGCACAGAGCACAGCCCTTTCGGAACACACACAGACACACTTCTTGGCTAAATGGGGCAAGTTTCCCGTGAGACAGCAAGGCCTTAGCGGAAGACGCTGCTCCCTGCCTCAGCAGGCGCAGCCAGCCAGGAGGCCTCCAGGTCGCCGCGCCCTCCGGGCTCCCCCAGCTGCGGGGGGTGAGCGCCCTCCGACGCCACCGGGCTGGCGAGGAGGCTCTGCCCGCGCCCCCGCTGCAGGGAGAGGGTGAGCGAGTCCGCGGCCTGCCTGCGTCCCACTCAGCAGCTGTTGCAGACCAGCGAGGAGTCCGCCCTCTGAAGGAGGGCCTGAGCTCCAAGTTTCACTGTTACCAAAATCAAGACTTCCGACGAGAGAGTTCTTCCATTTAGTTTTCGACTAGTACGTTGGCAAGGCTTTTTAATTGCTTGCAAATGCATTTTCTCTGCACGATTATGGAATCCGTGTTGCCTGTGGGCAGTAAGGCTAAGACCCAACACACACAAGACTAAGACGGACCCGCATTAGGTTTTTGACAAACAGCCCAGAGGGCAGGGGGTAGGGTCGTGCAGGAGGATGTTTCACACAGGCCCGCGCGTGAGTTTTAAGCAAAATGTCCCTTCTGTTACTGAAGGCGAAATGAGGGTGAGGGATGGATAACCGAGAAGAGAAGAGATAGAAGAGTTACCAAATCTTAACTGGGAAGGAGAGGGGAGGGACCTTTGGAAAGACACCTAAAGTCAGCATCAATCAGCTCAGGCTAATAGGAGTAAGAAAGGCAAGCAATTCATTGGGTGGGTGGGGGGGGGGGGATAGGGAGGGCAGAGTCTGACCTCCAGTGCCTGCTCATGAACCCCTATGCTTCCATGCATTTTCTCTTCAATATCCTGGTCCTTGTAACTGGGTCAAGTTTTAGATGTCTGGCTCCTGCCCAGAATTTTCTTGGTATTTGGCAAGCTCTTCTCTCTCCACCTTGCCTAATGAGGAAAAATGAATGAATCGGGGACCAGGATACTGTGGGGAATCCAACATATTTGCCTTTCCACCACATGAAGAATGGCACCCACCCTCCAGCAGTAGCAGTAACTGGTAGAGGTTAGGAGGAGCACAGCACAGTGGATCCTTGGATAAGACCTTTCCAGGTCATTAGAATTCTGAATGACTGTGAAACTTAGGCCCCTTGAAAGTGGTACCTGATAGCTCTGTGTGGTTGGCACTTGGAGACCTCAGCCTGTCTTAGAAGCCTATCCAAGGTGGAGGCCTCAGAGGGCAGGAGATTCACAGAGATGGAAGGGTGCCTGAGGACAGATAAAACCAGAATACCACTAAGATAGGACACAACAGCCATTCGCTTTCTTTGAATTCTCTACCGGCACCTTTTATCTTTATGTGCATCCAAAATAAGAAGTGGGAGGACAGAGGCATGGAAGCCTTAGGAGAGATACTGATGTTTAGATCTAGACCTCTTGTTCTGCTTTGTGGAAAGAACATCTGCGTACTATCTTGGATCTTTAGTGCTCCGCTGTTCTCCTGTACAAGTGCCCTTCCAAAGCCAGGGTCTTTGTAATCATGGAGATTGTCTCCTATTGTGCAAACGCATGTCTGGGTTAGGGAACTGCATGCCCCACTGGAGCAGAGCACACTACATTTCACTCTCAGACAAAGTTCACCCCTGCTGTCTTGAGGTATAGATTTCATGGATTCAATCTCATCTCTACCTTCCTCTAAAGATGAAGGAAAATGGAAGGAAGGAAGGAAGGAAGGAAGGAAGGAAGGAAGGAAGGAAGGAAGGAAGGAAGGAAGGAAAGAGGGAAGGAGGAAGATACTCTGGTTGATTCATGTGTGCAAATATATCCAAGAAAATATTTTTGGTTGAAAGTGCCCAAATAAGTAAAATTCTAAACTACTCCACTTCACTTAAGATTAAGCAGGCAATTTTGTGAGGAAAGTCTATTCAGGCAACAGAAAAACAAACAAAATTCATTTGGAGAAACAAAGGAAATTCCAAGTAGGAATAAGGAGGAGGAAGAAAAATACATGTTTAATAAAACAAGGGATAGGCACTTGTTTGCTGGTAATTGTCCGCCAACCTCAAACATGCAATGGGTGTCAGACTCTTTCAGTGGAGACGTTTGAGATTGGATAAAAACTGGGGTGACTTGTATGGTATCAGCCTAGGAGCTCAAGAAGTGACTTGAACTTCCCACATCAGCATCTGAGCTATAGGAAGCTGTAGGACACAGTTCAGAAACTCTCTTGTCTAGCTCTGAATCCTAACCAAAACAATAGTAATAGATACAAAGATTTCTCTGCAGATTCCTAAAGTGACTGTGGTAGAACCATCCCTCCTGGACTATGGAGCATGGAGTCAGAAGGCAGAACAGAAGCACTGGGTGCTGAGGGAGACCCTCTCCACGTTCTAGGGTGCGAACTTGGCAGGGTTGCTCCCTTGCTTGTAAGAACCATCTCAAGTGAGCGGGAGCCAGCTCCGCCTGGAGCTCAGGCCGGGTTGCTCACTACCGGTTTCCCGAGGGAGGGAGCCTCAGGCGATTGTCACCAGTCTCCAACTCGCCTTGGCCAGTTAATTCAATTACGCCGCCCATTGGAGAATGTGTGGGCCATTCGCTCTCCCGAAAAGGGGCAAAGCAGAAAAAGAGGAATTAGCTTTGCTGAAAAGCCCAGCCTTTGGGTCAAGCAGGATGACACCTATTAATTGCTCAAGACTATTAATTGGATGGGAAGGGGAGACAGTGGGAGGGGACTGTCTGTCAGAAACAAATCCCGCTTGCGAGCACATCACACACAGAGAGACACCAAGCGCAACGCACACCTGCCTCGACGAGTTTCTTTAGAAAAGGGGCGCTCTGAGCAACCCTAGAGCAGATGGAAGGGAGCGCTGACCAGTATGTGCATATGGTGCGGATGATTTCCCCAACTTTTCTTTCAGGGACAAACAGCATGGTTTTTGTTGTTTTTGTTTTTGTTTTCAAAGTTGGGATGAGGTGAGAGGGAGCAGTTGGCCAAATGGAGTTTCCTTGCAGTTCAGACGCTGGCATGGGAAGCCGGGACACCAGTGTGAGAGAAGAGCTTTCCAGAAGGAGACGTGGTGCCCTGACAAAGTAGATCCCTAAAGTTAAAAGAGAGGCAGTTTACCTTCCTCTCTTCATCTCCTCTAAATACTAATGCAAGTTTTTTTCTCATTCGGCATGATCTTTAGTTACCTCTAATTCCACGGGGGTTCAAGAAGCACAGTAAATGAAGCCCTAGACGCCTTTATCTTGGTACCTAGAAGTCACTCGGGAAAACGGGGTGAGTCTAGGGAGTGGAATGGAAAGATACGATCGCCAGTTCTTTGGTGATGTCCTGAAGTATTCAGACTGATGAGACAACTAGAGGTCATTCCGTAGCGATCCTCAGCTCCAGGCCAGAGCTCATTACCGAGAATATCAGAAGTGCGGGGGGCTGCGTGTAGGTCTTTCTCCCGGACAAGCACAAACACATGGGCCAAATGCGCTGGGACAGCAGGCAGAGCAGGCGGCCATCACGTCCTGAGCCTCCTAGTTGTTCCCGGGGGAGAGGATTTTGCGTCTGCTGCCTGGACCTAAGCCGGGAAAGAAGGTCCCTTCACCTTCAATGAAGATGTATCTGACAGTAGGGGCCTTGGGGGAGGGGTTTGCACCTTGTCTGAGAAGGGGCCTTCCTTTTCCATTTGAGTTGGACTAACTGGGAAACCAACATCATCCACAAAAAAAAAAAAAAAAAAACCGAGTCTGGCAATTCCCAAAACAAATCTGCGGGCCCCACACGTTCTTCTGGGGGGAGGTTTGTACTTGGCAGGGGGGTGGGAGTTTCCGGGGGTAGGGTTGTGGGGACAAACCCCAGCCCCCACGGACTTATTTATTTCGTCTGTGGGTAGAATGTAGAGGCCTCACTCAGTCCTGGCAAACAAAAGATTCCGCTGCAAGCATTTTGGGATTCAGCCCCGTAGTGGCAACCGCACTCATCTTACCCCTCCTACTTAAAGATCAAGTTGGGCATTCTTCCTTTTCATCTTCATTGGGCTCTCAGTCTCCTGACTTCATTAGACCAAAACAAGGAATTTCAAGAAGTTGTGGGGTGGGGGGAAAAGACGCTTGCGCACCTTGAAAAGGGGAGCAAGTGTTGGTTGCTGACCCCTATGCAGGGCTGAAGCATCACAGATCTCCATTTCAGACAGTGCATTTCAATTCTTGTCGTGTGCCTTTGTCCATTTATATAAAGCAAAGAGCTCTGAGTGACAGCCCCAGTTAGCCTGCATGAGCAGGTCCTAATAAACCCTCCCAAACCCTGACATAAAAAAAAAAAAAAGCCACATGCCTGTTTGCCTGCGGCTTATTATTAAGACACCTTCTCAGCTTAAATACTTAAAAGCTAACCAAATGAAATGGCAATTAAGACCAAATTACCCCTTCTATCTCTGAGATGAGTATGTGGAGCCAGCCAATTCTTATGAGATAGACAGGGCTGGAGAGAGGACCTCGTAGAACCTCAGTATTGCGGGCATGTAGCCACGCTACCCCCTCCAGGCGCTAGACCACTTGGTGCCCGAAGCCAAATTTTGAACGAAGTAAAGCTCAAATACTGCTTGAAAGTCGAGAAATCCACAGAAGAGCTAGAGATAGGTGTGAGCTCCCTCCTTCCTGCCTTCTCTTTGTAAAATACAACTTTTAAAAATTTAAGGTTTATTTGGGGGTACTGGTGTTCAAACACCTGGTGCCACTGTTAAATGGACTACACCCCCACGCCCCATCTAGCACTGTTTCCCTAAAGGGAAGAAAGGAAACACAAAAGAGGGGAAAATGGAATGAGTTGGGGATTGAAAGACGTTGTACCTAAATGTGGAATCGTGTCACACATCTTTATTCTCTTGTATTTTTCTTAAATGTATTGCCAGTTACACCATTTCTTTATGATGGAAACTTGGGACTGCCCGTCATGGCTATTTATTTTAAAAGCTGCAGAAAGTCTATGCTACCGCCGGGTGTTGTCTTTCAAAAGAGGGAAAAGAACCCAAATTCAATGTAAATATGGAAAGAGCAGTATTGTTTCCACTTAGATAAAGGCAGACACCCCAATCTGGGTGAAATTGATTTGGGTGCTTTTGGAAAAAAGCAGCTTTCAGCATCCAGGGAGTGGAACCAATAGGAATGAACACTTACTCATGTAAAAGGTAGCTTTAATTAATATATATTTCTATCTCTAATATACACATATCGGGGCTAGATCTTTATCTTCACGATAAAATGTGTGCAAATACTCTCTGTAAAGATGAGTCCCCACCTCAGTCGGTATAGAAAAGCATGATAAAGGTTGGAAAAAATGGATAAAAATGTTGAAAGAACCTCCAGTTCCTTATTAGGCGAAGATACAATATTTATTCCTTGTCTCCTGGGATAAATCTCTTCTGCCTATTGTCCTCCCAGTTCTCAGTGCTGATGCTTAATTTTCAAAACTTCTATATTACCAAGGGACCTACGACATCAGCCAAAGAAATACTCAGCAAGTACAAAATCTGTTCCAGGGAGCTGCTTTTGTGCAGAGGGAAAATTTTGTTCCTACAGGTTTTTAAGTGGGTAAGAGGCAAGGAGCTATCTGATCCGGGCAAAGCCATACAATTTAGATCTCTATCTATAGAACATTTTTTCCCTTAAAAAAAAATTGGAAAATACAAGAAGTTTGGATTTTTTTCCCGATTCTTTTTTTGGAGGGGGAAATTGCATCGTAAGCTTTCGGAGAAACCCAACATGTCAACTACCTTTCCCGGACTAGTCCACGATGCCGAGGTATTATTACTTTTTTTTTTTTTTGAGCGCGCGTGTGTGTGGCGGCGGCGGCAGTGGCGGCGGCGGTGGCAGCTTCCCCTGTCTCTAATCTATATTGGACCGTTACGTTTAATTATAATCTGGCTTTCAGGAGAAGTTAAGGAAGGAAAGGGGAGAAAGTTCGTTATGACATCTGTCGCCAGGAAGGGCAACTCTCTGCCACGTTAAGAAACATTTGCCATAATGAGGGGGGAAACCATAATCCTAATAATAAAGAAAGGGAGGAGGTAGTGAGGAGAAAGAGATAGAGATGGGAAAAAAGATACTCAGAAAGGCAAAGTAAAGAGGTTGATGGGGGGGGGGTAGATGGACAAGGGGGGGTGGGGAACAACGCACCCCTTTTTGGAGTGGGCTGATTCTAGAAAAGTGAAGCGGGAAAGGGGGTCGTGTTCCTTGCCCCAAACGGTTAAGGAAATGAGAAAGTTGAACGATTTTGCACAGGCTGGAATTTTTTAATACATAGACAGTGATTCTGAACATCTATGACGAAACGTTTTGGCCTGGACACTGGCGGAATCTCGGGGTTGGGACCTGGCTGGAGTGCCTGTGTTGTGTACCGACTCTCTCGACCTGCTCCCCGCGGCCCCGGAGTCAGTCGTAAACCTGGCTCCCAGCTCCCTGCACAAGTGGGGCAGGGTGTGTGTGCGTGTGTGTGTGTGTGTGTGTGTGTGTGTGTGTGTGTGTCACCCGCACCTATATAGGGTGGGGGATTTTTTTTCTCCCCCCGCTCTCAACTGTAAGGACGAGGCCGCCCACCCCCAGTGCTCCAGTTCGCAAACGCTGTCTGTCAAAGGCGCTGAGCCCCGGCTGCGGCTCGGCCCAAGCCCTGGGCTCTCGCTCTCCTTGGAGAGCCAGACTCCGGGCTTAGGGAGAGCGGCGCTTTGGTTGCAAAATGACAAACCTCAAGTTTTTCTGCTCTCCCTTTTCCCCCTCTTCCTTCCAGATACGTCACGACGGATCAAACAGCTACCGTTTGATGCAGCTTGGCTGTCTGGAGTCCGTAGCCAATTCCACTGTCGCCTATTCCTCCTCCTCTCCTTTAACTTACTCCACCACCGGCACCGAGTTTGCGTCCCCCTACTTCTCCACTAACCACCAGTACACCCCGCTCCACCACCAGTCCTTCCATTACGAGTTTCAGCACAGCCACCCGGCCGTCACCCCCGACGCCTACTCTCTGAACTCGCTGCACCACTCGCAACAGTACTACCAGCAGATCCACCACGGGGAGCCCACAGACTTTATTAACCTGCACAATGCGCGGGCGCTCAAGTCGTCCTGCCTGGACGAGCAGAGGCGGGAGCTGGGCTGCCTGGATGCCTACCGCCGCCACGACCTGTCCCTCATGAGCCATGGCTCTCAGTATGGAATGCACCCAGATCAAAGACTCCTGCCAGGGCCCAGCCTGGGGCTGGCCGCCGCGGGAGCAGACGACTTGCAGGTAAATAAGCATGCACTGAATTTGTAGGCTCCCTCCCCTCTTCGTCCACCCCCTCCCGCTTGGTTAAAGCTCTGACTAAGCCCTCTCTCTCTCTCTCTCTCTCTTTCTCTCTCTCTCTCTCTCTCTCTCTCTCTCTCTCTCTCTCTCTCTCTGTCTCTCTGTCTCTCTCTCTCTCTCTCTCTCTCTCTCTCTCTCTCTCTCTCTCTCTCTCTCACACACACACACACACACACACACACACACCACCACCACCACCACCACCACCACCACCACTACTTCTAGAAAGTTATAAAAACAATTAGAGGAGGTGTGTGCTATTCGGTTCTTCTCATTGGATCAAGGCATTTCACCTGGACGCTGGGGAGTCCGGCTACCTGCGGGCTTCCACTTTCGGCTGGCCTGCGCGGATGTCTTTTGTGAATCCGTATTTGTGTCCCGGAGGGGATACAGTGGGGGAGATCAAGGAGGCTGAGTCTGAGTCTACTGGACTCAGAGTAAGACCAGATAAGCTGATGACCAATCGCACCCTCAGTCTCGGCGCTTTGCTGGGTCAACCCATGTGTCCCAGGCGTTTGTCCCAGACTGAACTGTAGGGAGCTAACCATGAATTGGCAGGCTGGTTTGTTCTGGGGACATTGTTGAGACCCTGAGCTCTAGCAGAAGTTTCACCAAAGATACTAGATTGCTGTGGAGAGCAAAGAATCACAAGTGAAAGCCTGAAAAATGTACCCCAGCGAAAGGACCTGCACTTCTCCAGGTGTGTAGTTGAGCCTAATTCTCTCTGCCTGAGGTGCACCCAATCCCACCACCCAGTTAACTTACAACTTTATTTTTCCTCTCCAAGTCATTAACTTTTAAGTAAGACGCAACTCCTTAAGAAGGAAATAAAGAAATAAAGGAGGGGGGAGAGGGAGAGAAAAAGAAATAGGAAGGAAGAAAGGAGAAAAGGAAGAGAGAGAGGAGGGAGAAAGGAAAAATTAAAGGAAGGAAGGAAGGAAGGAAGGGATTCAGATACTGTGGAGGCCATCACTCAATTAGATAGCTCTCTCCTACTTTCTTTTTTAATTCATTTTTGTGCATTCTTTGAAACAATTGAATTTATAATTATGCATGCATATTATCACAGCCTCATTTCAAACAAATAAGCCCACAAATGTCCAAGAAAAGAAACCAGAAGACAAGAATTTGTAACTTCTTTTGCCTGAAAGGGCAGCTCTACCTGTGAGTACTACTTTTTCAATCCGCACAAAGCTGGCCACCTTCTCCACCGTTCCACAACGAAAGGCGAGATATTTGAAGAGCACAAGTTGGAGAGGAAAGAGATCCCTTGTTACGCACAGAAAATCTTTCCCCCTCATTTACCTCCAAGCAAGGGATCATTTTAAAATTAAAATGAAAGCCCTTAGAGTCCCAACAAAGAGCCACAACCGCAAGATCGGCACACAAGAAAAAAGATTTGGCTTCATAAACCTTGACTTTCTACATTTATATTCACGAAATAATTTTATACGCTCAGGGCATTTTTACGTTTTTCACAAGGATCCACTTATGTCTCAAGGGGGGAAAAATCTGCCATTCAACGCTTAGCTCAACTAAAACCTATTTACTCCTTTTAATAGCGGCGTCTGCTGCTGATTTTTTTGTATCTGTACAAATTTTTTTTCTGTGCTAGGCACAAAGCCGGGCATTTTTCAAAAGAGGGGATTAGAACATTTGTAGCACCAGACAAAGAGCGAATCCCGTGCAAAAGAACACCGTAGTTTATCCAATTTTCGACTTAGTGCCATTCAACTGGTCATTTATGCAATGTCATCCGACCAAACAACATGTTTTACTTATGAGGGGGAAAAGTTTGTTAAGTGAAGAAACTAAGATTCGTTTCTGCTAAGAAAATAAACATCTTAACGGTGCGCCAGAGAATGGGAGGGAAAGCGGTCGCTCCTTTGAAGAGCTTCCAGGCCTTTTACCATTTATATTTCAGATATTTTGAAACATTTTTTCAGCCTATGTCTTTTTTATATTCTTAATCTCCTTTTTTTCTGATTATTACTCATACTGAGGAAATATTCATACTGAGAGAGACACTCCAAGATGCTAGAAGAAATTGAGGAGTATGGTATATGATATATTCATGTATTGATGTCCATGGACATATCTATATACGTGTTTATAATTTTATATATGTGTATATGTGAAGCAAGTTGTAAATCTGGCAAGTTATTTTCTTCCACTCCTCTTGGACTTAGTAGGCAGAATGAAAGAGAAAGGAGAGAGAGAGAGAGAGAGAGAGAGAGAGAGAGAGAGAGAGAGAGAGAGACATAGTTACTTTTAAAACAAGAAATGGGGAGGGGATGTGTGGGAGAAACCCGTCTCTCTCCTTTTATTTCTTCCTTTTTAAAACATTCACCAGCATATGCCTCATTTCAAATGCAACAAATGTAAATATACTTTTCCCTGCACAGAATTTTAAGTGAAAGTCCAATGGTTTGGAGGGCGGTCTAAGTCTGCCTAACAGATGCAAACAGTCTTGTGGCTTCAGTTCCATCTTTGAGTCCCCTAAAAAGATTTGCTATGGCCAACAAAGAAAACTGTCACACCTTTTCCCATCACCGCTTTAATTTATGCTCAGTCTCTAAGTTTTTTTTTTCATATTGATTTGATAATCACTTTAAGGCAGAACAGTTAAAATAAGAAAGAGCTCGTGAGTAGGCTGAAAAGGGGGCTCTTACAGGCCTGCTTCAATATGGTGAAAATGGGGAAGCAAAAAGGAGCCAGGGCTGTAAAGGTTGTTTTGTAAAGTGGGTTTTTATTATGCACCGACTCTCTCCGCATTTACTTAACTCTTCACGGGCTGTTGGGTAGGTTAACACCCTTCAAGTCCTCTTTCATGTCCAATACCTCGTTTGTTTGTAAAGGAAAATGAGCCTTTAACACATTTCGACTCAGGAAAAAAAAGAAAGACAGAAAAAGACACACAGAGAGAAATTTTTATTTTTCTTAATCAAAACTCAAGAAACCATTTCCTCCATCCCCCTTCCAATGATCTCTCAATCCATTAGGAGCCTGAAGGTCTACAGTGAGTGAACCTGAAGGTGTTTCCTCTGTAAGACCCATTTGGGGTAGCATTATAAGATAGACACTCCTACATCTGGGGGTAAAGCAGAACTCTCATGAGATAACTTGAATCCTCCACTTGAAATGACTCCTCTGAGCTCCCATGAAATCCACAGTGCCAGACTTGACACTTTTGGTATAATTTGCTTCACGCATAAAGTGCTGTGGAAACTGTCTCTATATGTGCTATGTGCCTTGATGGAGACTCAAAGCGTTGCTCATTCTCTCATGCTAACATGAAAGACACTCAGGCTCTTTGAAGTGTAATATTGTAGGGCGCTGTAAAATGCATACCTTAAGATTTATACAGCTTTCAGATTGTGGTTTTCTTCCAATTTTTGTTTTAACCTCATGCATACTACCAAATTTGCCCCAGCTCAATGGTTGCTTTTAAATGTCTACTATGGTGGGGTTCAGGGATGGGGCAGATTGAAAGACTTAACCCCTGTGGGCATACCTATTGGTAGCTATTTGAGTGATTTTGTTTCTTTTTTTTTTATTAAGGGTTCTGTGGAAGCGCAGTGTGGGCTTGTTCTCAATGGCCAAGGGGGAGTGATAAGAAGAGGTAAGTAACAACAGGTTAAAACTAAACATTCTTCTCTCATCTATTACTTTGTTTCAAAGACCTGGTGGCACTTTTAAACATCAGATTCCTTGTCTGATGATTAAGAAAACAATTAGTCGTGGTCAATTGTTCTTGTCCACACAGGTGTACTCACATTAAGAAGCTTCCCTTCCTCCACCAAGGCTTGAACCTAGCCTGGGCCCAAAAGACCTTGATAGAAGAGATTTGCTGTTTCTCACAGAATTGTGGCAGAATGAAAGTTCGAGACAAAAAAAAAAAAATCCTCTCACACCCCTTTCCCTCATCACCACATCCTCGAGCAGAATTTCTGGTCTCTTTTAGCCCTAAATGTGCCAGCCACAGCCTGGGTGTTTGAGGTGATGGTGTTAGCTTGAGGCTTTGAAGGATTCTGTGAAAGGCTAGATTCATTGAGGCTCCAGGGAAGGCTAATGAAACACCAATATTGTAGCTGCCCTTATTTTTCTAAGTGTCCAGAACATTTCTTTCTTTAAGGGAGGGCGGGAGGAGGAGGTGGTGTTAACTGTACCAGATAAAGCTTTCTTGTTCCCATCTGTTGAGGAAAACATCTGAATCCAGAGTTACCCATGGAATTGGAAGGTGGGGGGGAGGCGCGCAGGCAAGAGTAGAGAGCTGTTGATTTTGGCTCAGACATTGAAGGGGCTGCATCTCAAACTTTCCATTTTGACAAAAGGTTTTCAACTATGACATTTTAAGGGCCTCAAGGCAATACAGATTTTGCTGGCTTCCCACTTAACCTACCCAAAGTCTATGAAGCTTATTTTCCTAGCAAGCTCAGTAACCCGTGGAGCACACAAGGCTAGGGGGACCAGCTGTTATCCCAACTTCATATGAATTAATAAGATGTGGCCTATTCACCAGGACTAATTCCAGCTCCAGGGCCTCAGTTGTCTTTAGTAACTGAACCACTAAAGACTAAGTCAATTCTGATGGCACCAAATAAATGTCCTTCAGTCCTTCTCCCTCTTTCAAAGCTCATTTAAAGATTCCAGTGTGTTTTCCAAGAAAGAGGTGCATTGATAGAAAGTAGTGGCTTCATTCATGTTTAAACGGTAGGTTTTCCAACCCGAGGTCCAGTGTGAAACGCCATTGAGGTTGAGGGAGGAAGAAAAGAAAGAAATGCTTTCCTTTGGAACTTGACTATTGTCATAGTGGATACTGGAAACTTGCACGAAATGTGAAATAGCTATTCAACTTTGTTGTTTCACTCCACGGAGATTTGAAGACTATGTTTTGAAAACTACTATTGCTGCTCCACAAAGATTTTTTTAAACGAGCAATGTCAACCAGGCCAATACTCAGCCAATATTGAAATGGCATGACATAAGCCAAGACTAATGAAAATCAAAATAAAAGATACATACTGTTGGGGAGGATAGGTTAAAAACGCACAGAGAAAGAGGGGCCAGGTGAGCTGTGCTGCTCTGGGTCTGTTGGGCGGTCAGACTAAAGGTGAAGCCGAGCACTCAGGGCGCACGAAGACATCGGTGGTGCTGAAGGACAGCGCCACTAATTAGCGCCCGGAGCCGGCTCCTCCCAGCGCCCGGCACGCGCTACTGCGTCTTTTGCGTTTAGTTCCGACCTTGATCACCTTCTCAATTGCTAGGAAATTGCATCAGATTGTACACTAGCTGACAGAGAATGGGAATTATTCGAGGCCGAGGGTGGGAGCTGAATGGGAAACGGCTGTGTACTAAGTTGAATTTTCGAAGAGAGCCTTAAGGGACAGCCCCCACACCATTCTCCCTGCAAAAAGGCCAAAGCTCTTGGAGAACTAGGAGATGACAGGTGAGGTTCTATTCTGTCGGAGCTACAGAAATAGTCTTCTTTAGGTGATATTTTATTATTCTTGGAGGATTCGATGCCAATTCGTGTCACCTCGAAATCAGCCCCAAATCTGCTGTTGTAAACCAAATAGTGATCTGTTAGGAGAACAGGGTGGCTCCAAAGAGGAAAGTGGGTAACATGGGGTTCAGATCGGTATTGTATGACTAAATCCTAATACCCTCCCCCACGCTGCGAAGGAATTCAGAATTTAACTGCCGCGTTCATTCCATTTCTGTTTCTTAGAGAAAGGCCAATTAACTTGGGATAGCCTTAGAGGCCAGGGTATGTGTCTGTTTACTCTGAACCGATCAACGTTCGTGACAATTTCCAAATGGATAGCAAGGATTTCAAGGAAGTCTCGCATTAAAAGGCGTTGTAATGTCGTGCCTGAGCGCGCCCAGCCCCTCATCTCAGGATGCCCGGTTTTTAAAGAAACGCCAAGGAAGCCCCTTCTCTCTATTGTCATTGGAGTGCACAGGATTCCCAATATCAATAACTCAAGTCACCTTTGTGGTTCAATAATGTTGAGGATATTGACTCAAGCACTCCGCCATATCGTCACATTGCGTAATAGCTTAGATGGGAATGTCTGTTTCTCTTCTAATCCACGCTTTACAGGTGACGCTCCACATGAAACATCATTTCTTGAAAAGCACAACTTTTTTGCCATTTTTCTTTTGCTAAGCGCTCGGATGAACTTACATTTCTAATGATATCCAAAATTTACTATCATTTCACTTCCAAAGACTGCGGAAGAAAGACAGATCCCTCCGTGCCCTCTGTGAGTTTCCCAGAGACAGGCTGTCCTTGTTTGTCGTGGTGTGTGTATGGGTTGGGGGGAGTGTCAGTTCTTTAAATTTGGCCACTTCACTTTGTAAAGAACAAAATATCATTTCCCCGACTCACTTTGGTAAGTGGCAGTTACAGTATATTTGCCTATGATGAAGGCCCAACAGCCGAAGAAGGCGCAGAAGAGGGGGCAGCAGCGAGGTAATTACCACCTAGATAAAATATTTGCCGCCGCCTCGGAGGTGCAGTTCCCCGCGCGCTCACTCTCGGTTAATGGTGTGCGCGATTTTGCCCGCAGCTCCGCCACTCCAACCATCAGAACCAATAATCTTTACTTTACCCAGTGCTCGGGTATCGATAGCTTCTCTCGCCTCCGGCGTCGGCTTTGATATGTTAATATTTCTGAGTAGCAAATTCTGCAGAGATCATATTAATGTTGTACATACAGAGTGGAGCTTTGCCTTCGTTGAATATTCAGATACTTGGTTTCAAAAGGCATCTCTTGAAGAAATGAGGCTTCTATTTACAGGAGTCGTCTGTGTTTTTAATCATTAAAAAAAAAGAAAGGAAAACCCACTCTTCTTTTCCCCATGAATCTTCCGAGACTGCCTTATGGCCCCCTCCCCGTTGTCGGGCGCTTGTCCCTTTCATTTCTCTTTGTGAGAATTTAATAGTAGGAAACAATGTTGATGACGACGACGATGAGGAGGGGGAGGAAGCTAATAAGGAGTGGACCCAGATTGAAATCGCAGGAGTCGGGGTTCAATCCAGTCGAGGGGCTGTGGCCTTCAGAACAGGATGGAGGTGAAATGAGAAACCTAGCTTTTCCATATTTGGGTGGATGGTGACATTTTGGCCCTGGTCTTTTTGTGTGTGTGAAATCGGGATGGCAAACTCAGAAAAAAAAAAAAAAAAAAAAAAAAGGAAGAAAGAAAAAAATGAAAAAAAGTGAAGAGGGGAAGCGGCCTTGTTTCGCTTTGTGATCACTCTGCCTTGCAGCCCCAGGCTAATTTCAGAAGCTTAAATACCGCCATCGCCTCTGGGCCACGCGGAGAGGGAGCGGACCCGGCCATCCGCTGGCTGGAGCGCTTTCCGGATTGCCCGTGGCTACACAAAATACAAACTACTTTGAATCAAAACATTTTTTGGGGAATTAATGTGATCTGAACTCTGCACGTTTTAAGAGAGCTGGAGTTTGTCAGATCGCTTAGAGGTGACTGGCACGCCAAGGCGGAGGCATTTACGCTGCGGTACAAACATTGTCAGGTCTGATTTAATTCAAAAACAAAACAAAACAAAAAACGCTTCGGTGAAGTGGAGCTTAGCATCAATCGCCCAGTCTGCCAATAACAGGGTGGATGGACTCTCAGGCCTGCCCACAGGCTGCTTAGGTAGAATACGCTTTCCTCAGCTTCTTCCATTTTCTCGAGACCGGTGAGCTTTGTAAGGCGAGTTAGAGAGAGGCTTTGGCTCTTTCAGCAGTTCCTGGAAGGAGTAAAACTGGAGAGGGTTGGGAGGCCTTATACCTCTTCTTTTTTCAAAACCCTTGGAATTTCTCTTTACTCGAATCGCCCAAACTCATTTCTGTGGCTCATTCCTTATTAAAGTAGAGCCAGAAATGCACCTGAAGCCTCTCCTGCCTTGTTAGTCCACAAATACTGATGCTGCAGATTCGGAATTCAACTTCCTTTATATGAAGTATGAAATCCATATGCCAAAAAACCTAGACGCATGGTTTGTTGGAAATCTTTTCTGGCGGGGTGGGGGAGCTGCTTTTCCATAACCTACTGCCTTCTCTCCGATTTCTTTATTGCTTTGAAAATCACCAAAAGAAGTCCAAGTGCTCTCTGCATTGGGAAATAGGGATTAATCCCGCCACACACACTATTACACACCCACCGCCACATTAAACCAATGGGTCTCCCCTTCAAGACCTCCGTTTCTTTTGTTCTGCCTAAATTCTGCACCAGGAGGAGCGCTTTCAGACTTGGTAATCCAGTTATACCTGGTATATCCTTCCACCAAACAGCGCAATTCGCTGCTCGTACTTCATCTGAGGCCTGTTTGATTACAATTAAGCCCCTATCCCTTTGTTATATGATTACAATTAGTATGTGCTGCCACGGGGGAAGGGTTTACAAGGGGGAATTGGGATTGAGAAGGGCAAGAGGCTAGAGGGAAACCGCCGGGCTCTTAGCTTACCCCACCCAGTTTAAACGCGTACTTCGTAGAAACGCACCCGCAGAACAAACTGGGGCAGGAAACTCCTGTAATCGCTTACATGTTTTTAATGTGTCAGAAAAAAAAAACGAGCGATCACTGGAGATGAAGAAGGGGAGGAAAAAAAATCCCTGCCGTTTGTATTTCTTTCATTTGAATTGTAAACATCTGTTTGGCTGTAAGGCGAACAGAACATTTATTTTGCTCTCAAGATTTGGTCTAATTATGTCAACACCGAAGCGGCGGCAAGAGGGGCGGTGTTAGGGCTTTGGAGAGGCTGCGCGCATCAGCCGGCGCCGGGAAGCCCGCCGGGAAGTACTGATCGCACCTGGAGTGGGCAGGGGGCCTGTAGCCAAAACGCGCTCTGTTCTTAGAGGGGGGAGGCACCCAGAGGGGACGCGTGGAGCGTAGAGGCAGCTTTAGGGGCGCCAGGGGAGCCTCGGTTCCTTGGAGAAGACCTTGGCTGTTTCCTCTGTCCTAATTGCCTGGAATGAGAAGAGGAAAAGCGCCGCCCAGGCTTCGGCGCTTAGCTTTCCATCAGGTAGCAGCACAAAAGGTGGTGGTGATGGTGGTGGTGTGTGGGGGGAGGGGCGGGGGCGGGGGGGGGGGGAGGTGTCTTGTCGCGCTGCACAGCTCGCACCCCGTGACGTGACGTGGTAGTTGGTCAACACAATAGTGGGATTGGGTGGCCTTTACTCAGGTTGCTGAGTAGCGAGCGCACATCCATTTCCTGTTGCACCTCCTCACAAGCTGGGAAAATAAGTAGAACAAGTGTGAGCACCCCCATTTTTCAGATGGACAGACTGTGTTCCAGAGTTATGCGCTTAAGGTCGGTTGGATGGCTAGTTGGCCAGCTTCTTACTTGCAGCCCAGTACTCTTTCCACTCCCCAGAACGGTGCCCGCAGACAGAAGGCCAGGCTTTTCTAACTACCTAAGACAAGAAGGGCAGAGCCCCAGCCAACCCCATGCTTCTAGCCGCATGGGATCTAACAAGGTATGGCGGCTAGAGAATCTGCATCTGTGTATTTTGTGCACGGTTTTGTCCCCCACACAGTAGTACGTCTTAGGCTGAGTTTTTCCTATAGCGATGGCAAAGTTATTATCCTTTTTATGATAGCCACGTCCTAGACAAGGGACCTTGAACAGATAGTCTCTGATTTCTTATGCTGTTACTGTAGCTACCCATTTCAGTTTGCAGCGTCGCTGGAAATAGGAAACCCTGTCTCCAAGTTTCAATTTTAAAAATAGGGACCCTCATGGAAGTATTGCTTCTGTGCACTACGAATGGAAAAGATGTACTCTAGAGAAGTTTTGTACTCTAGAATACCCTGGCTGTGGCCCCAGAGACACCCCTACCTGGAGCGCTGGATCTCGAATGAATATTACATGATTTCAATAAGAGCTGACAGGCAACACAGGCGAGGCACCACGAGGAATGTCAACTAGCAACAGTGCGGATGAATACTGTAAATGGCGGGGCCTGTTGGACTCTTTGCTGACTTTCTTTGAAACCTCACCATTGCCACCTGTAGTCTGGTTCCCCTTAAAGAAGTCCCAACCCCTCCTCACCGTCATTCAGAATGCAAAACTCTGGTTCTGTTGACCTATTTCTCTTTTCTTCCTCCCTAAAAAATAAACCACTGGGAAGAAAAATATCAGGTTCCACATGCTGCTGTAAACTCTACAAGTTGCCAAATCTTTAGCCAGGACAAGAGAGTTCCCCAAGGCTGCAGCAATGCCAGGTATCAAAGCAACAGAAATTCCCTTTAAAGATGCTGTGACATAAAAAATAAAAGACTCTAGAGTTGATAGCTAATCTGAATACAAAATAAATCCTCTAGGCAATTTGTGTGTGCATAAAGCATACTCTTACTATGCAGCCTGTGTAATTTACCTAATAAATGCTTATTTGCGCATAAGCCAGAAGCCCAACCTAGATGTGAGAAAGACCCAGGGCCTGGAGAGTTAGCACTTAGCTAGGGAGCAGACCCAGTGACTTCCCTGATTTAACTCATTTTACAAACACTATAATATTCTGCTTTTCCCTAAGTTAGGTTTTTAACCCACGGTAGATTAGTAAAGATAGAAAAGATCTAAAATTGTGTCCTTCTTTCCCTTAGCAACCAGGAAAACGACCTGATGTGCAAACCTTTTTCTCTTACTCATACTAAACTTGAGACCCATTGTGTGAGATTCCTGGTAACCTCAGTGTTGTCTGACTAGTGTGCAAGAGAAAGGGGTTTATGTAAGAATATAAATTTACTTATGATTCATAGCAACCGTGGGTGGAGTCCCATTTTCAGGAGAGGGCTGTGTGAATTTTGAATATAGACATTATTATTTCTTAATATATTTTTGCTTCAAATGCCCTCACAATGACCTAAATTCTAAAGTTTTTAAGTTCATGATTCTCACAATATGACACTGCAACCCAGATTCATTGATCATCTAACTTACTATCCTGTTCATCTCAACTTTTGAGAAGTCACTTAAGAGTTTATTTTTAACATGCATTTTGAATCTATAGGTACACAGTGAGAGCATAAACAAAAGTATGGTATTTTTGATCCCAGAAATCTGGGAAAACTTCATTATTATTATTATTATTATTATTATTATATTATTATTATTATTATTATTATTATTATTATTATGAGAGTAGTACCCTCTTACCTGCAGTGTCACTTTGCACGGTTTCAGTTCCCCGTGTTCAACTGCAGTCTGAAAATATTAAATGAAAAATTCCAGAAATAAACAATTCATAAGTTTTAAATTGCATGCCATTCTGAGTAGTGTGAGGAAATCTTGTGCTGTCCCACTCGGTCCTGCCCTAGACATAAATCCTCCCTTCATCCAGCATATCCTATAAGCTGTAAAAGTGACCCACTCTTTAGACACTTAGTAGCCTTCTAGGTGATCAGATCGACTGTCACAACATCGCATCACAGTATTGCAGTGCTTGTGTTCAAGTAACCCTTACTTTACTTAATAGTGGCCCCAAAATGCAAGAGCAGTGATGCTGACAATTCAGATATGCCAAAGAGAAGCTGTTAAGTGTGTGTATGTATAGGAAAAAACATAGTACATGTAGGGTTTGGTATTATCCACGGTTTGGGGCATCCACTGAGGGTCTTGAAAGATATCCCTTATGGAAAAAGGGGACTATTGTATGATTGTTTGTTTTAAAATTGTCTGAGAATGTTGGGTGGGGAAGTACAGGCAAATTTGTGTTTCTAGCTCCTGAGGCAAGCGTTTGCATCGTTTTCCATAGTGTTGGCCACAAAATTAATGCCTAGAAAAGGATTTCAATTTGACAATTGAGATTATGGTCTCTCAGATTGCAAACTAAGTCAGTTTTCCAGGCATTAGCACCAACAATTTAGCCAAATGTACAAGACCCCCTTCTAGCCTGGAGAGGGTTGGCTGCTCTGCAGTTCTTAACATCCTCTCTTCTGTCTTTGAGGGCCATGCACAGTGATCAGCAGCATCAGAATGTTTAGGGAGAAAGACGGTGGTCCCAGCACTTGCAGGGGAAATTCAGATGACCATAGCCAGGAATTTCAGAAACTACAGGGGTAGAAACACTTTAAGAGTAGGGCAAGGTTAGCTTGTTCTCTCCACTCAGGTCAAGAACCCCTTTGCTGGTTTAAACATCCTCCCTGGTTCCTTAGCCACCATGCCCAGAATCTGAATACCAGAGACTCTACATTTCATCTGAGCTACTTAATAAAAGAGGGCAGGAGCTATATGGGAAGTGGGAGGTGAGTCCTGGACCAGTGCTTCTCAAACTTTGATGCACACATGAATCATCTGAAGGTCTTCTTAAAATGCAGATTCTGACTCAGAAGGTATGGGGTTGGGCCTGAGAGTCTGCATTTCTCACAAGCTCCTAGGAGATGCCAATGCTGCCAGTTGAGGACTGCCCTTTGAGTAAAAAGATTTTGGACAACACTCTCCTGCCCGTTTTTCTTCCTCCGCATAAAACTCTTTTCCCTCATAGAACTTGACCCTTTTCTGGAGATGTGTCTTAAGATCGTCCTTAACTGAAGAACTCAAATGTATGCTCGGAAAATCAAACTTTGAATTTGACCTTTCCACTAAATCTCAAACGCTCCGCCCCCAGATTGCTCAGTGCGTGGGGGAGGGAGGCAGCCTTGGATCCTGGGGCTACACAGCCGCCATCTTAGCAGTGTGGATATTGGCTCAGGAATTTTGCAGTAAGGGAGGATTGGGCAGCAGGAAACTCTCCCTAACGGTGATCATCGTGGGTCCTCACGTCTCCTTCAGCTGCCTGAGGTTAGAGAATGTACTCTGTTGTTCCTGGAGGAGAGCAAATTGGCTCAAGGAGCTTTCTGGACCTTGGAGACAGGAGGCTTCTTTTCCAGGAGCTCCAGCATGACAAAACTGCTTCAGTGACTTTGCTATTAGCAGTTATCTTTGCTCCCTAATAATAATGATGAGAATAACCATCACCACAATAATATTATTGGCAACTAACATTTAATGTTACTGTTAACTGTATTCCAAGTCTTGTGCTGGGTTTGACTGTGTGCTGATGCTGAGGGTTAACATATGGTAGAGGCATTTGATTTAATATCCACCCTCATGGGTTGGATGTTTCTGGCAGTGGGCAAATGATTTTAAGCAGTGCCTGGGAGATGAGTGTATCCAGTGCCTGTAGTTGGTAGATGGATGTGGGAAAGGAGGTAATAGTTCTCAAACATTTTGGAAAAGATCTTTCAAAATGTTTATGTATATAGTAAGTCATGGATAAAATAATCCATCCATTATATGTGTGTGGGTGTGTGTGTGCATGAGCGTGCACAAACACACATACACACTCACAGACAGCCTTGGATAAATAATACCTACCCTTTGCAAGGTTAACTAATGGAGTCTGGGGGTTTTAATTAATTGAAGTGTTTCTTGGTATGGATGATGTCAAAGTCAATACTGATGGGCCCACATGCTATAAGATCCTAATTTTCACTAAAATTGAAATCATACCATCATAAACATTTCTTGTATGATCTTTGAAAGACAAAACCATGAGTGTTATTTGAAAAGACATCATCAGAGCAGCTTTTTGAGATGACCCAAGTCATATATATATATTATATATGTATATACATATATATAATATAATATATATGAAAAATTATGCCACCTATTCCCAAATCCTGAGTAGTGTCTTGATATTAACTCTTTCATACAGTTCTTTTGTCACTGTCATTAACATATAATATACTTTTTCCTCCAAAGGTGGCACCTGTGTGGTCAACCCCACAGATTTGTTTTGTTCTGTCCCTGGCCGTTTGTCCCTTCTCAGTTCTACTTCCAAATACAAGGTGACCATTGCTGAGGTGAAGAGACGCCTCTCACCACCAGAATGCCTCAATGCTTCACTCTTGGGAGGCATTTTGCGAAGGTAAGCCCAAGTTGTTTCCTGGCACTGTGGGTCTTCTAACTGTCCTGATTATATTCCTCAACCCTCAGCCCTTACATCTTTTGTCCGATGTTGCATTCCCCAAGTGGTCAAGTCTTCTCATCATTTTCCTCAGAATGTGAACTTTCAAAAACCTAGTTTTTATTTGTTTTTGGACAGAGCAAAATCCAAGAATGGGGGCCGCTGCCTAAGGGAGAAACTGGATAGGCTTGGCCTGAACTTGCCAGCAGGAAGACGGAAAGCAGCGAATGTAACCCTCCTCACTTCCTTAGTTGAAGGTATGGCTTTTCAGCTCTTAAAGTAATGATGGAAAGTTAGTAATTCTTTGAAACCCAGGTTTGTTAGATTATGCTATTTCATTTTTGTCTGTACTATTAAGCAAGACAGTTAACAGTTGCAAATGAATTTCCCAATTAATCTTGACAATGATTCAATTAGACTTAGTATAAGGCTTAGATAATTCATAACATATTTAATTTACTAATCTCGGCAGTAATAGGGAAGAAGACAACAATGGAAGATTTAGGTACTTCAACACGTATACCCTAAATAACAGCAACAAAAGACTGCCTGTGCTATTGTCATTTTTTATTATTGTTTATTTTAGAATTCAGATAAATCTGTTTAACTCATTGTAATTCAGTACAACATGATCTGCAGGATAAATAATAATCCTTTATAAAGGTTTCATGGAGTCTAGGCATGATACCAAGCCTGATAGCACGTTGTTTTAATTCTAGAAGACATCTCGTAGAGTGCTGTGGTGTTCTGTGTCATTATGTGTGGATAACCTGAGGCACAGAAAGGTTAAAGCTAACCAGTGGGGTAGAGACAGGTATAAAGACATTCCCGGAAGTTATTTTTTTTCCAATTTCCTTTTGTTTCTTCTGTAAGAACTAAACTTTACATATTCTCATTCAATCTTCTTTTAAGAAGAGGTGTTTTTAAAGATTCAATTTTAACTTTGTAGGGAGCTTTTGAATGTCAAAGGAGAACTCTTCCATTACCCAGAATGCTATTGTTTGCCAAGACTCACCTGAACACACTTATGACACTTTCTTGCATTGGTTGCTTACTTGTCTATAAGGCACTATAGGTGGTGAGAGATAAGTGAAACACAAAAATAAACATCGTGCATTTTTCCATATTATCAATACATACCATTTGCTGTACAACTTTGTGAGGTAGTATGTTCTTGATGTTTGTCTTGGCAAAATTGCTTTGGTGATTTTGCCATTTACAGTTATCTTTACTCTGTCCCCTAAATTGTAATAATGATAACAGCCACAACAATTATATTTTTGGCCACTAACATTTAACATGTGCTACTGTTACTGTGTTCTATGGCAGTGCTGTGTTTGCTAGTGTGTGCTGGTACTGAGAGCTGACATATGGTAGAGGGAGTTGACTTGTCATCGACCCATATGAGTTGGGGGTTACTAGGGGAAAGTGCAAAGGAGAAGAAATGGCTAATGGGTTGATTCTAAAAGGAGACAGATTTCTGCTCAATTTAAGGAAGAATATAAGTAAAATTATAGCTATTTAACAATAGAACAAAACCCTTGTTCAGGATGTAATGGAGTGGATTCAAGAATCATATAGGTGGTAGGATTTGATTGGTTCTTAAACCCAACTCCACAGTAGAATCAAGGAGGTTTATTTAAAATGCCTGGAGACATGGCCCAGGCATCTATATTCTTTTAAAACACCCCAGTGATTCTGATGTATAGTGAGGTTTAAAGATTTTTGATCTAAGTGTTCCTTGAGATCCTTGGATGGACTGGCTATGAATTCTCATGGAATTTGTAACCGACGTGAAAAGTAAAGGCCCAAATGAAGACCTTTCTCTGTGATGTCTGTGAATGTGCTGGCCAGTACAAACTGAGGAGCCATAAACGGGTATATTCACAATTCTTCTCATTGATTTTTTATAGTGGTCAAAAGCACTAGAGTATCCTGTGGGGGAATCATGGATGGAGGCTAGCAGGGTGGATGCAATTTAAATATGTGAAATCCTAGGATGATCTCGTGGTCTTGCCATCTACTCTTCCAGCCTACCTCTCCCATCACAAAAGTACCTAACTTGTGTTCTGTTCACTTGGCCTCTGCTCACAGAGCAACCACATCAGCCTTGGCTGATGAAACTTGAGGTTTTATTCTTCCCAAATGCCTCTTACTTTTATTAGATGCTTTTGAAGTCCCCCAAATATTTATGATATAGAGAAATACATCATTGTTGAATTTCAGGCACTTTGATGGAACTAAGGAAAAGAGATGTAGGGGCAAAGGGACCTTTTCCATCCCTGAACTATCCACTTATTACATTATGATGCTCAAACGCACTGTCTTACATACACACACGTTCTAAGTTTCGTTTCTACGTGCTATGTTCTCTGATTCTTTTTCCTATGCCATATTTTGGCATTCTTTTACATGCTGATTGTAAACCCACTAAATTTATTTCAAGACTCTGCTGAGTCACAGGTCATGACCCACAGTTTAAAAACTTACAAGTTGGTTCTCGACTTTTTCTGTCTGACTTATTTCGCTTACTATAATAATCTTAAGATCCATCTATGTTATCACAAATAGCAGTATTTCATCTTTTCTTATGTCAGAGTAGTATTCTATTGTGTATATGGCTTCACTCACATGTGGTATATAAAGCTGAAAGCAACCAAGGAACAAGACAAACAAAGACACAAAAACTCATAGACACAGACAACAGTTTAACAGTTACCAGAGGGGAAGGGGGGAGGGAGGATGGTAGATGAGGGTAAAGGGAGTCAAATATATGGTGATGGAAGGAGAACTGACTCTGGGTGGTGAGCACACAATGTGTTATCTAGATAATGTGTTACAGAATTGTACATTTGAAACCTATGTAATTTTACTAACCATTGTCACCCAATAAATTTAATTTAAAAAAAATTACAAGTTGTCTTAGGACATGAGGAGAACTCAATATTGGAAGAACAAAGACATTCTATTTAAATGAAAATAGGTTTCATTTTAACTCTTGGTGACAAGATGGGTAGTTACATTGTTGAGGACTCTCCTATTTATTTATATTCCCACATTTCAGTTGGGTTCATGGTGACAACTGATGACTTCTTTCCAGCCAGCAAGATGCCATGTTCTGCATTAGGCTCATTGTCCTTGGAATCCTGTAGATGATGCCAGTTGTATGCAAAATAATGGTGACACAACTCAGAGTTATCAGCCTCTTGTCAGATTGAAATAGTTGATGCTTCTCTTCAGCACTTCAGCAGCTTCCGTCACTTCCTCCCTATGTTTTATTTTAGAATATGCTTTGCAAAGTTGGTAGTTTTAAAAACAAATATGAGGAGTTAATTATGTAGTCATCCCCACCCATCACTCCCACCTCACTTGAAAAGAATGTTGCTGAAGGGAAGTTTTGTTCACTTTGAGTGGGGTGCTTTCCTGGCATAGTTCTGCTAAATTTGCAAAAGCTCACATAACATTCTCAGGTAACACTAGGAGTTCTGTAAACACAGTTTACATCCTTAAACACAATTGCCTTGCCCTGCAGTTTGTAGTGACAGGTAGTCACATTCTGTTTACATATGTTTTTAAAGAACAGTGTGGACAGCAAAATGTGAAAACATGCATCAGCCAAAGAAAAGGGACCATTGACAAATGCTGTGTAAGATCTCAATTCACTCTTTTCAAGTTTAAACCCTTTGTCACTGTTGTTCCCTTCTTTAGTTTCAAAAAAATGTAAGCTCCCAGACCATACTCTGCACGTCTTACCTCATGGGAGCTAGTGGTACCACTTGCAAAATTTATTACCCTTGGCCTAATACCACCACCACCACCACCCCCAATATTATCACTTCTGAAATTTTGTCTTGACTTTGGGCTCCTTGCTTATCCTGACTGAGCTTCATTTCCTTAATTTACAAATAAGGATCATAATATCTGTACTACAATAGAAACTGTTATAACTGTTAATTCCTAAGTGTTTAGTCGCTTCACACAATAGAAGCTTATTTCTCACTCTGATGTGGGTGTTACTCATCAGGGGCCTTCCTTCCTTTCACAGTCTCATTCAGGCATTCAGAGTCCTTCCACCTGTAGCTATGCCCTCCTTTAAGTCCTAGGAGTTCTATTCATTAGCTCACATAAAGGAAAGATAGCACGATGAAATTACACAGCTTCTTACCCACGTGGCTAGGAAGTGATCCACATTACTTAAGAACTAATTCCAGAGATGGCCGTGGGGTATACTAAAAAATGTGGTCTCTAGAGCATGCCAAGAAGCAACTCTAGAGTATGTAACAACTCTAGAGTATGTAAAGAAAAGACAAATCTTTGACTGTCGAGCACCCATTTCTGTCTTGCGTGTCTTTTGTTAGGAATAGATACATTCACATAAATACTTTGTACCATGTGGCACAGAGGCGCTTAATACAGACTAGTACCTGTCCTCTAGTACCTTCTTTCTTTCTAAACAACAGCACTATTTAGTAGCAAAATTTACTCAGTATCATAAAACTTTAGCACTGGGGGAAAATGGAAGATTGAGTAGTCTAAGACACTACTAAGTCACAGCAGTTAAGAGTGTGCTTCGTGAATCAAATAAGCTTGTTTGAACTCACTTCTAATACTTGTTAGCTATGTGCTATAGGGAAATACACGTAACCTCTCTGAGCATCAGTGTCTTTATCTATAAAGCGGTGTTAATAATAGTACCTTCCTCCTAAGGTTGTTGTGAGAGTTAAATCAGAATGTCTGTAAAGCACTTAATATGGTTCCCAGCACAAACTTGGTGCTTGAGGAATTTTAGTTATCATTATTCTTAAATGGAAAAACTAAGGTGCAGTGAGATTAACTGTTTTGCACAGGATCATAAAATTGGGAGCAGAAAGGATAAGAACCCAGGTCTTCTGGTTTGCAACACCACCATGTATATTCTGCTTGAATTTGTATTTTTGGCCTGGATTATGAACAGTTACATTGCCGAACTACTCTAAATTTAACTAAAGTATAGCGGAGGGTTAGAAAGATGTTATCTATTTGTGAGCCAATTTGTGAAACCCATTCTTTTCAATCCAGCCAAGCCAACCAAATGGAGAAAGGAATGTTATCACTTGGTGCTATTTCCCCCTTTTCTTTAATACTGAGCGCATGCAATTGCATTTTCCAGGAAACGAGGGAAAAGAGCAACTGACTTGTCAATAAATTCTTTCCTATAGATCAGGTAAAGAGAGTGTAGATGTATCAAGTTTGCTAGATATGTGATTAGTCCATGGCTTTTTACTTTACATAGAGGGATTGTTCACTGCTTGAGGTTTGTAGGAGTGAAACACCGAAATTCTTTTGCCAAGTATTACTGTGTTTCCCCGAAAATAAAAATAAGACCTAGCCGGACAATCAGCTCTAATACGTCTTTTGGGCAAAAATTAGTATATGACCCCATCTTATTTCAATATAAGACTGGGTTCATATCATATCATATCATATCATATCATATCATATCATATCATATCATATCAAACTGGGTCTTATGTTAATTTTTGCTCCAAAAGACGCATTAGAGCTGATTGTCTGGCTAGGTCTTATTTTCTGGGAAACATGGTAGTAATAATACACATGCAGGATACACTCAGCAGTGTTTGCTCTTCTCATAGGATTGAGGACAAAGCTGATAGTCTTGTTGCCTTTACATGGGTACCACAATGGATTTTTATAGATGTGTGCATCTTAAGGCTAGCCTCCAGGGACACATGGCGTTTGTAGGTCTCAAAGGACTATCATCTCCAAATAACTCCTCCACTGGCCATTACAGACATCACATTCCCACATTATTCCTCCTTTGGGATATATAGGTTTTCAGGTTTCTTCTAAAACTGCCCATGATATAAAAAGGATAATACATTGCTCTTTGTCATTATAACTAATTGGTGATGGCTTTAGTCAGACAGTCACCTGGAAAAGCCTAATCATTTGGGGACCCTGGTGTTCCCTTTTGCACACAAACACTCTGGCAGTGAGTTCTGCATTTCAGAGCTGTTTGTGGAATTGATTCACTGAAGTAAATGCTAGTAGAGCCCTTTTTTTTCCCAGATGAATAGGTATCGTCTTATCTGTAAATTTCTTATTCTAAGCCATGGAATAGTTTCTATCTGAGAGACTATATTTGATAATTGGTAATTAGGTAACAATTAGATATTGTACTCTAATATCTAAGAACTAGTATTTATCAGAATTTTCAGTAATTGGTCGCAGTGAAACAGAGATTGTATCATACAATGTTATAGAAAAATAGACACCATCTTAGAAGACAACATCTTAAATCATTTGCTTACTTCCTCATGTTATTTCCCTGGTCTGCATCTATTATTTCATTCACTTTCAGGGGGAAAAGGTGTTGACATGTAGAGGCAGAGGAAATAGGTTACTACACATATGCCTTTGTGCCTATGTATTTGCGGTACATAGACAAATTCTCAAATTTCTGCTACTAATAGAGGTTGTAAATTTTTAATCCCATCAGCAGTGGGTGTATGATAGTACTTCCTTGTCCTCTAGCCGAATAGGGTGCTACCATTTTTTTTTAAAGTAATTGCGGTTTTTGCAATTATTTTTAACCTTTTAAACCTCAATTTTATTTTTTTTTTAATTGGGGAAGGGGAATAGGACTTTATTGGGGAACAGTGTGTACTTCCAGAACTTTTTTTTTTCCAAGTCAAGTTGTTGTCCTTTCAGTCTTAGTTGTGGAGGGCGCAGCTCAGCTCCAGTTGCCATTGCTAGTTGCAGGGGGTGCAGCCCACCATCCCTTGCAGGAGTCCAACCGGCAACCTTGTGGTTGAGAGGACACGCTCCAACCAACTGAGCCATCCCGCAGCTCAGCGACAGCTCATCTCAAGGTGCTGTGTTCAATCTTAGTTGTAGGGGGCACAGCCCACCATCCCTTGCGGGAGTCGAGAACTTGAACTGGCAACCTTGTGGTTGAGAGCCCATTGGTCCATGTGGGAATTGAACCGGCAGCCTTGGGAGTTAGGAGCATGGAGCTCTAACCGCCTGAGCCACCGGCTGGCCCCGGGTGCTATCAATTTTTTGATCTTTGCTAATTTGATAGGTTAAAAAAAAAAAAGGTTACTTTTATAATGAATGAGGTTGAATTATGTGTATTCTTAGGAAAATGTTATGAGCTTTTCTGTCTGTTCATTTAACTTGTCCTTATGGGGTTAATTTTATATTTTTCTCATTGATTTGTAAGTATTTATTATATATCAGGAAAATTGGTTATATGTTCCTGATACGAGTTGCAAAGCACCCCACCCCTGGCTTTGGTTTGTTTCTTTGTGGTTATGAGTTTTTTCTGTGTGTGTATTTGCTTATTTGTTTAGGTCTATGTCCTGCAGAACTTTTTGATATTAATATAATCATATTTCTCATTATTTTATTCCATGGCTTCTAGTTTTTATTAAAATACTTTAAAAGGCTTTTTTTTTATTTCCAAGATTAAAATTCTCCCATCTTCTAATTATCTTGTGGTTCTATTTTTTTATATTTAAATCTTGGATCCAGGTGGACTCTTTTTTTGTTGTCAGATATATGGTATAGATCCAATTTTATTTGTTTTGTTTTTTTCCAGATGGTCACCCAGTTGTCCTAACACCTTTCATTGATAATCCATCTTTTCCCAACTAGTATGAAAAGCAAAACTCACCTTGCATTAAATCTCCCTATACAGATACACTTTTTCAATAGACTGATGACTTTGTTTCCCTGATAATGCTTTCTCTACTTCTACCACCACATTTCCTTTTATTGTTTGTTTGTTTGTTTGTTTCTAGAGTTTATACTATACTGTGTTTCCCTGAAAATAAGACCAGGTCTTATATTAATTTTTGTTCCAAAAGACACGTTAGGGCTTATTATGTTCAGGGGATGTTGTCCTGAAAAATCATCCTACGACTTATTTTCCGATTAGGTCTTATTTTCAGGGAAACATGATATCATCTGGCAGAACTCATCATGCAAGAGCCCAGATAGAGGCCTTTACAGTTTAATATTAACTCTGTAATGACTGCCTTCCCTTTGTATACTCCACGGAATCTTTATATTTGGGGAAGATGTAGTTAATCCCTATATAATACTTTTCCTTCACCTTAGGGCAGTGGTTCTCAACCCAGGCTTCAGATTACTGCAGGGGCTTTCAAAAAATGCAGAGGCCTTGGCTCCAGAGATTAATTGATATGGGATGGAACCCAGATTTAAAACAAACAAACAAAAAAACAAAACAAAAGAAACCCACAAAACTCCCAGGTTATGGAAGCAGAAAAATACTACCTTCAGCTGTAATCTATTTTGTGAAGTGGCTCTACTTAATGTTTTATTCTTTCTAGCAATTCTTTTTTGCTCCAGTTTTTCACTATATTCTTTAGGAAGGGTGGCTTACAAGATCATTGTTATAATTAACCAATAAAATATTTGAAAGCTTTTTCATTTAACAAATGTTTACTGAGTACTTATTATGAACTAGGTGCTGTGCTGAGTGCAGAGTATGGAATGGGGAATAAAACTACCACTTTGAAAAACAGTGTTGGTGTTTAAACAAAATTGTCACTGAGCTACGGAAACTACCCCATTATAAGGCACCTATCTATATCATAGATTGCATGACATATAGTGTTGTAGAGTACATTTCTTTCAGAATAATTTTGGAACCTGTACCAGATGTATTAACTTTGTCCTGCAGCTCTAGGGTTTACTATAGTTTGACATCATTATTTAATTTACGTTATATCTAATCCGGGTTTGAAAATATTCTTGAAATTGCTTTCTAATAGGTACTCCTTAGAATAATCCCAGAGATAGACTTGAATGTGCTATTTCCCTAGACATGTAAATAAGATTGAAATCATAGGTATGTGACTGGAATTTAACACATATGTATTGTTGCTTTTATTTAATGACTTTTGGTATTGCAACACTAAGTTCAACCTAAATTGTTTGTAAGGCAGTATTGTTACAGTAACAATTGGTAAAACTTATCTAATAATAATATAGAATATCCTTTAGAACAAATTAGTTTTAGATATTAATATTTAGTTGTCTAAAGTACACTATCCCCTAAAATACAATAATTTTAAAGGAAGGAAAAATACTTAATGACCATATAAAAGGTTGAAAATCAGTTATACTTATTTCTATTCAAAAATACATTTAGACCTACTTATGGTAAAATAGTGTGGGAACCTAGAATCTCAGTGAAATGAGCAATCAACTTTTCTCAGAAAACATTTTTTCCATTAACTTTCTATTTCTGGGATGCATCAGTAATTGCCATTTAATTTTTTTCTAATGTTTTCCCATTTTGCGTTTGAGTGTAAAAAATGAATGCCCTGAAACCAGGCAGCAAATTCTCTTTTTATGTTCTTCCCATATTCTGTAATTTTACGTGTGCTGACTTTTTAAGAGAGTTACTCAATATGAGTCATCAACTGCTGCTGTTTCTATTGAAAAATTGAATATCCTTTAGTGGTTTCCTATATTTTGGAAGTAGGGAGGTGGCACTACTTGGCATATAGGGCCTAAAGCTTCATACTTAGAATATTCCTGACTAAGCACTAACACTACACCCCAAAACATCCATGTATCCCTGTGCTGAAGTAGTAATTCTTGAAATGACATGAAATACAGTGATGTACTTACCAAAGTTAGTATATTGCTTCAGTTCTGTAGAAACAAGAGTGGGTGGGGGACTGGTTTGTCAAGTGGCACAATGCACTGACATGAAGAAATAGTTCAAATCTATTCTGAAGGGGAAAAAAAAGAAAGAACTAGGGCATCCTGCCTCATTTGTACAGAAATGAGATGGAGGCAGCCATATTTGCTGGATGGAAATAGAAGGGAAAATATTTCCAGTCCTTCACAGATCACTCTTTTCACTACGGGTTATAGCGCCTGCTTGTTGTGCACATGGGCATTTTGTCCCACCACAGAGACAGAGGCTCCTAGAACTTTATTTTCACAAATCAGTCATATTCCCTACAGTTTGTTTTCATATGCTTTGCTGATCCTAAAATTTCTATTTTTCTTAAACCTGTTGATTCTAAAATATCTGCTGTACAGGATTTAACGATAGATGTGCCATCGTTACGGAATATCATGTGTGTTTTAAATCATGGATCCATTTATTCATTCATTCTTGTGTCCTCACACACAAAGCTTTTGTAGCATGATAATACGCATTTTAACTACATATCAAAGTGTCTTCACTTGCCACTTCTTTTGATGTAGCATTGCTATACATCCAGTAACAATGTTACTCGCAAGCAGGAGAAAGCAGTAAACAGAACTAAGGCAAGGAAGGATCTGGCTGTCAGTATAAATGTAAATAGCAGCTGTTCCATTCAAACTGTTTTTAAAACGGGCCACGACCACACGGTGCGAGTTTTGCATAAAATGGACCAGATCCTCAAGAATCAGGTTTTAGCACAGAATTTAAGAGACATGCTGCCATCCTCCTGTTGGCACTGTTTCATTTTTCCCACTATAGCATATGTAGTAGAGGGGCAGGGGGAAATATATATATATATAATATTATATATATATATATATATATATAAAATATATAATATGTTATATATTATACACATTATATATTATATATTATTAATGTATAATATATATAATATATGTTACATATCATCAATATATATTGTATATAATATATTATATATTATGTGTATCTGTAATGTATAATATATATAGTCTGTTAAATTGTTATTTAAATATCTATTTCTGTAATATTGCAGTATGCAGCTCGATCAATGTATATAACTTGACTTGCTGTACGAAGATGACACTATCACTGGTGTTATTGTGTTACTTGTGTCATCAGAGGCTCACCGGATGTCCAAGAGAGAACTCAACCCAGAGCAGAGGTGACTGGGTTCTTGTCTTCATGCATTAATATTAACTAGCCCATTTTATATATTTATTTTGTGTGTCTATAAACGTTTCCTCCTTCTCTATAGTAATATTAACCATTTTTATTTGTTCCTGGTATTGATTCATCCACTACTCTGTTATTCTATGAGTATAAGGCAGGATCAAATCCATTACTTCTTAGATGGTTACTTTGGCCAATCACCACACAAGCATCATATGATATGGTCAACAAGCCTGACTTTTTTTTTTTTTTTTTTTAATGGCTAAATTTGGTCGACCTTCTGGCTGTTGGATCACCTCTCCTTGATCACCACCTTCTCCTCCTTTGAACTTATGTAAACATTTTATCTCTAACACTCGTTTGATACTTATAATACAATAGTTTATATAGAATGTCAAAATAGTGTCAATAAACATGTATGGATTATAGATAATGCTTATATAGGTACAATATAAATGATAAAGTACTACTAAGATGTTGCTACTACTAGAATTGGTATGATTGTCATCTTCCGAGAAACAGGGAGGATCTTTGGTGCCCTTTTATTTCCCCCGTTACTCCTGCCTAGCACTACACCTTGAACAAAGTAGGTGCTCAATATACATGTAGTGAAACCTTACTTTTAAAAATTTGTAATGGTCAAGTAAGAGTTGGCTTGATTGAGCTTTAAAAGCACTGTTTTGTTTTGTTTTCCAGACAGAAACCCATCCCCAAATCTTACTTTGCTGATAAACCATTTTTACCCCATTTCTCAAAAATTTACTTGGGTTTAAGATTTTGTAAAAGAACAACAGCTGTTGATGATGTTATTGTACTTTAAAAGCATTGCATATTTTATAATGTACTTAAGAAGCGTTGTCCATAGTGCTAAAGGGTACTAACGTGGACCAGAAAGCCTGATAATGGTAGTACTATAGTTATGTAATACAGCCTCTTAGCAACATAATGATATGAAATTGATACAATTTATTTGTCTCCCTTTCCAAAGTGTTCCTTTTTTTTTTTAATTATTTGGACCCTCTGCCGATATTATGATGGGTTCTTGGAAAAGATAGCTGAATATTTCAGATATGCTCAGAACAGGCTGTAGATTGAGCAGCAACAAAATGACATACCCTTGAAGGTTTTACCCTGAGGACATTCACTGGTAGGATCTCATATGTCAAGTCTGGTCTAATGGCCGGAGCCTCAAGGGGAGTCAAAACTCCTAAACTGTGGTTCTGATTTCTCCCCTCGATATTCCACAACTGCCTGTCTGGTAAGTAGCTTCTGTTTCTCAGTGTCTCCTCGTCCTACCCAACCCTACCCCATCCCCCCATAAAGTCCTTTCTCTTGGGTTGTTTAGAATGAATAGGAAAAAATAATCCATCTGTCCACAGCCAGGAATGAGGCTTGAAAAAAATTTAAGGTGTTACTTTTATTGAGTTTGGACATTCCCGAGAAACTGACTTTTATTGTCTGCCAACAGGAGAGGCTTTACACTTGGCTCGGGATTTTGGCTACACTTGTGAAACAGAGTTTCCAGCCAAAGCTGTAGGAGAACATCTTGCCAGACAACATATGGAACAGAAAGAACAGACAGCAAGAAAAAAGATGATCTTAGCGACCAAGTAAGCCGAATGAAGAAGCCTCTATGTGCCTTTATCCTCAGTTGTTTCCGTTATCTTGGAAGGAGAGAAACAGAAAACACCACTAGATTCCAGAAGGACCCTCCAGACACCCCTTGGCCTGTAGCAAGATTTACAAACTACCCTTGGTTACTGATCGTGCTATCGTTAACGGTGATGGAAGTTCCTAGAAAACTTCTCCAGATTATGCAGGAATTCCTAGGAGAAAAACTTGTTTAAGAGATGTCAATTCCATGCAAATATGCCTTTAAGCCACTCATTGTACCTTAAAAATGTGGATAAAGGTCTTAAAACACTATGAGGGTTTGCAGAATGTGACAAAAGTTGAGGACCTAGGTGCACGCATGAAAGGTAACAGGGAGACCTCTGGGACCAAGGATAGCCATCAGTGCCCCCATCTTCTCTTGTGTATAATTAAGCAAATTGTCTCACCCCCTGTGGTGATATTATGGAAAAGAAAAGGTATAATGTATGAGAAAGCTTCTGAGACTTGGAAAATAATCCAATTAAAATGTGAATTAAAATAATGAGGGAAATGATGTAGGAAGGAGGAAGCTTGCATAAGATAATTTCAAATTCCCTCAAACTTAAAAGTTCTTTGATAATTAATAAAAGAACTGCCCTTTGTTGTGTGAAAAACCAACAGAACTATAAGTACTGCTGCAAGTCATGTTCACATTTTTACAGAAAAATCTTTCAGGTAGTTAATTCTTGCTCTCTTCTCTTTATTAAAATAAATTATTGCTACCTATAGACCATTAATAATCTTATCTAATTTCAAAACTCTATGCTCAGATTTTAGAACTGTTAGTGCTAGGTAGCTAAATTATCATTTATAAATTAGTTTCTTATTTGGGAAAATATTTTAAAGAGAAAACATAAGGTAGATCGTGTTAAAAACATTGCTTTTGATAAAATGATGAATAAAATGACTATAATATGTTGTTCAAAATTTAAGTTGGCTCAAAATGTATAAAACCAGAAGTAAATATTCCTTCCATTCCTACCAACTTCTAATGTGACATAGGTCTTTTTACAAATTTAAGGTTTTACATGGGACAGCTACTGCCTAACAGGCTTGCCCAAGAGACCTAAGTCCTTTTTTGGGGATTTGTGCTGCTTGTGGCTGTCAGTGTTTGGGCTTAGGATGTATTTATGCATTGCTCTTCTGAGCGTACTAGACATTCTCTTATATTGCCCCAGAGAGAAGGAAAACAAAAGGTTGTAGCAAAAGGAGAAGAGAAAGAGCAAATCAAGGAGATAACTGGGGAAAGGAATAGCAGAAAGAGAATGAAAACCAAGAATGAAGGAGAGAGAGAGAGAGAGAGACAGAGAGAGAGAGAGACAGAGAGACAGAGAGAGAGAGAGAGACCCTCCAAGAGTTAGAGAAAGAAAACTATAAGGCAGGTGTGGCATTTGGATTTAAAATTGGGGGATAAACTTCAGGTTGTAAAAGCTCCTGAACACTTGCTAGTGGAAAGACCTAAACCTGGACTTTTTGCATGGTTTATTTTCTGGGGGTGGGGTGGGGTCTCCACTTCTATTTTGGTTTTAACTCTTTTCCTTTTTCAAACAATTTCTTGACCCAGAGTGTTCTTGTTCATCAGTCATATTTCCCCCCAAAATCACATCCTCCAGATGGAACTGAATAATATCCCCCCAAAATCACATCCTCCAGATGGAACTGAAAGTACGTGTAGTTTGTTAGTTTGAATCTTTAATATAATCTCAGGAGAATATAAAGTCTTATTATAGATCAAGAGAAATATACAGTGCTGGAAGTTAGATGGTATCCCCCAGGTGTTCTCAAAGCATCATTTTGTACTAGCGGGCAGGATCATGTGGATTTCCCAATATACGTACCCATGTGATACCTCTGAATGATAGTTATCCCAAAATACACATTATTCAAGAGAAAACACCTTCATATTTTCTACCTCAAAATCACTCAGTTATGGTTTCTTTGTGCATATTCTAAGACTTCACCCCCTAAATCAGAGAAATCCTTCTTCTCACCATCCTTCCCCCAGGAATGGTTCCATAACTGTTCACCGCTCCCCCACACAGCAGTGCCACATTAATATTCAAAATACAAGCCTCTTTTCTTGCCAGCTCCCATCACTCCGTGTGTTTGGGACTGAGTACATTCAAACTGATGGTGAGGTTTTGTTTTCACAGGAGTAAATGTTCGAAGACCTTGAAGGAAATAAGAGAAGTACTTCCATATTTGTCAAAGTTATGCAGAGACATCTATTTTAGAGTAGTAGATTCAACCAAGGAGTCCTATTTTCCTTTCACCTGGGATCCAAGTCATGTTATATTATCTTAGGTGATATTTTGACCTTTGATTTCATAAAATATTGTGAAAACATGTAATTTTCTTTGATTCCTCTGTTCATAGCTAGACTTTTGCGGACCATTAAGTGTCAAGCAAAAATTGAGTTCACTAATTCTATGACCTTATTTTACGTGAAAGTAAATAAGCCACAAACATCTAGAAATTAGGAGAGCCTTTATTTATTTATTTATTTGGTCTTTTTGGTTATTTATACCCATCCCATCTTCTTATTAGACAATGTGAAACAAGAATTAAGAATCAGAGACTATAGAGTCATAGCGAACATACACACTACAAGTAATCATCAATATAAGTAGATCAGGTAAGGGACGTGTAAGAATAACATGCCTTTTCTGCAACTTATCAATGGATCCAACATGTGGTTTCTAATTTTTTTAGTGGTAAAGCATTAGCTATTTTCAATTAAAATACTCAAAGTTGAAATTAAGTAGCCTCCATGATATTCATCACATTCTCATAGCTCACCTTTGTTCACAAGACTGGCAGTTGTTTCAAAAATGTTTACAAAATTTTAAATTCTTTGTATGAGAGATCCAGTTGCTGATCTGCAGACTGGCTTACATATTTCTTTTTTACCTTTATGAATAACAGATTCAGTTGTATATCATTGTATTGCCAAGTATATAATTATATGACGAGCCCATTGATTAAGTGCTGTTAGCCTCCTAATTCCTCTTTGTTTCTAGTGCTTTTTTGATTAACCAAATACTTTGGTGTAATTAAATAGTTATTTATGAGGAGAGATAGAAACAGAGTTAGATAATTTTTGAAATCTAACATGTACCAGACAAAACATTTATGTGACTTATGGAAAACACATTTAAACCTCTTCATTAAATTTAGAACTAAATATGATCAACATTTGATTTGCATAAAGGTAAAGCAGAATAGTTAGCAAGTTTTAATTGAGTGTTACCATACCATTAATCATCAAAAGGAGAAACATAGAACTTTAAATTCAGACATCAGCTAAAATGTTATGTCCTGAAGGACAATGACATAAGGGATAAAGTTAGAATTTATGATTCATCAAAGATCACCTTATGTTACATAATTCATAATGTGACATTTTGTTTCGAGAAATAAGAGTACTCTTACTGTAGCTTCATAGATAAAATGTTAAATAAAAATGAAACTAAACATAAAAAAATAACTGTCATAATGAAATGATGATGATGATTTGCCTCAGGATTATCTACAAAATTGTCATCTGTTTCTAAGTCTAGAAATTTTCATAAGTCAGTGAGTTAAGCAGCAGAATCACATATCAAAGCTTGAGAATTCTGAACCTTCTCCTGATACAGCTTTATGTATGGTGTAGTTAGCTGAATTGCTTAGTATAGTTAATTTTTTCCACACTTTGCATTTTCTTCATTTCTTCATGAACTTTAAGTTAATTGTAACTTGCTATATTGTTTTTACAGTAAGGAAGTTGATTTGCCAATTTATAAATTAGTTTATTCAATTATCCAAATAATTCCCATATCATAACAAGAACTAAAGCAATGTTTCAATGTTCATTTTAGGTTTTTAATGTGTTCTATTTTAATCTGATAGAAAATTGAGACTAGTTTTTAAACAACTCCAGCATTCCTTTGTAGTTAATGGATCATATTGATAGCCTAGCAGATAGTAATCCATTTTGCTAGTCTATTAAATGATAGCATGAGTTTGTATTTAAAATGTTAGTTAGAAATTTCCTAATAACAATATAATTAACTATTAATAACACAAAGCACAACAGATAATGATGTCCCACCAGATGTCATCATTTAATGCCATCACTTAGCTTAACTTACTATTATTCATCTATAAAAATAGGTTGTATAACTGAAAGTCAGCCAACTGAGTCTAACTTCGGACAGAAAAAGTGAGAAGTTCAAAATCACATATTGTCAGTGAAAGTACACACCTGCCATTGTTAAAAGCATGCATTTAGATGAGTCTCAGAGATTCAACCAAACATTAGCTAGAGAAATGGAGGATCCTGTTCGATTTAGAGCAGATAAGGACTTATCTCTGTTTGTTTCTTGGTTTTGCCTCTCCCCATGATCCTCTTTACTTTTACCTGTGTTCAAAATGAATAAGGGAAATTCTGTGAAATGAAGCAATAAACCTGAGACTCGTTGTTCATTAGAAAAAAAATCACAAATGATCTTTGGAAGAAGTTGCTAAAGGTACCTAATAATAAACAAGGCTCCACTGATTGTTAACTCAGTGATAAATGATTTGTGCTTCAAGACATTTTGTCATTTTTCAGTAGTTATTTGTTAATGACACCAATGCTTTGGAGAAGAATCAGTGGCTGGGTCCATGGAGCGACGTTCTCTTGGAATAGTCTGACCCCTCTGTACTTGTCTTTGTCTATAGTGATAATTATAGTTGAGCTACATGACTATATTTTGTGACTGCCCATTGTAAATCCAGACAATAAAACCTAACCACTATCGTATTACTCCTTCAGTATGGAGTGATCTCACTTTAGAATATATATTCTTTTGAACAATTTCTTGGGAGTCTTTTACTTTACTCTTCGGCTACTGCATTAATCTAGTGTTTTGTTGTTGTTGTTTTTAATCCCAAAACTGTTTTTTTTAATATGTTTTGTTTCTTTAGAATTATATTCTTTGGACTATGTATCACAAGGGTTTCACTGCAATCCATCGTATGTAGTCATGTAGTAATTAAAACTGAAATCAATGATCAGAAATCATAATCATTTAAAATAAGAAAAGCAGCAGGAAAATCCTCTTTTGTGGAGTATAACAAAATCATTTTTGTGAGGCTAGTGGACTAGATTGTAAGTGATTATCAATATTAAACATTAAAATACATCAAATATACGTCAAATATTAAAATACAAATTTAGTCCACAAGCGTCTGAATTATAATATTGGGAAAAAAGATTTTCCAAAGTCTCCTTGCATCGTGGCTCCGAAATAAGCCTATACGTTGATTTAAACTTGTTTACTGATATAATATCCCCCCAAAATCACATTTTAATTTAAAAGAACAATTATTAATTGTGATCCTTTCATATAGATTTTTTTCTTATTCTAAGGTTAATTTATGAATATTCATTCACCTTAAAATTAACATTGGTTTTATCAATGCCAGTGGACTGTTACTCCCTTGAAAAGTTTACGATTACCCCATCGAACTAGAGAGCAAAGCTGCCCCTGGGAGCCTCATCTGTATGTGGTAGATGGAACTTCATAGGTGGCTTTATAAAATTTATCTAGTCCTCTTGTAAAAAAGAAAACAAACCATTGATAAAATATCATGGGGTTAAATTAAAGCCCTATTTCAAGAGTTTAGTTTCAACTTTGAACCTTGTATTTTAGGCAAATTTGTAAAGAATTCCAAGACCTCCTAAGCCAAGATAGATCACCACTGGGATCATCCAGACCCACTCCAATTCTAGACCTGGACATCCAGAGACACTTAACACATTTCAGGTAAGATTGGTTTTCCAATTTGCTCAGATGCTCTTTTAAATTGTTAAAACTGCCTTTATTTAACCCAACTAACCTAGACATTTTTGTATTCCTGTCACAGATCCATTTAGAGATATTACTTATATATTTATCTGGTGACTGACTGAAATTTTTAAAATTCCAAGCATCCAAGATAAAATTGTAAAACTAATGCATGAAGCATTTTGGATAAGAAAATTTAACATATTTATGTGATTATAAGAAATTGTGACGTGGAAACTGGACACTGTTATTTCAAATAGTAGCACTTTCGATCAGGAGTCTGAAATCCTTTAAACAGTTCTTTTTCTTGATTAGGTAAATTGTTGAATGAACAGATGATATGACAGAAATTAATGAGGTAGCAGAGACTGATTTTCCAGGAGTATAATTCATTCACAACTAGAAACTGCAAATGGTTCTGAAGTTAGTCCACACAAACATATATTAAAAAGCTTGGAAGGTATTATTAAAAACATTTTAAATTTCATTTTCTGAGATGCTTTGGAAGAGAATAGAGTTTTTTCTGGTTAACTTACGTCCTGGATACAATGTGAAAAAGAACATGATAACTATTCAGGTGCCTTCCAATTTAAAACTTTAGAATTCTATGCCTATATGATATTTCTCATCAACATAAAAATATTTATCCCCTTTTCATTATTATCTTTTGGTTTAAATAACAATGCTAAGGAAAGACTAATATACATTAAACTTTAAAATGTTTTTAGTACTTCTCAATTATTATGCTGTTGAGGAGGATATACTATTATAATAAAATAAATTTTATCTGCAACATCACAGACATTTAAATAGAATCTTTTATTTTCCGTAATGTCACAAGTCTCCTCAAGATGTAATGGACACATCTCTGAAGACTAAACTTAGGATTTATCTTCTAAAAATGTGCTAAACGTAGGATCTATTTCACAAGATTTTTCTCCTGTGATTCAATTGGGTTAGTGAAGGTGAGTGTACTAAAACTGGAAGAAAATGTAATGCCCAGAAGTTTAGAGCAAAAGACTTTGGAGTCAGTAGAAGCATTTTCAAATCCAGACCCTTACACATTTGAGCTGGGTTGTTAGGAGTAACTTAGACACTTTTTCCAAGCCTCTTTTCCCTAGCTTCAAGTGGAATAAGAAGCCTTCTGTTATATGGTGGTGATGAGCTAAACTGAGAAAATGAATATAAAGTAAATATTCTGATAAATGATGTATTATTTACTCCACCACTGATCCAACTTCCAAAGGTATAGATTGTTCCACTATCATATCTGCACAAATACTTTCCACATTTTTATTTGCGTACATACTAAAAATGTTTATAATTTTTTCAGAAGTTTAAGTCAGAACTTAATAATTTTCATGCAAAGTCAATTCTGAATTTAAGGAAGTTTGTTAAATTACAAATTTACTGTAAGGAGGAACTTACTGTTCAAATACAGAGGATTAAGACTCCATGTCTTGTCGACTACCTACTTTATTTCTAACTAGAGACACCGCAGCCTTCATCCTACAGTGAGCCGTCCCTTTTCAGGCTCAAACAAAATACAGCATCATTGTGTAAACTGAATATGAGTTACAGTGTAAAATAAATAGCCAAATCATTTGTTTGCTCAGCATAGGCACAATCTGCTAATGTGCTGATACTTGAGTCATTTTGCCACCTTAAGGCCACAGAACTCTTTAGGGAAAATTTTCCCTAAAAAAAAAGTTTCCTTCTAAACTTGAGCTGAATGTTTCCTATGTGGGTTTTATATGCTATTATTTACCTCCCCATGCAAAATATGGTAAGACACAATTTGGTATTACCCAGAGCTGAAAGAGAGAGAGAGAGAGAGAGAGGGAGAGGGAGAGGGAGAGGGAGAGGGAGAGGGAGAGGGAGAGGGAGAGGGAGAGGGACAGAGAGACAGAGACAGAGAGACAGAGAGAAACAGAGAGACAGAGACAGAGAGAGACAGAGAGACAGAGACAGAGAGACAGAGAGAGAGACAGAGAGGGACAGAGAGAGAGAGAGAGAAAGAGAGAGAGAGAGAGATTTTATTTTGGGTGTAAAACTCTGAAGATTATACATGGCTGAAGATTTTTAATCACAAAAATTTAAAATATATAACCACACCTTAAAATATTTAACTCTTCGTGGTATATATACTTATAAAAGTATTATCTATAAAATTTTGGTGTGATTATTTATATGTTGAGTATTTTGCTATCAGAAAGTTATGATTCCCATTTATTATGCTTTTTTAATGTTTGCCAGATTTTTCATTTATTTTTCTTTAACTACATTCTAGATTATGTATTTAGATGAAATCTTTTGATTTCCTAATGGAAGGTAGTATGGTGATAAAAGGCACTTATAGTATATTTCCTAAATTATACCTTTTTTGGATTGTAAAAACACACAGCATAAAATTTACCATCTTAACCATTTTTAAGTGTGCAGTTTCAGTAGTGTTAAGTACATTCACATTATTTTTCAACCAGTCTTCAGGACTTTTCATTTTGCAAATCAGAAACTCTATGACCCTTAAATAACAACTCCCATTGCACCCTCCCCCATACCCCTGGCACCTACCATTTTACTTTCTGTCCCGATGAATTTGGCTACTTTTTAGATACCTCACATAAGTAGAATCCTACAGTATTTGTCCTTTGGGGACTGGCTTATTTCATTTAGCTTAATGTCCTCAAGGCTCATCTGTGTTGTTGCACATGTTAAATGTCCTTCCTTCTAAGACTGAATAATATTCCATGGTATATATAGGAGATATTTTGCTTATCCATTCATCCATCAGTAGATAAGCTTGCACCTCTTGTGATCATGAATCATGCTGCTATGAACATGGGGGTGCAAATATCTCTTTGAGCTTTTGCTTTCTTTTTTTTTTCATTTTTTTTAATTTATTAGTTTCAGGTGTACAAGACAAGGTAATACTTAAGACATTCATCATTTATGTCCCTCACACTGTGAACCCCTCTCCCCCCATCCACTATCCCTCCGACCTCACACCGAGCCATCACATTATATATATAAAATTATAGTTGGCATTCGTTATTGTTTAGCTTCTGGTGTACAATGCCATGATCAGGCATCCACAGTATCCCTGAGGTGGTCTCCCAAATAGGACGCATGTCCATCGGATACCCAACAAAATCTTTACAACATTATTGAATACGTTCCCCAAATTAATTTTCAAAAAACCCTGAGGCCATCTTGTGGTTACCAGCTGAGCTCTTGCTTTCAATTCTTTTGGTTCTATACCCAGAAGTAGAATTTCTATGTCATATAGTAATTCTATTTTTAATTTTTTGAGAAAATACCATGCTGTTTTCCACAGTGGCTGCACCATTTTACATTCTCACCAGCAGTGCACAAGGATTTTATATAATTCCTCCACATCCTTGCCATCACTCATTTTCTTTTCTTTTTTTTTTTTTTTTTTTTTTTGGTAGTAGCTATCCTAATGAGTATGAGGTAATATCTCATTATGGTTTTGATTTGCAGTTTCCTAATGATTAGTGATGGTAAGCATCTTTTCATATGCTTGTTGTCCATTTCTGTGTCATCTTTGGAGAAATAGCTATTCACATCCTTTGCCCATTTTTTAAATTTGCTGATTTGCTTTTTTGTTGTTGAGTTTTAGGAGTTCTTTATGTATTCTGGATATTAACCTTCTATTAGACATATAATTTGTAAATATTTTCTCCCATTCTGTAGGTTGCCTTTTTATTCTGTTTATTGTGTCCTTTGATGCATGGGTTTTTTTTTTTTTTAATGTATCTGTGTTTGAAATTTATTTCTTGTTTTTTTTTATTTTATTTTATTTTATTGGGGACTATTGGGGAACAGTGTGTTTCTCCAAGGCTCATCAGCTCCAAGTCATTGTCCTTCAATCTAATTGTGGAGGGCACAGTTCAGCTCCAAGTCCACTCGCCATTTTCAATCTTTAGTTGCAGGGGGCGCAGCCCACCATCCCATGCGGGAATTGAACCAACAACCTTGTTGAAAATTCGCGCTCTAACCAACTGAGCCATCCGGCTGCTCCAATGCATGGATGTTTCTGATGTAGTTCAATTTGCCAATTTTTCTTTCATTGCCTCTGCTTTTAGCATCATATCCAGGAAATCCTTGCCAAATCCAATGTCACAAAGCTTTTGGCCTACTATATTTTCTTGTAAGAGTGTTATAGTTTTAAGTATTATGTTTAGGTCTTTGACCCATTTTGAGTTAATTTTTGTATATAGTGTAAGGTGTGTGTCCAACTTCCTTCTTTTGTCTGTCTTAAACTATAGTAAGTCCTCACTTAACGTCATCAATAGGTGCTGCAACTTTAAGCAAAACAACATATAATGAAACCAAGTTTACCACAGGCTCATTTATATAAACAAGAGTTAAATTCCTGTGCATCTCATCACTGTTATGATGAAATGACATTATTCAAGAACCTACTGTATATTCTTTTAAGCAAAAGGTTTAAACATGGTGGATATTTCCCATTAAAACCCAAAAGGAAGTCTCCTACAGTAGGACAAATTTAAATGTGTGTATTTTTGTTTTTATTGTGTATTTATTACAAGTAGCCTCAGTAGACTATCTTAATAGGATTGTAAACATCAGCTTGTTGCCTGATCTTAAAAAAGACTCCACACTTTTTAAGGGCTACAAGTGTAGCCCTTAAACTGGTTTCACAGTAGAGTCTTTCTTGGAGATTTTTTTAAAATCTTAAGAACTGAAGTACCCTTTTAAAGATCTGATTCAGTAGGTCTAGGATTGCACTCAGGCATCTGCGTTATTTGAAGATCTGAAGTTCATTGCGATAATTAGGCAGTTTTAGGCACCTCGGTCCTAGGATATTCTTAGACTATCAGCGCTTTTTTTTCTTTTTGGAAGAAAAACAATTCTAACTCATTTTTATAGTGACACTGAGAATTATGTAAAAATTCTGTCTTGGATACTAACATATTAAAAAGATTCTACAGCTATTATTCAGCTAATAATCTGGGTAACAATGTGTTAGCATAAAGTCTGTCTTTTTTGTAGTTGCCTACTGACAGTGGTAACTTTAATTTTGATAGAAACATAAGCTCAGGAGAAAAATTAGTTAGAAAGAAGCATGTCTCATCTGACTCTAAAAACAATCCATCGGCAGAGTCTGATTTTCTACTGGTTTTGTTGAGTGCTGGCTGGGAAAGAAGTAAGGAGAGAGCATGATTGGATAGGTATAGAAGATACTCAAATTAATAACATCAACTTGTGCTATTTTTCTAATTAAATTTATTGGGGTGACAATGGTTAGTAAAATTACATAGATTTCAATTGTGCATTTCTATAATACATCATCTATATATCACCTTGTGCTACTATTTTATTTAGTCAAAATCTCCTTTCCAGCACAGAGCACTTGAATTACACCTTATAGCGTGGCTGATTTGGTACCTTAAGCACTGTGGCTTACTTTTAGCAGATTGAATATATCCAGTGGTTGGTACCTTAAGCACTGTGGCTTACTTTCAGCAGATTGAATATATCCAGTAAGCTAGGGAATGACCTGGCCTTGTAAAGCACAGATAACTACCTCCATTTTTTTAGTTGACATATCAGGGTAGTAGACATATCAGGGTGCTCTGGAAACCTGCATGCAGTGACCCTCCTCATGATTCACAGCCTGGAAAGCTGCTTGTTTCCAACAAAAAGACAGGAGGCAAGTTTATTCTTTATTTATAATTTAGTGAGTACCATAAAAAAATGTGTATTGCTGTAGAGAACACAGCAGACAACTCCTACTGGAAGGGGAAAGAGAATTAGTTGAAATCTGTGTGTGTGGAGGGGTGGTTAGAGCATTGTGCTAATAAAACCAAGATTGCTGGTTCGATCCCTGCATGGGCCACTGTGAGCTGCACCCTCCTTAAAAAAAACACAAAATAAAAAGAATAAAAAAATTCTGTGGAAGACCCCACAGACACAATTCCCAGGAATGGTGGTTGCAATTAGACCACAGGAGCATGGAGTTTCATGGACAGAACAGATTCAGCTTATACTGAAATCTCGTTTTCTAAAATGTTGGGAATTCTCCTCTTTGACATCTCGGGAAATCTTAACAACTTTCCCCTTCTTTGTCTCTTATATTCACATAACCTCTTTGAAGCTGAAGTCAAGCAAAAGCTCTTTTGATAACATAAATAAGGGAGCAATTTAGACTAATGCACAGTTCAGAGAAAACAGACCATTAGAAAAAAAATGAGGACGTTTTCTTAGCACCCACTTTGGGAGCTGGAAATTTTATTGTTTCTAATATTTTACTGTGCGAATGGCAGGTGGTGTAATGAAGACTAAAAGGTTGTCCCATTCTTTAGGAACTTCTAATGTAAAAGACAGTTACATGCAAAGATTTACATGAGACAGATTTTATAATAAAGAATTAAGCAGAGTACAGGTAATTACCGAAGCAACCAGGAAAGGCTTTCATCTTTCTACTCACAGTACTTAGCACATAGTATGTGCTCAATAAATATATGTTAATAAACGTAGATTATGATGATATCTCTATTAGGTCTTGGATATATCCTCTACTGGTTCATTCCCAGAGCCATGGGCTGGAGACGTGAAATGATCAATTTGCTTAATTCTCCTATTCGAGTCAAAAAGTATGCTGACATCACATCTTCTTAACAAATAGATCCTCCTGCTACTCCCATAATGCTTTCGAAATAAGAAATGTATAGGCATTACCAGACATCTGTGTGTGTGGTGGTGATTAATTTTTTTCATTGATTCTCACTGATGAAAGCCCCTTGCATTTCTCATTCTTCTTCAATATTTGGATCTTCTGTTCAACATCCCTGTCAAGTTGTCACCCATTCCAGGCTTGAAAACTTTCAATGGTAGACTGTTCTTTTCTTGACGAGACATCCCTTCTATCTCTGACAGCTCTATTAGAAAGGCTTTTTTTCCAATGAGACATTTGTCTCCCTAACATCCCCCTCCTAGGGGGCCTTACAGAGTCAATTTGATCTTGTTTCCCTACCAATTTCTAAAGACAGCTCTCATGTCTCTCAGAGTTTTCTCTTCCTGAGCCAGTCATCTCAGGACATCACCATTTTCTTTAGTGTTACACATATGTCATGTGTTCCAGTCAGCTCAGCTAGCTATGTGCTTGGCAACATGCTGAAGAAAGGATGTTTGACTCTACTTAAAAGTAAGCATGTTTAGCTTTCTTCAAGGAGCCTGAAGTGTGTATAGTTGTTTTGTGGTTTTGTGGTGAGTTGTTTTTTTTTTTTTGGTGGGGTTTTTTTGTTTGTTTGTTTGTTTTTATTTTCTTGGGATGAGAAAGTGACAGGAAAGGTAATCAGCAGTGGATGATTTTCTTAATCTTGTGAAACTATTTTTTTAGTGCCAGAAGAGAAATGAAGAAATGTCAATTAAATCTCTAATCCCAAAAGAAAACATCATAAAATAAATTATACAACTCACAACTAAGCTTAGCACTTAAGAAATAAAAATATTAAGACATCTTCAGGATATTCTGGCCAACTCCAGGGGACACCTAAGCCCTTTTTATTTAAAAATATTGGAGATAGTGGGCCTGAATTGTGAAGGAAAAAAAAAATCCTATGTATCCCAAACTTAAGCTCCTTTATGTAAGGTTGAAATTAAACTTTAAAGCTTAAACACTATAAAGGAGTGCCATTCCCAGGCTCAAAGAAAAAGAACATACTTGTCAGGTCTTATTCACCAGTTAAGTAAGTAAGAACAGTCTGTATTTACACAAAAGTTAAAAAGAGTCTCCCTTGAAGTAAAACTTTCACTAGCAACCATGTAGACTAAAAACAAACAAACAAACAAACAAAAAAAACAGGCAAGTGTTCACTTCCTTAGCAAACAAATGAAACCATGCATGATGCGCTTCTTGTGAGTCTACATTAAATTCTTACATTCATTTAACATTAAGTAGGAAATTAAAGAATCAAATCAGTTGTCAATATTTATGTATTGTGTTTCACAAGTTGCAATGGCACTAAACCAAAGGCTGCAGGAGATACGAACATCAAAGCATTCATTGCAGTCGTTTGACGACATTTTTATGAATTTTTACGTTCAGCACATAGATTAGTAATTCAAATAACAGAAACCAGAGGCAACTGTTTCTAATAACAAGTTGCAAATATGAGCTGCAGTAACTATGTGTGAATAATTAATTAGGAAACATGCAAACGTCTGGGAAGAAATTTGGTAAATTTTTATTTCAGTAATTTCTGGTTTTCTTGAGTTGTGGATTGAGGGATATCTGTAGGGAGACAGCATGAAATCATGGGAAACACTCAGGATGGATGTCGGGGAGCCTCGCTCAGTCTTCTCTTGGTTACCAGCTGGAAGTGTGGATTTAGAGCAGGCATTTCTGGGGTCCAGCCTCTGCATATTCGTCTATAGATTGATAAGAGTTAAGCTGGATGCTTTCTAAGGCTCCTCCTAGAATAATGATATTTTACCCCATTGTCCATTTACCGTGCCATTTGAAATCATTATTTATGTTGTACTTCCATATGATCTCATTTCTTCTCTTTATGTTTTAGCAACTCATTCGTTTTTAAAAGTCAACAGTTGAATACAATGCATCTTTAAAAGCACAAGATTCCTAAGCTTAGAGACTCCATTCCCCATACTAAGTAGAACAATATGAATTGTCCCACAGGGAGAAATATAAGGAAACAGTTCATTTATCTCCAGAAGCTCTATTCCTATATGTAAAAATTAGAGTGTAGAGGTAAAGAAAAAATATGTTTACCTTCAAAACATCTACTTGGATGTGATTGACTTGGGTCTCTCCTATTGAGTGTATGATGATTATATCCTTAGCCTCCTTTTCTAGTGAGTTGGATTGAAGTGAAATGGGATCACCAGGACCCATTTCTCGTTGGGACCTCAAAGTAAGTGGCTGAGAAGAGCGAGAGGAACGTTATCCTTAGGTGATGGACAGGCAGCACTTCTCCCAACCCGGCAGCAATTTAGGGCAGTCATAAACACATTTCTCCAAAGTTGAGTTTCATAGAGCACACATCCCATGAGATGCACCACGAAAGTGTCTCATGATCATTCCTGACTATTACACTCCTCTTGAAGTATGGCTAACACACATTAGTGTGTCAAAGGCTCCCAGAACCATTTGAATGGAACCATTTTTGAATGGAAGGAATTCTTAGTCCCATATTTTCAAAACTTGATCACAGAAACATTTCTTTTTTCTCCAACTACTTATTAACATTCCATGGAACTATAGAAATGCTGAAGAAATCCATCATCTGCCTTTTCCTAGGAAGGATAGCAGACATGGTAGTTAGGTGTTATTTCTTGGCCCTAAGGGAACACGTCCAACTCTCTGGCTGCATTTAAGCTGTCTAAAAAAATACTAATGCTTTCGACCCATCCCAAACCAATTAAATCAGAAACTCTGGGGTGGTATCACACATTGGTATTTTTTTAAATAAGCTTTCCGGATGACTCTTGTATGTTTCTAGGATTGAGAACCACCAGCTGAAATAACACAGAACATTCATGAGTGCTGTCAAGGCCTTATAATGAGTACATTTCAATGATTTCTAGCCACCAGAGAACTATATACCTTAATTATGCACCTTCATTAAACTCCATTTTAAAAGTACTTGGGACCGTGGGATAATATAAGCTATGTAGAAAATAAGTACAATCAGCCGGTTTCCCTTTTCCTCTGTCCTCAACCAGTCAGGCTGCAAAGGATACATGCCATCAAGTTCTGGGAGGATAAGCCCAAGCTGCTTTCCTCGGGTGGCCTAGATTCAGGGGTTGTGCTGCTTCAGAGAGATGAAGGGGCTAGCCCTTATAGCTCTGAAAAGAAGTAGGGTGTAGCAAAGAAGCCCCACAATCCTTTGCTGGTGTTCTCCAGTGCCTGTTTCCTATCCTCCTGACCTCACAGCTGTTCTCATGAGTGCAAGAAGGCACTTTTCCGGCCACCACCAAAAACTGTAGTGGGGAGTTCAGCCTGAGCCTCAGGCTACATTTGGACCTAACCCTGCAGTTGCTGAATAATCCAGGAGGGAAGGAAAAAGAGGCTTGAGTTCACTTTAAAATCTTGCTGCCTGCATGCCTCCTGCAGGCCAAAAACCAGAACTGAAGTTGGTGTCAGTGGCATCTGTATGAAAGTTGGGAAATCAAAGAAACGTGATCGCAAACACCCACAGGAATGATGCAGCATAACAAAATAATAGAAATAATAGCCCAAACTATTTCAACCTTTACACACACCAAAAGAAATGGAAGAAGTTTGCTTGTCAAACATTTTCTATGTAGAAAGTTGAAATTTGACAAAATGAAATTTTTTTTTACTCTAATTACCTAGGTGATGACAGCAGCAGGCTATTTTCTCTTGGTTTTCAGTCTTTTGGTTTGTGGCATAGTAATATAAGTTACTTCCAGCTTTTTGTATCTCAAAAGGAAGTTAAAAAAAATCCATCCATGGTTGGCAGACACAACTGAGTGACCCCGTCTTCACTGGAAAAAATCTAATGAGGCTTTCATTTTGTTTTCAACACATATTAAATTAGTGTTTTCTTAGTAGGTGGAAAGAATGTGCTGGAACCCGGGCCCAGATCTTGCTAAGATAGGAAGAATTCAGGGAAAGATTTCATAGGAGTTTGCTTTAGGCTTTACTTTAGAAAATTGCTTTCGTGGTTTAATTTAAATTAGTTTAGACAAATCAATTAATGATAAAGCATTTCTGAAGGACAATGACAGCAATATGGAAACAGCTTTGTAAAATTTCTCTAGCATCCAACAAAGCTAATGAACTGTAAAGCATATTTACTTAGATTCAGGAAAGTAAAATAGTTCTTGTTCCTCTGGTAGAGATGCATTCAGAATCCTATATGGACTTCCATTTCAAATAAACCTTGAAGCTTTGGAGATTTTAAAGATAAACACAAAGTCTTGGTCCCAAGAAAAAATGTTCTTAACCACGGATCAGAAGGTTGAAGAGAATTTTGTGAAATTCCTGTTGTATGGAAGTTTCTTGACAGTCCTCCTTATTAATGTCAAGTCATACCGTCATACAGTGTCGGAGAATACGTTCTGAGAAATATGTCATTACGCTATTTCATTGTTGTGTGAATATCACAGAGCATGCTAGATGGTGTAGCCTGTTACACACGCAGGCTGTATGTTGTACCACCGTTGTGTATACAGTCTGTCATTGACCAAAACATTGTTATGCAGCCTATGGCTGTAGTTTATAAGTATAAACACTGTTTGAGTTAAAGATGGGGGGTCACTAACCTCTTATTAGCAAAACCACAGTGAAAAAAAAGGATTGTAATTCATTCTCTTTCAGATAGCAATCTCTTCTCTTCCATCCTCTATTATACCTTTTTCATTTCTGAGTCTCAATTTCTTCATTTTTAATCCCACTGATAGGGAATACAGTTTGAATTGTTGCAATATATTTTCCTTTAAAACATTAAAGTCTGTATCGATAGAATGTATTTAGATCACGTCCATTAATCAAGAAGAGGTTAGGAAACCACCTTATAAACAGTGTAAGTCCACAGGTGCGCGCACACACACACACCTCCTGATAAAAGGCTGTGGTGTCCCTTCATTTCTTGAAATGTGAACATGCCCTAATACTTAGAGGAAAAGTAAAAAAGGAGAGCTTTACCTCTGGGTCCAGCAAATAGTTAGTACCTTCCTGAATTCGGCCGGTTTGAAGAAATGGTTTATGCTGCAGAAAGATGCTCTAAAGAATGTTAATTGAGAGGTCCAGCAAAGTAGGAGTTTTTAAAACCATGAATAAAATTAAGGAGATGATTGTTAAATACAAGTTACATTTTCTCTAACATCAGGTGCCATAAACTATAGCAGTCTGGTGAGTATTTTCTCAGCAGGTGACTATATTGCTCACAGTCAGTTGTCAGAATCTTCTTGTCCCTCAGTGTGAAATTAGTAATAGGAAAATGAAATCAATGAGCTGCAATCGAGAGAGAGAGAGAGAGAGAGAGAGAGAGAGAGAGAGAGAGAGCTATCAAATAGTTGAAGGTAAATATACCTTCTAAGCCTGACCAGCTATGATCCAAACGCCACATTTTGACCCTTGCTTGTTTAGTTTAGACTTAACTGATTTGGTAAGGCATTTCCCTAAGAATTACTCTTGAATTAGATCCCTTTCTCAGTATACTGCAAATGGATACGGCTTCCTTAATCTCCCCTAAATTTCACCTCATTGATTTTGGCCCACCAACTAAGCTTTTTACCACAGGAAGGTATTTCTGAACGTTGGTTCTGCTATCCAGTGCAGGAATTTTCCTCTCTATTTTAATGCCAGCCATTAAGTTACAAATCCACGATGCCTTCAACCACATTGTCAATTAACATGTTGAGCAGAGTGGAATTAATGAGAGAGCCTTGCAGCACTCACTAGAGAGGTCCTTCAAGGTTGACAACTGCCTTCAAGTCTACACTTTGGCCATCATTTTCCAACCATCTGTGACTCTACCTGACTCTGCTGTCATCGAGCTCACGGCCCTCCCCCACCCCCAACTTATCATATGGTATCTTTGGAGAATATCTCAGACTCATTGCTAAACTCCTACAGTAAACTGCATTGTTACTGCTCTAATAACATTTTTATCAAAGGAAATAGTACATTTACCTTGTTGGGTTCCTTACTCAATCCATGCAGCACTTCAGTGATCACCTCTATTTTTTTTTTGATGTTACCATCTCAGATTTGCAATAACCCATTACATGAACAAATTGTGATGAATCACAATTTCATTGGAATACTTACCAGCAATCAAAAGAAGTTATCTATTGATAAACACGAAAACGTGGATGAATCTCAGAATTATGTGACGTGAAAAGAGGCAGTCACAGAAATCTACAGACTTTATGATTCAGATGACATTCAGGGGGAAAAGTAAAAATTATAGATAGGACAGAAATTTTAGCACTGATTCCTAGTAGCTGGGGTGGGGAGAGGGAATTAACTAAAACAAGAGCACAAGAATAGTCTTTGGCTAATGGTCACCACCATTACATGACTATGTATTTGTCAAAATTCAGTTAACTATATACTAAAAAGGGTAAAGATTACCAAATGTAAATTCAAACTCAATACCTGATTTAAAAAAAGAAACCTCATCACAAGAAGTTTGTTTAGGGACTAATTCAATGTAATTTAAAAGTCTAGAGTTTCTCAAATCTGTATGGTTTCCTCTGCTTTGATTATTAAAGCATGTTTCTCTGTTCCATCTCACTACTTTCTCATCTTCTATGACTTTTCAAAGATTACCTAACAACTCCGTGCCTCAGAAACACATGCCTGTGTTTTCTTTATCCTGAAATAGGAGTTTCCTATACTTAAATAGTCTCAACTCCATTAATTATGCTATTGCCAGTTTTAAAGATTAAATGCTTTAAAAAGAAAGCAAAGTATCTTAATTACCATTGAATCTTTCATATGCTAACACAGCACTATCTCCCCCAGCCTTGCGCCTGTCTCTGCATTGTTCCTCTTCCTCATTCTTGAAATACAACTTTAAACTAAATCCTAGCCTGGGCATCAGAGATTCCCAAATGAAACCAAGGAAACTTTAGCCTTTTTTAAACTCAGTGATTTCGTACCTGGAGTCCCCACCAGTTCTCCCCCGAGGCTGCTGCCTCCTGCAGGTGACTAATACCCAAATGCTGGCAGCAGTCTTTGTCTAGTAGAGTGTAGGTGGATGTCAGTTGTGCCCCATCTCAGCCTTGTTTGGTTTGTGATTTGTTTCCACTTTGTTTTAACACTGTTTGTATTTTTTTTTAAGATTAGAGTATCATTGTGATTACCTATTTATAGAAAGAACCCAAACCACAAATTTTTAAAGATACATATAGCATCTTATTTGCCACTTGCATTAAAATCTGATATCCTTGCCTGTCATTCATTTATGCTCTAAGGCCACCCACTCCTCATCCTCATATCGATGACTGAGATCTTACCCTCACCTGTATGTTTTCTTCCCATTGTCTTCTCTGGGTTCTCATTTTACATTTTTGGAGGCGATGTTGTTCCTTTCTATTCAGAATTCAATTAAGTCCTCTGTCACATTGACAAATGTTTATCCTTTGGCAGGAGTGCATCTTTTTCAATATCTTAATCAAGGGATCAGGAAAATTAACTCCTTTTTTTCAATATTGTTCAAGGAGTTTTGAAAGGTGAGTAGACTTGATTGGCTGACAAGAAGAGGTAGGACAAAGGTGCACAAATAGGAATAGCCATCATAGGTTTGGGAATGGAGAGGAAATACCCCTGAGATAAGCTTTTCAAAACATAAAGCAATAGGACATAAGAGTACAAAGGGTGAAGGACCGAGGCCTGGGAAATGCAAGTACATTAAGAAATCTGATATAACATCTGTATCCTCTGCCAGTGTTCAGCAATATTTTTTTTTAATGTGGCATGAAGATGACACATCTAGCAGAATGCTAGTTGTCTCTTTCATTTGTCTTGTTGAGAATAAACTTTTAGATGAATTTGAATTTAGAAGAACTTCTAGATTTTGATTATATACTTCACACCATCATGGTTACTATTTAACTCGGGTAATATTTGCTTATGAAATGTTCTCTGATGTTAATCTGATGGAAACATATGCAAATGTCAAGAATAACTTAAATATTGTGTTTGAAAAATAGTATTTATTTTCGAAAGACAAAAACAATCTTCATTATCAAAGATTTTAGAGATTTGACTAAAGTGGATTGCCTTACAGATGGCCTTAGTTTATTTTCTGTCTAGGACTGAAAATCAGCCTTACTTCTGTTTTCCTTTTCTTTTTCTATATATTCTACATTATTCCTTTTCTCTTTTTTGTATGTCACTCTGAGTGATATAACATGCCTATTCTTCTGGAATGGTTGGGCCTAACAAAATAGCATGATGTTCCTAGATTTTGAATCATCCTGTGATTTCATATTTTTTCTATGCTATTCTAATATAATATTAGAATATTTTAATTGTTTTGGATTCATAAACCTCACTGAAAACTACTAGAACAGAGGCTATCCTTTGCATTTAGTATTATCCTATGCATATTTTTTGATGTACAGATAATGTTAAACTAACAAAATTTACATAATATTTTTCATGTCAAAAGATATCACTTCAAGTAGTTACTTTTCTTTTTTGTTGTTGTTAATTTTTATTTTTTTTTTTATTGGGGAACAGTGTGTTTCTCCAGGGCCCATCAGCTCCAAGTCATTGTCCTTCAATCTAGTTGTGGAGGGCGCAGCTCAGCTCCAAGTCCAGTTGCTGTTTTCAATCTTTAGTTGTAGGGGCTCAGCCCACCATCCCATGTGGGAATTGAACCGGCAACCTTGTTGTTGAGAGCTCATGCTCTAACCCACTGAGCCATCTGGCCACCCCAAGTAGTTACTTTCTTATGTTGCATATACCACAATAAGTTTCAGACTTCTCTGTTGAGCTCAGAGGTCTTTCAGCTTCCATAATCTTCTGTCCACATCCTGGGTTTTAAGAAGAGCACACTAAGCATTTGTACAGGTGAATTAAAGCTTAGAGCTAGAAAGAATCTTGCAGATGTTCTAGTCAGACCATTGTCATCTCACAAGGCTAAATAACTTCCCCAAATCACAAAGTGCTTATGGTCAGAGCCCTTGTGAACACTTGATATACTTGGTTCTCACTGCAGAACAAAGCTGACAATGCAACCTGCTAATGATCAGATACGTATTTTAGAAGCAAGAAAGGCCATCAGCCAAGAAGAGATACCAGCTTAAGAATCTCTCTTTACGGTGGCAACTCTTCTCAAGATGGAGAATTAAAGCCCTTATATTGACGTCTCCACTTTGTACTTGACTTTTAAAATCTTGGTCTTAGACCAGAAAGTGAGTAGGAATAATTAACATCTTCCAGGCCTACAAGTCTGCCCAAAGAACACAGAGAAACTAAGCTAATGTGATTTCTCAAAGAAAAGGAGTAAAACACATCCTCAGAAGAACATAAGCATGAAGGCAATACAGAATATCAGATTTCTCAGGAAAATTTTTTTCACTTCTCTGAGAATTAGTTTCTTCATCTGTAAAATGGAAATAATAATACCTGCTTCTTAGTGCTGATACCAGGATTGTATGAGGTGATACAGAATAAAGCACTTAGAAGGGCCTGGCATATGGTCAAGACTTAAATATTGGCATTCACTTTAATTATTAACATGGTGAAACTAAATTCTGCATACTCAGCAACACATAAAGAGGGCAGTCACAACCGAGAGCACTTGGTAATACAGAGGAAAATAAAATTCATCTAATGGTACAAGAAGCCATACACAGGAATAAAGGATGAGAAAAGAGGCAGGTTGTACCCAGGACCACCTGGACATCAGTGGATGGCTTCACACAGCTCTTTTTGTGGGTGCGGCTATGATTGATTCTTCCGCCACTCAAATCAATTCCATTTCTTGCCCAGACTCCCAGATCGATCCTAAAGCATATGGATTCTCCTCTAGTTATCTCATTGTGGAAATGGAGCTAAAATCAGTATTCCTGCTCAAGGGCAAGGCACTGCCGAAAAGATATCCATATGCTTTACTATGATGATGTCTGATATTACAAATTCTGGTGTACATAGTTGCCCAAGCACTGACTGTTCTTGTGTTCTAAATAACTGGAGACTGAGGTATTTTTTTCCTTTTTTTGTATGTTAACTGTGACCTAGACCTAGGGAAAGTTTTGTGAAATGTCCAGATGAAAGATGCGAGCACCCTGTAGAGTATAATGAGCGGCATGCAGAAAATGTTACCCTTACCATAAATATCCCACAGCCAACGATATGTATCATTTATTAAACACTTATTACAGGCCTGGCATCATTATCCTGACCCTCTGCATGGATTAATAGAAACAACAATTTTTTGTGGTAGATCCTATTGTTATCCCCACTGAAGAATATCAGTAAGCTGCCTGAGATCCTAAATCTCTCATTTGCATTGTTCTTAAAATCTTATTACTTTTGTTCCTAAAGATTACATACCCTAAGATGGTTAACCATCTAGGTAAAATATTATGGAGGGTCGTTCTATCTGATTTAAAAACTACTAATGTCATAACAACTATAGCAACCTAGGACTTGTAAGCAGTTAATAGTTTTTTGGGTTTTTTTATGTACACTGTATATACCATGTTATACACTGTATATACCATATATATTATAACATATGCATAAAATATGTCAAGTGTGTATTTCTTTATTATTACAAGTATGAGTTGTGGGGAGCACCCTGGCACTCTGTCACTTCAGAAACAGTTGATCAAATGAATATCTGGGTGACATCTGTTCACAAGAAGAGAGAATCTGCAATTATGTATTTGCTCAACTAGAAATGACATTTGTCAAGGTTGGAAGTGCTACCTATGCTGAGATTGCCCTGACACTCCCTACGTTTGCTCATTAGTTATGATTACTAGTTAATTAGTTAGCTGCTAAAACCCAAACATAGAGTGGTTTACATAAGACAGAATTTTACTTTTCTCTCATTTAGGAGACTGGAGTTGAGTGGGTTCCTTCCATCTTGTTCTGTCCCCACCACCAAGGTGATTATCCTTATCTGCATAGCTGTGGAACTATTTTGAGAGGAAATAAAGGGCACTCAATTTCCTTTTAAGCAGGTGGTAATCACATATATACAACACTCCCCTTCATGTTCTACTCTGAGAGGGTTAGTCCGATGTTCAAAGCTAGCTACGATGGAACCTTGGAAATGTAGTCTCCAGCTGGATGGCCACATGCCCAGACAAAACTACATTATTATGAAGAAGAGAAGAACGAAGTCAGAGAAACAGCCATCAGGCACACTCAGCCAATTTTGATTTCTTCTTGTATGATCTATGCCCATACAAGTGCAGATGCCATCCTCGAAAATGAAATGATTCCCATACACAGAAAGTTGTATGCTCTGACTTTCTTAATGAGATAGAGAATCAGAGTCAAGTCATGAGTTAAACAGGCAGACTTGCAAGCCTATCAATGACAAGTCTTCTTCCAAATGTGTCCTAAATTTCTTACGGTCAAAAGCAATAGATTGACTTGTATTCTATCTTCCATAAGGCTTGGCACCACTTAGGAACATAATAAGTGCCTGTTGAATTGAATGATCTGGATAAAATGGGGGATTTATTATCCTGTATCATGCTGTAAGTTGTTCATCTCTTTCTCATTTCCAGTTTGATCACTCATGGCTTTGGGACTCCAGCAATATGTGCAGCCCTAAGCACTTTCCAAACAGTCCTCAGTGAAATGCTGAACTACTTGGAAAAACACACTACCCACAAAAACGGTGGAGCGGCAGATTCTGGCCAAGGACATGCCAACTCGGAGAAAGCCCCCCTGCGGAAAACTTCAGAGGCGGCAGTGAAAGAGGGCAAAACAGAAAAGACAGACTAGCTACATCAAACAGAATCTATTTCCAGAGAGTCTTGCTGCTGATATTTTTTCTAATATATATATCATTGAGGGTGATTAATCTTCAGTGGACCGAATCTCTACCCTCCCCCGACCCTCCATAAAAAACAAAAATGGAATTGAAAAATGAAACAAAAAAGGACAAAACCACAAAAAAAAGGGAAAAAAAAACAGCAGTGTAACCGTGTGATGACATTGTCACTTTTTTATTTTATGTTATGATAAACTTTTGTGCACGTAATTTATTGTTCTGAATTACATACATCACAGTTTTTAAGCACTTCTGGACTTTGGAGAGGCAGCACATGCTTTTTCACATCTAACTGATGCACTTTCTTATCCAACTATATAGTTAGGGATCAGAAAGCATGACCAACCTGGAATCCACCACCAGTGCTTACAGCTCCAGTCTTTCTTGACTTAATTCCCCAGTGACAAAAGAGTGCCTCTTTCCATTAACTAGACCAATCTGGCAATCAATCTGTCAATAAATGCTTTGGGAACTGAAAAGGGCAGTCATGAATCTTTGTCTTGAGAACTGACAGAAATTCTAAAATTTTGGTCACCCATCGCCCATGTAACTGCCAGTGCCTTGGTGGTATTTAAAAATTCCAGAAAACTCTGTTCCCTCTGTGTATGACTATTCCCATCCCACCCTAGGTCCCTTTTTATTTTTCCCTGATAGGTAAGAAGAGACTCAGCATAACACTGAAGAGATAAGAGATGAACTTTTCTATCCATTCTCCTCTCTCACACCAAACCTAACATTTCAAGGAAACAGACTACATGTAATGGGGCTAGGGCAGGATGAGTACAGGTAAAGGTAGATTTGCCACTCCTGGGCTCCCGATGGAAAGTGGTAGTATGGTACTTCCTGGAAAAGCACAGGACTAGGAGCAGTCATCTTTGCAGGAAGCCCTGCCCCTCAAAGACAGGAGTGGAGTCCAGGGGATTAGTGGAGGCCCCTTGAAGTTCTGGTGGCCAATGACTGTATGATAAAAATGAGACCCCTTCTTTTTCTACCTTTATGCTTCTTCTACCTGCCTGATAGCTGTGCTCTAAACCTTTAGAAGCACAGAAGCATTCAGGTCTGTGTTCAATAAAAACAACAAAAACCAGAATGATCAGAGAAGACTTTTGCTTTTAAGATGCTTCCTTTTTTCATAGCTTGTTCTTACAGCTTTATTGTCCTTTAGTTAAGACTGAAAACAAGAGGGCCAGGGGCTAATTGAATGACAGTTCAGTCCATTTAAACCTGAAAGTGTCAAGAAATCTGACTGGTACAGCATTGTTCCAACCTTTCTACTGTTAGCAATTTTCAAACTTCTAAGTAAATAAAGATATAGGTCATCATCTATTAAAACAATATTTTAATAATGTTTGGACTCCCAACACTAAGTTTAGCATGAAAATACTGTCTTCTTGTTAACATATTTTAATTATTTTCAAAAAGTCGCCACCACCTTATAACCCCCATGGGGAATACTAGTATTATTTTTAATTGAGAAGAAATTGCTCAAGATTTTTCATGCAGAGATCACAAAAAACATTTTTGTCTAATAATTCTTCAAATTATTTGACTTTTATCTCCAGTCTTGTACAGAAAAGAGGAACCATAACCAAGGAAAACCTAAATTTTTTAGATTAAATCCAATTAACAGAAGACACTACTAAGGAATTCTATAATAAAGGGTTTTTATAGTTACACAGTAGAAGAGCTTAAACTAAAGAAATAAATTGTGATTTCATGTGTTTATCTAGATCCATTTTTAAACTTTTATCATTATTCAAGGCTTCACATTTTTTAGAAATAAAGTAGAATAAAGCCGAGATTCTGCTGCAGTTCTAAGTTTCATCACAAAATAAATTATTTCATTTTACATGAAATTTCCCATATTGTAAAATATACACATGAAAAATGATGAATATTTCAGTTTCATATGTAGTAGGAAAGCTATATACAGATAATGTGGGCCACTAATATTTCCTAAATGAAGTTTCCACATTAACTTTCTTTTATTCCTTTTATTATTAACAATACATATGTATTTAATATGGCATTTTGATATGCATATCTGCTAAGTACTTAATGTAGTTACATACCATGTCAAATGTTCACCAATAATCAGATGAAAAATTAGACCTGGCTTATCGTACCAGCTTACTTCTCCACCCATAGTTGTGACTAGTTGGGTTCCAAACACCTCATTGGGTGTTATTATATATTAGCCTTGGAAACAAAACTATAACTATAATTACAGTGCATATTATTTACCAGGATTTTGGGTGTCTTAGCCTTAAAGGGGCAGCACCCATCATTTAACTTAACCAGCCATTAGGACATAAATGAATTGATGGACTGGTCATGTTTAGAGTCATTATTTATTATCATATTCTAATAGACATTGTTAACATGCCAACTTTTGCCTTGTATATAATAGGTACTCAACACTTTTTAAATAAATGAGTAAATGAATGTGTGTGTGTTCTTCGTCCAAAATGGGCCAAAGGACTTTCTACTTTTGATTTTTTTTTTATACTCAGTCCTTTAATCTGGCTTGCTTCTTCCATGGTAATTTATGGATAATTCTTTTTATTTGAGTAACAAATATTTCCACTATATCACATTAGTTGCAAGTAGATATAGTTAATATAAAACAATAAATAAAATAAGATAGGTATCAGAATTTCAACAACAGTAAAGTTATAATCATTAGTATCATAGTTTATTGTAAAGGAAGGTAGGTCACAAAAATCTACCTGATTTTTAGTGTTATAATAAGTAGGTTATAATAAGTAAAACAATGAAAAAGCTTTTCAGATTAACTATTACTTGCCCAGAAAAACTGTCCAAACCTCTCATATTTACCCAAATTTAATAATGACAATTAATGTAAGATTTTTATATTTAACCTTGTGGAAGATTAGGTCAAATTCCTAGAAAAAGAAGTGTTTGTTTTAAGGCTGTTTCAATAATCAATCTAAATGCCACCTCCATGGCTATTTCATTAGAGTTACAATTTGACTTAAGTTTGATGGTTCTAGGAAAAAAATGAAAACTCTGAATTCATCTTTTTTTTTCCCCTTGGAAAGATCAGAATACTGGGAAGATGCCTCATCTATTCTCCTGCTCCTTTTTTTTTTTGAGATGTTTTAATAACAGCAATTATTCTTTCTGTCTTTGCAGTTCCATTTTTTGAGGATATATATATTCTCTTCAATGTCTGGAACATAACATGACCTTTTATCTCCTATGAGCGTTCTGACCCTAGTGTGACAGTGATAAGAATTTGACTTTCTGTCACCTGGTGCTTTAAAGGTAAATGTGTCGATAAGTTATTCTTGTTAATAATGAATAAAACAGTATAATTCCATTTCCCAGTATTTTCTTCCTTTTATGCCGCTTTGGAGGCATTTTAGACCAGTGCAATTTTTTAAATGTATGGTATCAGGATCCTCTACCCAATGAGCACACCCTCTCCTGACAAAAGCCAAGACATCATATAAGAGGCAGTGTGGCCAGGTGACTAAGAACATAGACTCTAAAGCCAAATTACCTAGGTTCAAATCACGGCTCTTTCACTTCCTACTGTGTGACCTTAGGCAAGTGGTTGAACCTCTCTGTGACTCCATTTTTCCTTCTGTAAGATGAAGATAATAATAGATATCTACTCACAGAATTACTGTCAGAATCAAAGAGTTAATGTACCTAAACTGCTAAGAGCAGAACAGGAATGTGGTTAGTGCTAATGTGAGCTATTGTCTTTAATACGTGGACAAACTATTCTTTTTATCGAGATACCAGTTTCGCCTCAGTTTGTTGAACCCTTCCTATATGCCAGGCTCTCTCCTCAAGACTGAAGATACAGAATGGAATAGAACATTTTTCTTTCAAGTTTCTCACACTCTCCTATGAAGATCCCAGCCATTAGCATATGGTGAGTGAGATGATGAAAACCTGCAGAAGTTGCCTCAACACAAACCTAACCAGGATCCAGTGAATTGGAAGAAGGGCATGAAGGGTAGAAGGTAGGATGGCAAATCAAAGAAAGGGTTGTGATCAGAGAAAAAAAGGTAAAGGTCAGGGAAAAGGGGATTTTATGGTTCTGGATGAATTAACAACATTTGGGGCAGGATGCTATTTTGTAAACTAATGGATGTACCTTGTATTTCTGGTTATTTCTACCTTTTGGGAGTGGCTAACATTTTGTCTGCACTGCCTTAGGGCAGAAATGAAACCCAACAGAATACAGGCAACAAAAGAGTTGAACTTCTGTACTAGTTTTCAGTTTCAAAATGCTAGACCCTAAGAAGGACTTGAGGTCTAAAAACATATCTGTCAGGACGTTTTTCCTTCCTCCTCACAGATACACACACACACACACACACACACACACACACACACACACACACACACACTGGAGACCAGAAAATAGTCCCTAGATTGGGGAAAGAAGGAGAAAATAACAGATTAATTATAGAAAGCTTAGCTGTCATTGTAGCTCTCTGAGGAGGGGTCATGTCCTGGGGGTGAGGTTGGGGACAGTGAGAACTATGTCCTCATCCCCAAGCAAAACCCAGGGAGGATGATCACCCAGCATAGTGCAATAGCAGAAGAGCTGTCTATGTGGTGTGTGTCTAGGCAGAAGGTCCCCAGACAGCCTCACGGGGTTTCTCCCAGGGAGTCTCTCTCAACATGGCTTGGAGAGACCAGGATGATGTGGGTGCAGGAAGAAAAGAAAGAGGCAGCAATTCCTGCAACCCAGAGGGATGCAGTTGCAAAAGAATATTTCAGGCACACCCAGGACCAACCCAGGTAGCTGAGGTTAGACACAAGTACACACAGGAGAAACCTGAGACATGTGCCAAAGACCAGGTGGGAATTCAGGTGTGTCAGTTAAGAGTCCAGTCAGGAGAACAGAAACCCTCCTAGGGATTTCAAAGAGAAATGATTTAATAAAGAATAGGTTAAACAGGTGTTAGAAGGCTGAAAGAGCAAAAACGAGACACTGAATCATGCAAGTATTAATAAATTGAAAAAGTAGTGACCACCCCTATAGATGGGAGAGCAAAAGGAAAGAGGTGAGGTTACCTGCAGCTGGGAGCTTGGAGGAGGACATCCTCCTCCCTACAATTGTTGCTGGAACCTCTGAGACTGGTGCTGTGAGTGGGTAGAGCATGGATAATGCTGGGAATGCCAAAGAAGCTCGAGGCTGGAACCATATCCTTCCTCTTCTGCTGGAGGAGTGCTGATAGGAACTGGAAGTAAGTGGAGCATCGTTTCTCCCTCCTTCGTTTATCGAGTTCTCACCAGAGTCTTCCATTGTTGGAACCCAATTAGAAGCCTACTGGCAAAAGGTTATGAGAAAGATAGTTTTCAGACTTCCAGCCCCAGTATGATACAATACAGAAGAGTGGTCGTCTCTGCAGATGCCAGCGTCAGTAGGTGAAAATCAATGCCACAGTTTCCAACACAAAACTTTGTTCTACATAAGCTCTCCCCACCCAACTCTGGGATATAAATGCAACTCAAGAGACCCTAAAGGGACTGAGATCAAATTTCTGCCACATTGAAAATGAAGGCTCAAAAATAGAAATGATATCACGTTTTAGCAAATACAGTGGTATTTGCCATATATTTAAATTGGCAGACAGACATACTTAACTACACTTAAAAACAATATTTTTGCTACTTCTCAGCTGCATCAAAGAGAATTCAAAAAGGCCAAGACACATAAGAAAATCTGAAATAACAACAACCCATGAAAAGCAGGAAAGGATAAACATAAGTAAATGTGAACATAGACAATACGTAAACAAATGGACATGACTATTCCAATAAATCTTTACAAAAATAGGCATTGAGCAGGATTGGTCCTGAGGGCTACAGTTTGCTCACCCCTGACCTAGATTAAATTTCTCAGTATTTCTTGCTGTTTGGAGCTATGTGACTAAGTTTTCTCCAGTGGGGAAATGGAAGTGATATTTGCCATTTCCAGATTTTACTAGTTAAAACCAGCCATGTTCTTGCCTCCATTTTCTGTTCTCTTCTACTAGATGCATGAGGCCTGAGGGCAAGGATTCTCAACCTTGGCACTACTGACATTCTGGGCAAGTTAATTCCTTGTAGTGAGGGGCTCTTCTGTGTGATGTAGATCCTTGGCTTCCATGTGACAGATGCCAGTCGCATCTCTCTTACTTGTGACAACCAACATTATCTGCAGACATTGCTAAATGTCTCCTGGGGGACAAAAATCACTCCTAGTTAAGAACCACTGCCTCCGAGATGCCAGAAACACAAGATAAAAAGTACCTAGATCCCTAAATGACCACCTGGAAGAGATGTGCACATTACTCTGACCTAAACTTCTATTACGTTAAACTGCTGAAATTGTGGGGGTACAGGAGGTTCTATTTGGTACTATTTGTTAGCCTAGTCTAATCCAAAGCTGATAAATTACAAATCCATATCTTCATTCCAAACTATCTTCCTGCACTCCAGAGACATGTAATCAACTTCCTATGGACATCTTATGAAAAACAGCATATCTTCAAACTCAGCATATATCAAAATATGGATTCATAATCTATCTCCTTCCTCAACCAACTCTTCTTCCTGAGTTTTCTACTTCTGTTAGTGATGCCCTCATATAGTTGCCCAAGAAAGAAATCTGTGAATCATCTTAAATGTTTCCCTCTCTCTACCCCTGTTTAGAGTAAATTACTAGGTTCTGACAAATTAATATCATAATACTATAATAAATTAATTTGTCAGGGCCTACTGATTGTCTGCTAGTTTAAGGCGTCACCAACTCATGATTGCATTATTGCCATAGCTACCTAACTAATTTGCCTGCCTCCAGTCCTGCTCTTCTTTATTCCATTCTCCACACTGCAGAGAATCATTCTAAAAAGTAAATCTGATCTGCACAGCCCAAATAAAACTCTTTATGGCTTGCTGTTGCCCGTAAAGTAACTCTTCTGGAGGATTAACAGTTTGCTTCTGGCCTAGCTTTTGCTCTCTCCTCCAGCCTTCTCCAGCTTTGTATCCTTGCTTCCCCTATCATGTTCCCTTCTCCCCCCACCATATACACACTCCATGGTCCAGTCACTTTAAGCCTCTTTGAATCCCTAAAACTCTCCGAGAGCTAAGACTTTGCCTGTATAGTCCTCTTAGCTTAGAACATGATGTTCTACCTACCCTCCTTTATACTAAGCCAACTTCTGCTCATCTGTCAGGCATCGGCTTCAAAGTGACTAATTCAGTGCAACTCTGTAAGTGTTCTATGGCTGTGTAACATATTACCACAAACATCGTGGCTTAACTCAACATTCATTTGTTAGTGCACATTTCTATAGGTCACAAGTCTAGCCTGGCTCAACTGTTTAGCCTCTCATAAGGCTGAACTCAAGATAAAAACCAGGCTGACCTCTTATCAAGAGCCTCTAAGGAAGAATCCATTTTCAAGCTCATTGAGGTGCTTGGCAAAATTCATTTCCTTGTGGTTGTAGAACTAAGGTCCCTGTTTTCTTATTGACTATCAACCAGAGGTCACTCAGGGCTTCCAGAGTCTGCTCTCAGGTGTTTATCACCTGGTCCTCTCCATGTTCAAAGCCAGCGACAGTTCAGCAAATCAACAAGTGTCTCTCTGACTTTCCCTTTCTCCAGAGCGTGGAGAAAACACTCTGCTTTTAAAGGGTTCATATGATTAGATTGTGTCCACTGGATGATCTCACTTTTGCTTAATTCAAAGTCAATAGATTAACAGCAGTAATTAAATATGCAAAATTTCTTTACCACCTAAGGTAACATAGTTATGAATGTGATATCACATTATATTCAAAGTCCCAGTGATTAGGGCCAGAAACCTTGGGAGTTCATCTTTAGAGTTCTACTGACCAGAGACCTTCTCTGATTCTCTAAACCAGGACACTTTTCTCTCTCCTTCGTGCTGCCCTACCATCATTTATCCTGGTCATGTCACTTAGTAAAGACTTTTTTTAAACCACTTGCTTAATTATCTTTCCTAATAGAAAGATAATTCCAGCAGACCGGTGCAGCCGTTATGGAAGGCAGTGTGGAGGTTCCTCAAAAAGTTACGAATAGAATTACCATATGACCCAGCAATCCCTCTCCTGGTTATCTACTCCCAAAATTGAAAACATTTATACATAAAGACACTGTTCATTGCAGCTTTGTTTACGGTGGCCAAGACATGGAAACAACAAAAATGTCCTCCGATAGAAGAATGGATAAAGAAGTTGTGGTATATATACACAATGGAATACTATTCGGCGGTAAGAAAAGATGATCCATGTTGTGACAACATGGATGGATCTTGAGAGTATAATGCTAAGCAAAATAAGTCAGACAGAAAAAGCAGAGAACCCTATGATTTCACTGATATGTGGTATATAAACCAAAAACAACAAAAGAACAAGACAAACAAATGAGAAACAAAAACTCATAGACACAGACAATAATTTAGTGGTTACCAGAGGTTAAGGGAGGAGGGGGGTGGGAAATGAGGGTAAGGGGGATCAAATATATGGTGATGGAAGGAGAACTGATTCTGGGTATTGAACACACAATGGGATTTATAGATGATATAATACAGAATTGTATACCTGAAATCTATGTAATTTTACTAACAATTGTCACCCCAATAAATTAAAAAAACAGAAAGATGATTCTCAGTTTCCACAATAGTAAAGTGAGGATAATTATGGCATTTGCATCATTACGTTGTTAGAAGGATTAAATGAAATTTTCCAGGTAAAACAATAATAACAGAGTCTGAGACATAGTATGGACACAAATGATGTTAGCTGTTAATATTATCAGAATTGTTAATATTAATATCATGAGGTTTTGAAGAGAGAATCCATGTATCTTGCCTATCATTGTATTCCCAGCAGCTAGCCCAGTGCCTACCTGGCATATTCCTACCTGGCAGGAATGAATGATGGGCAAATGAATGAATGGAATTCAAGGACTAACCTAAGGTCTATAGAGAAAATATGTAATATTCTCTAGAAGAAATGGAGACAATCATAAATTACTGGAAGCCCTTGGAAGTGTTTTCAGATTCATAGTGCCGGAGTGATAAGTGACAGGCACAAAATATCTCATGCATTAACACAGAAAGTCATTATCATGCTCTGTCTTCTATGCATAAATCCTGTAAGTATTATACATCGTTGAAACTAAGATTTTAAATAAAACAGTAATGGAAAATAAAACTGACAACTTACTGTCTCATCTATAGCAAAGCATTCTTTGTACAAATTATTATATCCTCACATAGCACTGATATGGGTATAAATGTTTATTGCTTCTAATTATCTATTTGAAGCCTATTTACTAGCGCAGTCAAGATTTTTTTTTTCCCTGACGGTAGTTGAGAGGGTATGGAAAAGATGCATTTCTTTTCTGGCTTCATAAATGTTTTCTCTAATTAGTTAACTTTCATTTTATAGTCGGTAAGTTTTTGTTTTCTTAATGAATGACAGAATTCCACTGGAAATTATAGTCATTTATCCTAGAGGTTATAAAGCTATTATAATGACTTTGAGACAGAAGAGTGTTGTAATGGTTTTATTGAAAAGATTTTGGAGAAGATTGCCTATGACTACCTTAGAACATAGAGGAAAAAGCAGCGCTTCATGCAGAGCATACTGCTTATAAGTTTCCCCCTATTGTCTGGCTAAACTTACCCTGTATGAAAGCGTGTATTTAATTGTTAATATGAATATGTAAGTTCGAGAACATGCAACGGTAACTTCGGAAATTCCAGACTTCTATGTAAATTGATCAAGCTAAAATGCTAACTGTCAGCAACAAATCATATTTAATCAACAAAGACTTTCTTGAACCCAGAAATTTTGTTAATAAAATCTTCTCACAGTCTTTATAAAAATAAAGACCAATGAAATCCAACCATTCATTCATTTACTCTACACTTCTTTAGAATTTAGTGTATGCCAGTCACTATAATAGAAGATACTGAATAAGTTCAGAATTAGAACTTTCAATCTTATTCAATTATTTGTTGTCATTGGTCTTGTTTCTTTAAGATTCATATTAATTTCAAGTTCTAGATCTGGGAGCTCATGCTCCTTTCCAGTGGCTACAAATAGCAATTCTCATTAGGTATTTTTTTTTTTCCTGAGTAAGTCCTTCATCATAAACTATATATACTTTATTTTATACATTTATTTATTTATGTTTCTAGATTCTCCAAAAATAAGATTTAACACAGCTTTCAGGAACTTATACAAATAATAAAATACTATAAATTAGCCATAGATGAGAAATAAAAAGGCAAATTAATGGTAAAATTATAAACTAGATCAGAGGCTAATGAAAAACAGAGTTGTATTTGCCACATACAGGTGGGTAACAAGTTTAACTTTGGGCTAATAGCCATTGCAAAATGGAAAAGTTGATCATTTTATTCAATTCACTAAGTTTGAGTCTAAGACTAAGCCAAAACCATTGCTTATCATAAATACACTTATTTCTGACACTTAGATTAGGAAAAAAATTAAGGTTTTCAAAAGAATGTTTGGAAAAAGAACCATGAACAACATTTTTTCAGCAGATTAGAGTTTCTCGACCTCAGCACCTTTGACCCTAGTGGCTGGGTGATTCTTTGTTCTAGGGAGATGTCCTGTGCATTGTAACATACTTAGCAGCAATTCCTGGACTCTCTCCACAAAATGATGGGAGCACCCCTACTCTAGCTATGAAAACCAAAAATGCCTCCAGACATTGCTACATGTCCCCGGAGACTAAAATCCCACACTGCCCTCCCACCCCCTCTAAGCCCTCTCCCTTAAGAACCACTGTAGTAGATCCATTGAGGAGAAACACTGCTGCTTAAACAAAAGGCATTATACATATGCGATACTGCTTAGTATAAACAAGGCTCTTTTTGGTCAGAACAATAGTCTAGCTACTCAGCTCTCCAGTGGCCTAACTTAATCCTGGGTTATGTTTAGTGTAACTACGTAACTGATATCCATCAGTCAGGACTTTAAGAAGACTGTTCCTCTCAGCTGAACTTCTGGTAGATATTGGATTGCAGTGACTTCAAGATTGGCCTTCTAGGTAAATATCATTCCATGTTGTGTGTTTTGAGCGCATTGATTGATTTTGAGCACCCACAACTTTTGGTGGTGGCTTCCCATACCAAATCTGAGCTTAACCATGTGGCTTTCCTTAGACAATGGTAACGTAACAAACTTGATGTTTAATCATTCTTTATTTTTTTTAATTAAAATTTATTAGGGTGACAATGGTTAGTAAAGTTACACAGGTTTCAAATGTACAGTTCTGTCGTACATCATCTATATAGCACATTGTGTGTTCACCACCCAGAGTCAGTTCTCCTTCCTTTCCATCCATATATTTGATCCCATTTGCCTTTATCTACCATCCCTTCCCCTCCTAAATATTCCATATAGACCAGGTTCACAATTTTCTTGCAGAGTGGTGAAAAGAACAGTATGTTAATATATTGTTAACATGTGTTAAGTAGAAACTAATCAGCGCTCAGTTAAGGAGAAGCTTCATTCAAGGGGATTACAAGAAGGGAACAGGGGCCTATTGCAATAGGGAGAACATTCTAAGTGTAAGACCTGCAGGGTCTCAAAGATCAAGCAGAAAAGAATATTTCATATTCTTTAATATACCTAGAGGGGTAAACAAAGCTGGAAAGAATCTGGTGTGGGAGAGTGGGTGGAATGATAGGACAGTCAACCCAAGAATGTCTTTCGTTTTGGTTAGCTGATTCAGAGGGGCTGTTAAGGAGGGGTTGTACAGGCTCAGGATGAGAGTGAGTCAAAGTTTGGAGGGCCTGGGGAAGGTGGGCAGTTTCACTGCACTTTGGTCAAGTCAGCTTGTTTGTTCAGATTAGTCAGTGGGTACAAACAATTCAACTAATCGTTTATGAGACAAGGAAGGGGAAATTGGAGAGTGTGTATCTGGCATTATCATAGGTCAGGAGGGGGCATCTGGGTCTTATCTAAGTGATATGGGGCAGGGCAGGTTCTTTGTGTGGAAGCCAGTTCCTGAACACAAAAGAGCGGGAGGATTTCTTAACTGTTGCTATTTTCCAAGAACACAGGGCTTAGGTAAAGTTTAATGTCACATGAATGAGATTATTAACAAAAGAGATGCACAAAGTAAGCAGGAAAACTCTCATACTCACCTAAGGAACTCCAGGTCATGGTGTGTTCATTATTTAGAACTATGAATATTCCTGTGATATCAAAAACTATAAACATTGATGACTTCACTATAAAAATGCCAACACTATCATCTTTTAGAAAAAAAGAAAAGAAAAAGCTACTCCCATTTAAATCCTTGCGGTAAAAGCACCTATATTTACCATGCAATGTTGTTTATCAAAAAAAAAAAAGATAAATTCCTTTATCCAAGGAATTTTAGGGAAAGTAAGAATAAAAAAGTTGAATGTTCTTTTGGATTATCGATGGTTTTAAATGAAAAGAATCTTTCAAGTGTAATTTTTTTCTAAAAAAATCCTGTGTTTACCTAAGTAAATCGTTGGTCTTGTCTCCTCTAGTATTTTGAAAACATTTCTATCCATAAAACCTCCAAAATAGAATGTTTTTATATGCTTGACAAGTGTAGCATTTCTCATTTTTAAAATTCATATAATTATTGATTAAGTAACTAAGTGTATATTCTACAAAATATTTTAACATTAAATTTCAAATTACATAGACTTCTAGAGTTCAAAATAAGAAGTAATAATTAAAATATAATTTATATGATTGAAAATCCCTCAAAGACACTGACAAGTAGTCATCGAAAAGGATCCCCAATTTTGGCCAGAAATTCTCTATGACAATTTCTTAAGAGCTACCATTTTGACAGGTTTACAAATTGATTAATTTTTGAGGAAAAATTTGTCTCTGTCTATATTTGATCATACCTAGTTCTCACCTGTTTACATATGCACATAAGTTAAACATAAACAGAAAAAGCAGCCTTGAAGTGTGCTAAAAGGTGTAACAAACTTCAAGCAGTCAATAAGAGGAGTATATAGAACCGTTACACCTCCCAGCCACTGTGAAAACATGTCTGTAGACAGGAACAAACTTACAGATCTGATGCATTGAGGCCAGCTATTCACAAAAGCTCACCTGTGCAGACCCACTAAGGATATATCTAGATATAGTGTTCCTAATAAAAGAAGTGGATGACCTTTCAGTCTTATTTTGGCCATGTAATAATGTTGTGGCCCATGTGTTTTTTTTCTCAATTAGAGTTGACACTCAATATGATTTTATATTAGCTTCAGGTATACAGCATAATGGATATATACATATATATGTATATAATATATATGTAACATATATAATATATAATATATTAAATATTATATATTATATATAATATATATATATAAAATACGAAGTGATTCCCCCTGATAAGTCTAGTACCCACTTGGCACTATTCATAGTTATTACAATATTATTGGTGCCATTCCCTATGCTGTTCTTTACATCCTAGTGACTATATTGTGACTACCAATCTGTACTTCTTAATCCTTTCACATTTTTCACCACCAACTCCCCCCCCACAACTCCCCTTCCATCCGGCCCATGTTTTAAGTTGACTGAAGTAAAGATAAACCTGTTGGGAGACAATTCCCCATGGGTCTCTTGTGTTTCTATGTCTTTTGAACCAACTACTTTGGTATAAATGATGTCTTCAAGAATGTTTATAATGCGAACAGTTGTGGAAGGTAGAGATGATATCTACCTCTGGAGCAGGGGATGGTCATGTTTTTGTTTACTGCCCTTTGTAAGAAATTCATGTTCCATAAGCTCAGGTTTGATTTCCTTTCTCATAACACGATCCACTGCACACCTAGGTATCATCTGCCCCTCTTCACAGTGCCCTGTGGGAACTGGGAACTGGTACAAATTCTTACACTCTAGCTACTGCTTTTATCAAGAGTAATAAAGTATTTTGTCTCTGACCTAGGAATCTCATGTCTTCTGCCAGCTTCAGTGAAACTGTGGGAGACTAACGTGGTAGCTTGCAAGTAAGGTAAAATCTCAGATTCTTCACAATTCTTGGGACAAAACAAGTCCCTAAGGAATTCTCTTCTAATTTATGCCTTCAAATGAACCTCCATGTGTGGGGAAATTTCATCTGTTTTGTTCACTGGTGTATCCCCATCACCCAAACAGGGCCTGACTTGAAGTACTCACTTAAATATTAATGAATAAATGAATGAAATTAAAAGTATTCTTTAGACAAGACATGTTTAATACATTTCCCCCCCTGTCAGCCTCTCTCCAGCCCCACCACCTACCACATTCTCTCAGAGCCCCTGGCAAGATTCTGAATATTTTCAACAACCTCAGAGGGCAAGTCATACCATCTAGACCTGGCACATACTGGAATGCTGTCCACCTACCACCTTCTCCTTTACCTCTCACACCTACAAATCGTTTGGGTCTTAGTTTATATAACACAGCCTTTGGTAGTGTCCCTCACAACTACCCAAACTACCATCTAAATCAAGGTTAAATGCAATCAGATCACATCTCCCATTTACTCCGTATTGTATTACTGTTTTTATTTTTTTCATAGCTCTAGCACTATCTGAAATTATCTTGTTCATTTGTTTAGTGATTTATTTCCTGTCTCCATGAGAGTGGGATACCTAACTGAGTAGCTCATCAATAAATGTTAGTTAAATAAATAAACAAAGGTTAAATGGAAGAACAATATTATAATTCTTCATTACATTTCTCCTTTCATTTATGAGGTCTACTGGACTCTAAAAGTTCACAAGAGAGAAGGGACCTCATCTATCTTATTCCTATAGTGCCTGGGACAGCAGGAAAAGTTGTTGATGGAGATTGTTACATCAAATCATTCAGACACACACACAGGTAAGTGGAACTATTTAGAGAATATGGATGTGGAATGAACTATTGGTGTAATACAATCCTGTCTCTTAGGTCTAAAAATAAGAATGAATATAATATTTGAGAGGATATAGACTTTAAATCTTATCCAAGACAGCAATTTTAAAATGCTGTGTATGTGATTGCTCAGTAAACTCTTCCTATCTCTTCTATTGTGGCCCATGCTTCTCCCCTACCCATTGTTTCCCCAAATTCCAGTTTCATCAAGGCTAAGAAGCAGCTGAGTATCTCCAGCACCAGAATACCTCAAGGAGTTGTGATCTGGGGGAACACTTAGATTTTATCACTTCCTTGACTTTCTATCTTCCTAATTGAAAATTGGCACAGACATAACCACCGTGGCAGGAGGAACACGGGCAGTGTGGATGTTTGTGGATGTTAGAGATATGCAAACTTGAGTGACAGGGTATGAAAATATGATCAAACAGGTATTGAGATCAAAGGATGAGGGCTGAAGGAACTTTCTGCGTATCGTAACACGTTTATAGGTATGGCACGAACAAACAAGGTTTGGAAACATATTATCTGCCGTATTGAGGCTCTGGAAAAGGCTCTGGAAAAGAATCTTTGCCCGAAAAAAAATGATTTAAACTTACTTTTTAAATGTTCCTTGAATAACTAATAAATAAACTAAAATTATAGAGCACATATTTATCTGACGACTAAATATTTTAGTAGCTATGAGGCTACTTTCTACAGGCTACTTTCTACTTTCTATGAGGCTACTTTCAGATTTACCTTTCTAAATAAACTAGTAACCATAGGGGCAGATTTTATGCCCTTTCATCCATTTCACAAGGAAATACAATATGGATGAAACACTATTTAAATACAGAAGATAATTAATGACTATACTAGAAAAGTACAGGATTATGTGGTGACGAATGTTTTTGAGCATTCATCACCAATCACTAATTACCAATTCTCTGAAGAAGAAAACAGTTACAATGAGAAATAATTTTTATTATGATTTATAACAGCAATCAATGTAACCTCCATTTTCCCTCTATTTTATTTTTTACCAAAAACTCACATTACTCTTTCTTCAAACATATCTGAACATAGTACTTTCTTTCAAAATATAAGCAGTAGCTCCCAAGGCCCTGGTAAGCAAGAGAGCGTATTCTACTGCCCTCTGCTGGAAGACGGAGAGAGTTATCACCCATCAACTAGATTGTTAGATGAAGCGGGAGAAATCTCTCCTTGGTTCATTCCATGACTAGTTATTTATTACCTGCTAGTCAACGTACCACGTGATATAGATGACAAATAGATATATGATTATGATGATGATAGATAGATAGATAGATAGATAGATAGATAGATAGATAGATATAACAGTTAGAATATTATTCAGAGACAAGACTGCAATTAGATTAATTACGGAACTAAGTTAAATTTCTACAAACCTGCAAAATAAAACTTGTATGCTCCCTTAAAAATCATAAACATTTGATGAGTAGGAAGCATGGAAAGAGCTGATTCTAACCAATGTGCAGATAATTGATTAACTGAAGCTGCTCAGAAGAGGGAAAATATCTAGATTAAAACAGGAAAACTGGTGTCAAATAAATAAACAAAGAATAAGTGGATGGGTAAAGAAGACCTTATCACAACAATATAATTCTTTGTTATCTTTCTCTACTTACCTATGAGCCCTACTGGACTATAAAATTCATGAGAGCCCTTACTAACAACATTCAGTAAATAATTGTATCTCTCCGTACCTTTGTTCATCCACCTTTAAAGTAAACGTTTTTACTTCAACATTACAAACCTACTGCGCATGACAAATAAACAGTGTGTGTGTGTGTTTTGTCTGAATTTTCTTAAAATATGGTTGTCATATTTAATCTCATAATATTATTTGAACCATAGATTTAATTCAAAGTTTTCAAAAGGTTTACATGAAATATAATGGCTTAAAATTTTAATTGGTTCTAGTTTAGGAACATGTTGTAACCTCCCTTACCAGGTACTGTTGACATTCACTTTTATGTCTGAATGATGCATCTTGACTCACTGGGGTTGTGTTTGGGCTTGAACACCAGTTCAGCAATATTATTTCAATCATTGGGCAAGGAACTAGCATAGGCTTCAGATTCAAACTTGGGTTTGAATTTCTGCTCCAACAAAAACATGTAATAACCGTTATAGCAAAGACTTGCATAATATGTACCAGTATAAGAGCCCCAATAGGAAGGTACCATTCATAATCCTCATTTATCAGTAAGGAAACTAAGGCACAGAGAGAGTTAAGTAACTTTCACATATGGAAGGCACAAAGTTAGTAAGTGGTGGAGTCAGAATTCAAGCCCAGGGCTCAAGGTTCTAGAATCCTTTCTCTGAAGCTGTAACATTATGCCACCTCTCTTCCCTGAATCATATTTTCCTCATTTATAAAATAATAGTAAAGAAACCCAGCTTGTTGGGTTTGAGGGAAGATTGGGGAAAATACATGTAAAGTATGAAGCATAGATCCGGGTCCCTAGTAGGTACTGAATAAAATTGTGGCTAGTATTTGGTCCCTTCACAACTTGGTGCTTATAGACTATCTGACATTTATCCACTTTTTGACAGTGATGAATCACTCAATAAGGTCACTACAGTCGTCCTGCCAAATGCAGCATTAGAAGAGAACCAAAGACCATCTTTCCCAGAGCCTTCATTTTAGAGGTAAGAATAATGATGCCTAGAGAATGTAAAAGGTTTGTCCCAAGAAGCACCAAAATTGGACCAAGAACTCCTCATTGTCAGATTGGTTTGTGATTTTCATTATTTTGTGTTTTCTCCTGATATAGCTTGTTGTCTGAATAGCCCCACCTCCTGAAAGTTTTGTGATGAAGTCTAGACTGCCTTTTCTGTCAGATCTTAAACCTAATCAAATCATATATGTCTGCCGAAAAAGCACAACAAAAAAATAATTACAACTCTCCTTTTAGATTATTAGACCTTGTGGCTTCTCATAGATAAAGGTTTCCCCTTTCCTTTCTTGATTCAGACATCCTTTCATTCTCCTTTGTCAAAATAACAACCCTGAATTTCCAATATGGTCACATTTATTCAAAAGGAAGTATCAAACACACACACACACACACACACACACACATACACCTTACACCACCCCCTACAAAGTTTCATAGGAGGACCACATGAATCTGAATTTTCTGAAGTCTTTGTTAAAAGGAAAAGTCCTAGGCCCTACTCCCGATTTACTGAATCAATATTTTAGGAATGGAGCCTGAGAATTTATATTAACTGCGCACTCCCCATTAAAGCACCTTAAAGTTTGAAAACTACCATCTGAGAGCAGAGAACGAAGGTCAAACACAGAGGGCAACACAGTACACCTCTGAAGCCTCATTCCCTGGACTGAGGAGTCTGGATTCCCTGACTTTCCCTGACTTTCTTGTCTGCTCCTACTACCCCTCCACCCCGTTATCGCAATCTCTCTCTCTCTCTCTCTCTCTCTCTCTCCTTTTCCCTTCGTGGTAAAAAATGGGATCTGTGTAGGCTAGAAGATGCCTATGAATTTCAGAGCAGTATTTATGGATGTGTATAAGTATATGCTAAGGATTGTTGGTTTTAATCACATTTCTTAATTTATTGCAACATATGTAGATTCAAAATCATAATTCCTTTCTGAGACTGGCAAAATCTCCATGGAAATCACTAGGCAGTTTGCGGTGAGTTAACCACACAGAATAAGGTCATCTAAGGACTCTGTAGGGTGAGTGGGTTCCAAGGACTCCTCTCTGGCCAGTGTACTGAGAAAATGAATCAGAGGGGGGAAAAAGAAGCTTAGGAAAGCACATCTATCTCCCTCAAGTGGCTCAAGCACCACCAGAGAGTCCAGACTAAACAAACAATGTGAGTCAGGAGATGGAAAAGCTAACTGAGAGGTAGAGACCTATGAGAATGTAACCAGCTGTGAGGAAATGGAGGGCCCACGGAGCACTGCAAAGGGAGAAGGAAATATCCTTCTTTTCACATGTGCTATGGCTTCCCCAGCTTTTCTTTTCCCTTTATCTATCCATGACCAGGTTGGTTGGATGCAGCCCTAAAATGGTTTCCCCTTCCCCTACCTAATTGATTGCTGTTCACAGCCAGAAAGTCTACGAGGTGAAGGTTTTCTACCTCCAATACTCACACCTTAACTAATATTGCAATCCCATGATTTACCACATCTGGACCAGCCCACCTTATTTGAACTTACTGGTTATTAGAAGAATCTACGTGTCCCAAATGCATAGAATAGGATGAGTCATTATTTAGAAGCAATATAAGACACAGAGACCACAATAGAGATATCTTAGAGTTGTTCCTGATTCATACAACGATATTAGACAATGCAAGTGTCCTCCCTGCAGTTTTAATGGTTTTAGAGAGATGTCTTTTGTTTCCGTGCAGCATGTCTTTAGCTCTGATTGCACCATGAACCGTTCCATAATGTCTCCTCCTGTATACAATGTTTACACTCCTTGGTTGCCTCGACCATTTGAAGTGGTTTTTCCAAAGGGCCGAAATGTTATTCTGCAGATGTTTCCTCATATGTCTATTGCTCCAACCTGTATAAGTAAATATCAAATGGGAAGCTGTCATTACTACACCTACTTGTGAGCCCCAAATTATATGGTTCATCTATACACCCTCTGGTGAAATAGGCTTTTACGATTCTAAGTTGGAAAATTTGAGGGGATTTCCGTTTGATATCAGGTTAGTTTCCAAGGTACTAATTAGCACATTTCAGTTGCATGTGATATCTCTATTTTCTAAAAAAAATATGTAACAAATTACTACTCCTGTAAATGTTTCTATCTAGGAGACTCACCATGTATCAATAAAAAAGAATTATCCATATAGGTATAGTGTTGGTAGAAGGTTGATAAGTGAAAGAATCTGGTCCCCATTCCCTCATTATCAGTCTGCCATACTTCAAGCAAACCTGTCGTGTGGATATGCAAATTTATATACTAATAAAATGACATTTATACAGATTTTTTTCTTTTTTTTCACTTTTTTTTTATTTTTTAATTTTTATTATTTTTTATTATTTTTTATACAGATTTCTTTACTTCTCAAAATAAATTATGAGTTTCCTTTTTTATAAAGTGATCTCTTAAGTATTTTTAAAATAGGCTTTGTTTCACAACACCCCCCCCCGCCCAAAATAGCAATTTACTAACCTGTTTACTTAAGGCTCATTTTATCAGAGAATTAACAACATGAAAGAAATAGGTGCTTCATATATATTTATTTTAAGCAGTTTTTTGTTACAAATATACCTTATATTTTTATTAGGTTGGTGCAAAATTAATTGTGGTTTTTGCAATTATTTTTAACCTTTTAAACTGCAATTACTGTTGTACCAAACTAGTATTTGCTTCCTGCAGTCAAATAGACTAAACTTCTTCTGAAGCCCCCATGTATTGAATCAATAAATGTGTATTGAGGACCTACTGTGTTCCAGACACCCTTCTAGATACTGGGGATATAGACACTAAAAAACAAAACACTAATGCCCCTGCCCTCATAGAGCTTGCATTCTAACTTGTTTTATGTTATGGAAGAGAAAGAGCTAGGAAATAAGATTTGGGTTCTAATTCTTATTTTCCAACTTATTCTCTATTAAACATTTCACTTCTCCTCGCTTCATATCTTTCCTTCCTATTAAATGATTGTTTTTTAACATACCTTCTACCTACCTCATTCAGGTTTTGGGAAATTTAATAAAATAGCATGGATACAGAAAGCCATGCACACAAGAGAATATAAGAAGTACATACAGGATATACCGAGAGATAAACCGTGTTACTTACCCTCAAGAAAGTGTTACACTTCCCAAGGAGATGGCTGTGCCATGAAAGATGTAATGATGATTAATTGCTAAATATGTGCTGCTGACTCTAACTGCAATTGGATAAATCAGTGAGCACTCAACTAACTGGGGCATGATTCCAGGAGGAGGCGGAACTTGGACTGGTTCCTAGATAATATTAAAATTAGGCAGAAAGTAAGAAAAGTCCAGAGATGGACATTGGAATGATGAAACTGATGTACAGTGATGAAAATTGCTTGATAGGATTGAGACAAATAATCAGACAAATAAAGGGAGTGGAAAACATTTTGGAGGTCTCTGAATCCAGAAGATGGTGTGCTGCAATAGAAGGTCAGTAGAATCCTCAAACATGAAGGATAGATGCTGCCGTGGGAGGGTCTGTGCTGGATGCTGATTCTACTGTAAGTTTCTCCTAAGAAAAGTCATGCCCTGACGTTGTCAGCCTCTCCCAATGATTGGAATCCTTCACTTTCCAGACCTAGTGAACTTCTGAAGTATTGGAGGAAGGGGAGAAATATATGTACCCCCTGTATCCTGGAAGAAAACTGTCATCACTACACCTCTAGTCCTCCACCTGTACCTGTTTGGGAAGAGCCAAATGATGAAGTGAAAGTTTTGACTCACCTGTCCTCTATTAAGGTAAAGAAGAATACCTGAGTCTTCAATCATATCCTCATTCCATAAGGCATGCCAAACTTGAAAGACTAGGGAAAATATGATTAATATAGGTTTGATTCCTTATTATAGTAAGTGCCTAGAGAAACTGTCTTGGTGAGCCTCTCAAAGTAATGTGGACAGTTAGGAAAAGAAAATCCAAAGAAACAGACAATCCAAAGTATTGATGGCTTAAATGAGATAAAAGTTTATTTCTCTCTTATCTAAAAGAAACCCAGAGGTAGGCATCTCAGGCTTGATGTAGCGACTCCAGTTGTCAGTGGCCCAGGCTCTTTCTTTCCCTCAGCTCCATTATCCAAGCCTTGGCTGCCATCTTTAAGACTTAATTCACGGTCCACGGTGACTGCCATCATACCCACAGTGAAGGCAAGAAGAATGGGGAACAGACATTAGCAACGTCTAAATACACCCTTGCCATCTGAGTTTGCTCTCTTTGAGCACCTTCCTGAAGTCTCACAGCACCCTGAACTTACAGTTCACTGGCCGTATGACTATATGACCATCAGAGGCTGGGAAAGACAGCCTTTCGGCAAGGTTTATTCTTAGTAAAACTGAACTCGCTAAGGCTATAAAATAACCGCATTTCAAAGTCTGAATATAAATTCTTTACAAATGGGAACAGAACAAACTGAAAAACAGTGACAGTGATAGTTGAGGTAGGTAAAGAGCAAAATGTCTAAGTATTTTTCCCAGGATTAGACAAGAAGTCAAAACAAGGACCAGCTGCCAGACCTGAGCCTTTTCTTCTGCCTTATAGATTGCCAAAGTGTGTGTTAATATACATTTCACTCAGATTCTCCAAATATTAATATTTTACCTCATTTGCATTATATACACCCATTTGGGAATAAATTGCGGGCATAATACTGCTTTATCCTGAAATACTTCAATGCGTGTGTTTTAAATGCAAAGACATTCTCTCATATAGCCACAATAAAAATTTAAAAATCAGGAACTTAGTATTGATAGAATACTATTTATAACCTACAACCTTATATAGATTTCACAATTTTACTATTAATGTCTTTTATAGCAAAAGAAAATATCAGATCATTCATTGCATTCAGTTGGCATATCTCTTTAATCTCCTTTAATATAAAACAGTTTCTCAGTCTTTCTTTCATGATATTAGCAGTTATTTTGTAGTATATCCCAAATTGTATTTCTCCAGTGTTTCCTCCTCATAAGGGGAAAAGAGTGACTACGATGGAGACACCTGGCAGACACCATGTGAGCCAAGCAATCAATATTAATATCACAGCCATGATAGATATCATTTGCCTTCTGACATAATAAAATGAGAAAACATAATTTCTGTGCTATTCCCACCAAAACTTCACGAGTCTAATTTAAGTATTTTATTTCTTGCAATATGATAAAACCATTCGAGAAAAATGACTTCCATGCTTTCCTCATCTAATTGCATGATGAACCATGTGCATTTATATCACAAGTACTAAGGTCAACTGTCTTATTTCCTTCAAGATCTAGATAGTTTCCAAAGGGAAGCATAAGTGCTACATAAAGAGAATGCCAAGCATATTTTCTTCACTCATGATCACATCTGGATTTCTAGGCTTCCATAATTTCCTCCACCTTTTGTATCTAACTGATTATATTCTCACTATTTCTTTGTATATAAATATGTAGACCTAATATTTGGAAAATTAAAGGGAAAATTTAGTTCCCATCTCATGTTCCAGAATTTGAAAGAGAGGAAAATATTGCTCATTGTGTTATTTTTTCAACTGATTCCTAAAGTTGGTTTAAGCTTCTTCATTCTGATCAACATACTAAAAAAGAATTTTAAAGTATTTGTTAAAATGAATGTTCTGTCTCTTTTCCCATGAATACCCAAGGTATAATGTTGCTATTATTTGCATAGAGAATGAAAGCTGTGTTTTTCCCATTGTCTAAGCAAACAATGACAAAATTCACATTTTGAGAGCCGTATGAAGTTTCATTTATCATTAAATCCAAGCTCCATGGTAATGAAAAAAAAAACATGTTTTCTTTTTCAGTATTTGTTATTTATCTTCTGTCACCATATTTCATTCATTTTATTTGTTTTATTTTGTATCAGGAATTAATCTGGAATGTCTGATTTTAATGGCACTCTTTCCAACTGTGTATCTCTTTGTGTTTTTCCTTCTCTTCTACTTTCTTAAGTTTTAGCTGTACACTCACCTTCTTCCAGAAACCCTCTCTGATTAGAATCATGTTCTGACTAGTATTGGCTTTCCCTCTTAACTGTTTCTCCTTTAGACTAGGTCAGGCATTTTTATATGTAAGTGGATTTTAGCTTTATATGCATTGCTTCCTTAATTAAATAATACATAGCCCCACAGGACAAAGGAATCTTATTTCGCTTTCTTCTCATCTCCAGATCATACAGTAGCTAGTGCATTACATGAGATAACACATCCAACAAATATATTTAGAACTTTGCCTGGCTCAGAGAAGCACCTAATAAGTGTCAGTCATCATTGTCACTACCGAAGGCGCTGAAGACGAGTAATAGGCCTCTAACAAACTTTTGTACGTTAATACATAGATCATTCATGTATTTGATTTTAATTGCTGAGCTCCACTCTCTCACGGTTAAGTTATGCTGATAAAGAAGTTCGGCACATTTGAAAACTACATTAAAGGAAGAGAAACAGTGAATTAGTAGTGTTCTCCTCAGTTACTATAAGATATAAAAGTTCACAAACTACCGACATAGCACAACTATAATCTGGATCAACCAAATTCAGTCTGTCATTATTATTCCATTTCTCTTCTCAGAGGAAAGAGTAAATATTTTATCATTCATCACAAAACTCTTAAGAGAGACTGCAAATGTTAATGTGTGTGTATTAGGGTATGTGCTTATGTTCCTGGGTGCTTTTAACCAACAGGCCTCAGGAATTAAGGAGAAAGATGCCTACGTCATTTCCATAGTGAGAGGTAGCAGTGAATTGCAGAAGCAAACTTTGTGGAGGAAAAAAAAAAGAATTAGAAGATAGAAGAACTGGAGTTATGTCTTGACCCAGCTATGTATGACCTTAGGCAAGTGACTTCACTTTTCTGAGCCCTAACTTCCTCTGTAAAATCATGGGCCAGGTAAAATGGTTCCTTATGTTCCTCCCACTTCTAACACTGGCTTTCTAATGTCCTCACACAGAACAGTTAGAAGTGATTGTTCAACCCAGTTCTGCTTCCTTATTGTTGACTGAATTTAGTTGAATTGAAATTTATATGGAATAATATATTTTTGAAATTTGTATTAAAAATATAAAATGTATAACCCTAAAACTACATTATAAATTTTATCTCCCAAATATTGCTTGAAAAACGAGATTACTAGAACTAAGGGTTCTCTCTTTTGTGTACCCTAGACGTGTTTGAGATTATGATTTAAAATCACTTAGAAAATTAGATTCTAAAATGTCCCATCCTTTTTTAAAATATTTTTATTAAAATGTAGCTAATATACAATATTATATTAGTTTCAGGTGTACATCATAATTATTCAACAGTACCTACCTGGCACTATACATAGTTATTACCATATTATTGATTCTATTTCTTCTGCTAAAGAAGTGATCACCATGCTAAGTCCAGCAACTGTCTGACACCATACCACGCTATCACAATATTATTGACTATATTTCTTATGCTGTATACTACATTCTCAAGACTTATTTGTTTTATACCTGGACTTTAGGATCTCTTATTCCACTTTATCTTACCCCCTTTTTAATTTTTCAATTACAGTTGATATTAATTTCAGGTGTACAGCATAGTGGTTAGACATCTATATAATTTACGAAGTGATCTCCCTGACTAGTCTAGTACCCACCTGGCACTATACATAGTTATTACCATATTATAGATTATATTCCATATACTTTACATGCCCATGACTATTTTATAACTATCAATTTGTATTTCTTAATCCCTTCACCCTTTTCACCCTGCCCCAGCCCCCCTCCCATCTATCACTCTGATAGATCTAGTACCCATCTGACACCATACATAGTTATTATAATATTATTGATTATATTCCTTATGCTATACCCTATATGCCCATGACTACTGTGTAACAACCAACTTGCACTTCTTAATCCCTTATCCTTATTCACTCACCCCCAATCCCCCTCCCATTTGACAACTATCAAAATGTTCTCTATATCTATGAGTTTATTTCTGTGTTATTTGTTTGTTTATTTTGTTCTTTAGATTCCGTATATAAGTGAAATCATATGACATTTGTCTTTTGCTGTCTGACATTCTCCACTCAGCACAGTACCCTCTAGGTCCACCCATATTGTCGCAGATGGCAAGATTTCATTCATTTTTATGGCTGAATAGTATGGCATTGTATAGGAGGTCTGCCAATTAAGTTTGTCAACTTGTTGCAATGATGGTGCTAACCTTTTTTGATATCAGAGGGATTATTCATTATTAATTTTTACCAACTGGACAAACAGTTAACCAAGTTTACTATTTGGAAGTGCTAAAAAGGCTATGTGAAAAAGTTAGACAAAAACGACCTGAATTTTTCGCCAATTCATGGCTCTTGCATCACGACAGTGCATCAGCTCACAAGGCACTGTCTGTGAGGGAGTTTTTAGCCAGTAAATAAATAACTGCATTGGAACACCCTCCCTACTCACCTGATCTGGCCGCCAATGACTTCTTTCTTTACCTAAACATAAGGAAATATTGAAAGGAAGACATTTTGATAACATTCATGAAATCAAGGGTATACGACGACAGCTCTGATGACCATTCTAGAAAGAGAGTTCCAATATTGCATTGAAGGCTGGACTAGACATTGGCATCGGTGCATAGCTTGCCAAGGGGAGTACATTGAAGGTGACCATAATGATATTCAGCAATGAGGTATTGTAGCACTTTTTCTAGGATGAGTTCGCGAACTTAATTGTACCACTTCATCTTTATTCATTTATCTATTTGGGGACACCCAGGTTGCCTTCATGTCTTGGCTATTATGAAATAATGCTTCAGTGAACATATGGATGAGCATGTCCCCTCAAAGTAGCATTTTAGGTTTCTTCAGATAAATACCCAGAGGTGGGATTACTAGGTCCTTCTCTGTCTCTTGTTATACTCTTTGTTTTAAAATCTATTTTGTCTGGTATAAGTATTGCTACCACAGCTTTTTTGCTTCTTTGTTTGTTTTCATGAGATGTCTTTTTCCATCTTTTTGCTTTCAGTCTGTGTGTGTCTTTCGATCCAAAGTGAGTCTCTTTTAGACATGATATGTAAGGATTTTGTTTTCTTATCCATTCAGCTCCCCTATCTTTTGATAGGAGCATTTAATCCATTTACATTTAAAGGCATTGTTGATAGAAATGTAGTTATTGCCATATTATTATTCATATATATATATATATATACATATATATATATATATATATATATATATATATATATATATATATATTCATCTTAAAGAAATCCATCTAAGATTCCTTATAATACTAGTTTTGTGGTGATGAACTCCTTTAGCTTTTTCTTGTTTGGAAAGCTTTTTATCTGTACTTCAAATCTAAGTGATAAATTTGCTGGGAGTAATCTTCATTGTAGGTTCTTGCTTTTCATCACTTTGAGTATTTCCTGCCATTCCCTTCTGGCATGCAAAGTTTCTGTTAAGAAATCAGCTGACGGTATTATGGGAGCTCCCTCCTAAGGTAACTAACTGATTTTCTCTTGCTACTTTTAAGATTCTCTCTTGTCTTTAAGCTTTGGCATTTTAAATATGATGTGTCTTGGTGTTGAACTCTTTGGGTTCATCTTGTTTGGGACTCTGTGCTTCCTGGGCTTGTATGTCTGTTTGCTTCAACAGGTTAGGAAAGTTTTCTTTCATTATTTCTTCAAATTGGTTTTCAGTTCCCTGCTCTCCCTCTTCTCCTTCTGGTACCCCTAAAATGTGAATGTTGGTATGCTTGATGTTATCCCAGAAGACCCTTAACCTTTCCTCTTTTTTTGGATTCTTTTTTCTTTTGTTGTTCTGATTGGGTGTATTCTGCTACCTTATCTTCTAAATTGCTGGTTCAGTCCTCTGCTTCATGTAATCTACTGTTGATTCCCGGTACTATATTCTTCATTTCCTTTATTGTATTCTTTATTTCTGACTGGTTCTTTTTTATGTTTTCTATCTCCATTTTTATGCTTCCTATCTCTTTGTTGAAGTTCTCCTTGAGATCATTGAGCATGCTTATAACCAGTGTTTGGAACTCTGCATCTGGTAGATTGCTTGTCTCCATTTTATTTAAGTTCTTTTGCTGAAGCTTTGTTCTGTTCTTTCATTTGGAACATGTTTTTTTTGTCTTCCCATTTTGGCTGCCTCCCTGTGTTTGTGTCTATGTATTAAGTAGGGCTGCTATGTCTCCTGGTCTTAATAGGGTGGCCTTACAGATGTGCTGTGGGGCTCAGTGGCACACCCTTCCTGGTCACCTGGGCCATGCACTTCAGGAGTGTCCCTACATGGGTTGTGTGTGCTCTCCTCTTGTAGTTGAGCCTTGGTTGTTCTTTGCACATCAGTGGGAGGGATTGATCCTCAGGCTCACTTCTATGAGAACTGGCTGTGACTACAGTGGAGGAGTTGTGGTGCAGGAGCTGACCCTACAGAGCAGGATCTGCCTCAGCAAGGCTCTGGTTCACGCCCAATCCACCCCTTGGGTGTGTCGTACTTGGAGGCAGCTGGTGATGCTTCCGCTCATTTCGAAGTCAGCCACTGGGCACATCAACCCCAGGACCACCTGGGAGGGGACCCATAGCAGGACAAGTTGCTTGTTCCTTTGCTGGGGACATCCACAGCCAAGCTGCAGCCCATGCCCCACCTAGGGTCACCCAGCAGGAGTCACAAAGCTGTGACTGCTTTGTGGTGGCTGCTTCCTGCACCATGTTTGGAAGTGTGTTGAGAGGCCAAGCTGCGAACCAAGGCCAGCTGCCACTACTGCCAGGCTTAGGGCTGCTCAGCCAGTGGTATGAGGCATGCTGAAGCCAGATGCTGCTTGTCTGTGTTCCACAAACCTTTGAGATCACCTAGAAAACTACAGCATGAGCCAAGGCAGGCAGTTTGTATGAAAAAGCCACTGGAAGTGGCCTGAAAATTGGATGGGGCATGGTCTTAGAATCACCAGGGCATGGTGAACGAATGGTGTTTTCTCACTTGTTGGAGACTCAGATATGGCGGTTGCCTGCATCTGCACTTCAGGAAGGGCGAGGGCTCAATAAAGAAACGATGGCTTCCATCAGCTCCTTTTTCCAGGAGAAAGCTGTCCCTCCAGCCCTTGTCCTAAAGCCAGAAAACTCAGCTCCTCCCCGTATGTCCCTGTTGCCTCACCAGCTGCTGCCCCAGCACTGGAGCTGAGAACCAGTGATCTGTTGGTAAGGAAGTCTGTGTGTGAACCCTTATAAGGGAAGTACCTGGGACTCCAGCCACCCTCATCTTACTCAGCCACAATCTCCGCCAGTTTTCAAAATCAGAAATTATGGGTATTTTTCTTTGTGGCACTGGAACCCTGGGCTGGGGAGCCTGGTGTGGCATTGAGACCCCTTGTTCCTTTGCTGGAGACATCCACAGCTGAGGTATCCCTCCCAATTTTTAATGATCACATGTGTCTCTGTCCCTCCTACCAGTCTTGAGATGGCTTCTTCTGTATGTACTTAGTGTAGAGCTTCAGTTCAGCAAAATTTCAGGCGATTCTCAACGATGGTTGTTTTGTAGTTCAGTTGTAATTTTGATGCGGTCATGAGAGAAGGTAAGCACAGCATTTACCTACTTTGACATCTTGACCAGAACTCTAAAATGTCCCATCTTCATGGACCAGCAAATCCTAGATAAGGGTTTCTCAACCTCAGGATATTTTGATTATTCTTTGTTGTGGAAGCTGTCCCACACATTGTTTAATGTTTAGTAGCATTCCTAGTCTCTACCCACTTAGATACCAGTATCACCCCATACCCCAAATTGTGACAATTAAAAAATGTCTCCAGAAATTTCCAAATGTCCTTTGGGGATGAAGATCACCCCCATGTTTAGGACCACTGCCTAGATAGAAAGTCAATAGCTCACCACATGCTATAGCTGTTTTCTTTCCTTTTTGCCCATTTTCTTATTTTCCTTCCCCATTCATCTTTCCTTCCTCTATTTGATTTCTTTTTCATCCTATTATTCTTTGTTTCTTCTTTCTGTCTCTACCACATGTGATTTAGTTTCACTATCATCCAAACCATAGCCCCCTGGAAGTCAGAGAACAGCTGACTGTGGGCCCTGATGAACACCCATAGAATGGCTATAAGGCTAAGGGGACAGCTGTGAAATTGAAGTCAGGCTCAAATCCTATTTGTGTCATTTATTGGTCCTATGACAAATCGGAAAAGTTGCTTAATCTCCTTGGGCCTTGGTTTTTCTCATCTGAAAAATCTGGAGGAATGATGCCGTCTTCATAGACCTTGTAAAGACTAAGTAAGCTAAAATATTTAGTATGCTTAGCTTAGGGCATGGGACATGGTAAGGTCTCAATAGGTGGAAGCTAGTATTTAATAACACTAGGTTACTAAAAAAGAGAAAGCTATACTTTAATCACAGTGAAAAGATTTTAAGAGTAAAAGAGCTCATAATAGAAATTAAAACAAAAACTCATAGACACAGACAATAGTTTAGTGGTTACCAGAGGGTAAGGGGGTGAGGGGGTGGGAGATGAGAGTAAAGGGGATCAAACACATGGTGATGGAAAGAGAACTGACTCTGGGTGGTGAACACCCAATGGGATTTATAGATGATGTAATACAGAATTGTACACCTAAAATCTATGTAACTTTACTAACAATTGTCACCCCAAAAACTTTAAATAAAAAAAAGAAATTAAAGCATTACTATTGTTAGTTGTCAAAACAAGTAGACTCTAATCAGTCTAAAGAAAATAAATGTTGAATAAATGGCAACATTGATTATGGTTATCCTTTGAGCCTTTCTGCCCAGATAAAACCAAAAATTGCTAATTTAATCAAAGTGTCTATAATACGACCTTTTACATAGGAATAACTGCATTTTTCTCAATTGTAAGTCAGTGGTACTAGAATATGTTAATATAATAATCATTACAAAAATAATGGCTCCCTTCTTTTATTTAAGAAAAAAGAGCTAGCTGGAAATAATAGTTTAGCTCACCAAATAATATTTGGAGAAAATTTTTGAAACACCCTGATTTCAAAAGGCTAGAGTTGATATGCTGCTTCCCTTTAAATCTAATATGACTTGGAAGACCTTAGATCTCTGGTCTCTCTTTGTAGCGAACGTCGTTTTTTCCTTTGGCGTCACTTGGACAAAAGTTCATTTTGCAGCTGACATCATCACATAGCCTAAAATTATGTTCCTTATTTTTTAGTACTGTCCCCATCACGAGAACTGAAATAAAAAGTATTTGCAAAATTAACATCAAGGTCACTGATTTTTCAAAAAGAGTCATTCCCCCAAGATACCAGGTTAAGAATAAACCATGGTCAGGCTTGCATTGCAGATTTGTAAAAATCAGAAAAGTTTCTGCCAGGTAAAGCTGTAAGCCCTGGAACAGATCCTTTTTAGCATTGCCAAGTAACTGACCACTTGCTGTTTTATTCAGCTCTCTCCACAAGCTGTCATTCTACATGCAGGCATGCTCAGTCACAGAATCCCAATCCTGGATTCTGAGACCCAGGGAAGTAAAAAGACCAGCCAAAGCGAGAGAGTACACTGATGTCCAGGCCAAGACTGGTCTCCTCAACCGTTCACAGCTGAATGTTTTTTACTTTCCTTGCGCCAAAAGCCAAAAGCTGCGGAGGTGATAAGAAATATGGCCCTAAAGATAGGCTTTCACTGGTGACTTGGGATCAAGACCTGGGAACACTCGGAGTGAGACTATGGGACAAAGTCACCACTGGCAGAATATGGAATGGCTTCTCCTAATAATAAATGGACAGTCTGGGATTTAGAGCCTGATAGGGAACAAATAGACCCTCCCCCACACACAAACACACACTTAGGCATTTCATTTGCTAATCACAATTCATGACTTTTATTTAAAAGGAAACAATATTTCTAAGCAACAAAGTAAAATTTGTCAGACTAGGGTATCTGAACATAGATAGGATGTGATAACTTAGAAACTAAAATACCACTTAACGTAGTTTCATAATCAAGATCACAAACTTATCCTTTATTTCATTTCCTCTACTAAGACAGTAAAATCCTTCAAAGTAATTTTCTTCTCTGATTTATCTTTGTATCTGCATAATGCATTACAAAAAACTAGACCCTTAATAAATATTTATTGAAAGAATGAAGCCCACAAAAGCATCAGATGGCTTCAGAAGCTGCAAATATGACCTAACTCAAGTTCCCATTTCAATTCACTGGAAGCTTTTACATAGTTTTCATGGCGAAAACTCTACATTTTATGTATTGATCAAAATTCTGAAGGAAATTAGGGAAAGAAAGAGGATTAAAAACTGACTACTCATGCTTAGTTGGGTCTTAAAGATTTTTTTTACTTGGTTTAGGTTGTATGGTGGAGTTAATAAAAAATATTTTACACTATAGCAGGAAAAGAACATACTTCATAATTTCTTTATGAATAATAGTGAAGGTTTTATAAATCATCTTTACATTCCTCTGAAATTAAGGAAAGATTTAGAAAGAATGGCTTTTCTGTTAGTTGTGTTTATTAAATCGCCTAAAGATTTGGTTATTGTTGTTTTAAAATTATTTATTTATTTACTGTACCTTTCTGTGAGTTACACTGACACAGTATTACTGTAGTATAAAGAGCAAAAAGATTTGTTTATACACAGGAATCCAGAAATTAAAGTAACTGTTCATTGTTTAGAGCAACAACACTCTGATAGCTTAAAGATTTTTGAAACTTGCTCAGAGGGAGTCCAACTTTAAGTGTAATCACTAGATACATCTTTTGCAAAGGATTTATTTCTTTTAGGGATCAAACAAATGCCCCTCAAAAATGATTGCAAATGAAAGCCTAAAAGGCCCTTCATCCCTACCCTAAATAAATAAATGTCCTTTTTTTATTCTATAAAGCCACCCACAGAAATCCTATTAAATATGGGGAAAGAAGTGATAATGACAGAAGCAAAACAATCAGAGACTGAAAGACCAATAAGGCTATTGAGTATAATTACTGTGTGATGTTATTTCTACTAATAGAAATCAGATAACATATGCAGTACATGGAAACATGGGCTCAGTAAACGAACAAGTCCCCAATCAGATAATACTTATACAGAGGCAGAAATAATGGGATCGTCCACATGCATCTCTCAATGTCAGTCATTTACAATTATTAATCTGCTAAACTACAATGCAATATCAAGCTAAGCCTGTGGAGTAGAATCACAGTATCTTGGGGTTGCAAAGGACCTCCTGCCCAGGGTTACCCTACTCCTGACAGAGGCCTTTCGGGCTCTGCTTGCCGCTTGCAGAGACTGGCAGTTCACCACAATCAAGGCCACCTTTTCCAGTACTTCAGGTTTTTAGAAAAACTTGTTCTCACACTGAGTTAAGTTGGCCTCCTAGTAGCTTCTTTCTGTTGATCTTTATGCTGTATCTTTAGAGGGGAAAATAATTATTTCACCAAAATATTTTGAGCCATTTTGGGCTAGTCACTTTGCTATATACTGGCAATATAGCAGTGAACAAGATAAATGCCAGTTTTTTCCTTCTGCTCCTTCTTTCCCAAGACCATCCACAAATACTGGAAGACAGAGTTTACATCCCCAAGCTTTCTCTGTATTAGGATGATTATCCCAGTTTTCTCAACTCTTTCTCCCCTGACATGGCTTCCAGGACTTTCTGTATTCTGATTGCTTTCTTCTAGAGACCTTTTGTTTTAATAGGGAGTCTTCTAATTCTTCTCCTGCATCACCAATTTTTTTTTTTTTATATTAGAAAAAAATGAGATTAAGAACAAAGTCCCATGGCAGACTATTGAAGCACTTTCCTCAAATGTGTTCTTATTAATCAGTCATCTTCTTTGGGAGAGAATTATTCAAATAGGTGCAAATCTGTGACGGTAACAATAGATTCAACATACTGAGTGGTGTTCTTATGCTGGAGGCAATGATAAGCATTTTGTATGTATTATCTCATTATAATGACCGCCCCCGTGCAATGGTTATTGCTATGTAAGAGGTGTGATCAAAAGATACAGTGAATGTTTAAATAAAAAACATTATTACAATAAAAGACACATTGCCAGGGGCAGCCGGATGGCTCAGTTGGTTAGAGTGTCAGCTCTGAGCAACAGGGTTGTCGGTTTGATTCCCACATGGGCCAGTGAGCTGCGCTCTCCACAACTAGAGTGAAGACAACAACCTGCCACAGAGCTGCGGTTGAGCTGCCACTGATCTCCTGGGCGGCCAACTGGCTCAGTTGGTTGGAGCGCGTGCTCTCAACAACAAGGGTGCCCGTTTGACTCCCACATGAGATGGTGGGCTGCACCACGCCCTAGTCCCCCTCCCCAACTAGATTGAAAAAAAACCAAAATGGCAACTGGACTTGGAGCTGAGCTGTGCCCTCCGCAACTAAGATTGAAAGGGCAACAACTTGAGTTGGAGCTGATAGGTCCTGGGAAAAAACACACTGTTCCCCAATAAAGTCCTGGAGATACACACTGTTCCCTAATAAAGTCTCATTCCTCTTTCCCTTTATTAAAAAAAAAGACACATTGCATTAATCCCCCTCAGAATATTCCCCCTCATTTCAAACACACGTACCCCATTGTTCTTGCTACTTTCTGAAGCAGTTCTAGAAATCCTCTTTCGTGAGTGTCTTCACTTCATCCTCCATCGTTACCACACTCCATGTCACACATCACTTCTGGTATGGCAATTTCTGTCAAATAAAAACATTACAGTGTGTCCTCATCCACCTTATTCACTGGATCTAGTACCGTGCAACTTCTGGCTCTTCCCCAAAGTCAAAATGACCATGAAAGGTAAACATTTTGAATCTATTCAGGACATCAAGCCAGCACAACAAAAGACGTGGCAAAACTTTTTTTTATTTAAACGTTCACTGTATTTTTTTTTATCATACCTCATCGTACATGTTTCATTTCATGAGTATGTCTCATATGGAAATATGTTTCAAATGTTTCATATAAGGAAACTGAGCTTCGGGGAGGTTAAGAAAGTCTAATATCCAAGGGAGTAAGTAAGTGGCAGACATGGAACTCACTCACATGTGTCCCACTCCAAAGCTCATCTCCTTAGTCAAAAGGCAGACTGCCTTCAAATACCAAGGTGTCACTCAACTCAGACTGTGGAGCCAACAAGAAATTTTGAAATGTCTCCAGGGCCTGCTGATATATTACATCCCCAGTCTAGTAAATCCATAACAAAAGGAAATGAGAACATGGAATGACCTATTCTTTCTGAATCCATACTTGTTCCTAGGGATCTCTTTCCCCTTCAGTGTGCATGACCAACCACTTTGACAAGTGAAACACTAGCATGATTTCTCACTTATTGTTTCTAATACCCATTTTTGAAGTATTTTCCAACCTCTGATATTACACATTGCTTCCCTTTTGCATAGTTTATCAAAGGTTACTGACCATAATGTCAAGATCAAAGCTGCAAACTCTTTCACTACATTCAGATGTCATTCTTCTAGATTTAGATGCTTGACCTCTTTCAAAATGCCTGTTAGGTACTATTAAAATGATATCCTCTGTAAAGTACAGCATCGGGAATATAGCCAATGATATTGCAATAACTATGTACAGTGTCCGATGAATTCTAGACTTACTGGGGTTATCACTTTGTGATTTATGTACATGTCTAATCACTATGTTGTTTTGGACACCTGAAATTAATATAATATTGTGTGTCGACGATTGAAAAATAAATTTCTAAAAATTAAAAAAATGATATCCTCTTCCCTCAAGCTGTATTCTTGTCCTTTCTTTGTTTGCTTTCTTCTAAGATGGTATTCCTAAAAAGTGTGTGTGTGTGTGTGTGTGTGTGTGTGTGTGTGTGTGTGTGTGTGTGATGAGCATTTATGAAAAGATTGGGGTCAGTTTTCATAAACTGTCTCCCAGAGGGTCCCAGAGAGCTGAGATTTTGCAGCAACATGTTCAGGAAGGAACACTTTCATTTTAAATTTTTCATTAATTACTATTTGATGCTCTCATAAATCTCATAAAGTCCATTTCTAAGGGAAAAACTTGGATATCACCCAGTAAATTAGCCTTATTTTTATAGATGAAAAAGCTGAGGCCTAGAAAGGTCAAAGGACTTGCCGAAGATAACATGGCTGGTAAGTGAAAGAATCATCTTATGTTAAAGAAATAAAAAGGGTCATAAAATGAATGGCATTCTCTATTTTTATCAATAAAATGCGTAAATGTGAGTTTTAGGAAATAGTTCCAATGTAATGCTAATTTCTACCAAATGTCCCCTGTACTTAAGAGACTCTTCATCTCTGATGTACATTGTGTGTGTTTATTCATGCTTTAAAGGTTATATTTCTGCTCTACATCTTTCCACGTCTTTATTTGCAAATTTTTCCTCACAGAAATGTATTGGTCTATTGGTTGCATTTTGAAACCAGATTGTTTAGTGTTTTCACCCCTTGAGATTGCTCCTTCTTAAAGCAATAACATGGAAAATGTACACAGTGATGGAAATACCTGTCTTCCCGCATTAGTCACGCCAGGGAAGAGGTGCACCTTTCACATTTTGTATGTGAAATATCCATTGGTATTGGAAGCAACTGTTCTATGGCTGTTTGCATCATTTACTCCAAACCCTCTGTATTCCATTTCTTAACCACTTTATCTCCAGAAGACAGAAATTTGAAAACTGTCCTCTTGGCAACTTTTACTCCCACAATTAGAAAATGCTAGGACTTCAGAACATCTAAAATATGTAATAAAATTACTGCCACTCCTCACAACTCCAAGAGACTATAGGTGTTTCCACAGTCATAACGATTTTCATTCTCACAGGCCATTTCAACTAAATTTTACTTTACAGAGTCGAAAACGTACCATTGCTTACTTACTATTGTTAATGTAAGAAATGCTATTTCCTTTGCAATGTTTGCTTCAGTCTGTATAACCATGAAGAGTCAATCTAGTGATAACTTCACCCTAGTTTAATTTTTTAAAACACTCTCATGTAAGCATCAGTCCCTGGTATTATGTTTCCTCGTACTCAGATCACTGATACCCATGTGGTAGCAAAACCCTATAAATCCAAGGGCAGGTACTTGAATTGTAATTTCACAAACTGAACAGTAAATTTTCCAAATGGATGTTAAAAATACATCATCAAGATTCCTCCAAAATATGATCATGAGTAAGCTTGAAGATTGAAACGTGGTAGAAAAAATTGAGTTAGACTGGCCACAATAAAAAGTGCAGCTGTCGTGACATATTAAATAATTCAGTGGACAATAATGCTTCTGATGAATAAGAGGTGGGGGAAGTATCTGGGTATGTCAAAGAAAGTCAGTGCTCCCTTTTCTCTCTTTCTTTGCCTGTTTGTAAATCCAAGACAAAAATCACTCTGTAAAAAATTATTTCCAAATATATGTGTGTTTTTTTCTTAAGGAGGGCGCAGCTCACAGTGGCCCATACGGGGATCAAACCGGCAGCCTTGGTGCTACCAGCACCGCGCCCTAATCAACTGAGCTAATCTGCCACCCTAAATACTTCTTAATTTCAGAAGGAAGGAAGGAAGGAAGGCAGACGGCATCGGCATCGTTGTGCTGGGGGTAATTGCTGAGCACATAGTGGGAAAAACTACACTGGGATTCCCACCTCCACTTTCTAACCAGGAGCTTAGCAAGTCCATGGCTGATGGAAACCTTCACTTTGCTGGCACCCAGTTCCGCGTCTTGAGTCAACGTTGAGAAATTACATTGCTTTACAAAGTGACAGTATCAAATATATTCCTTCACAGTGTTATTTTACTGAATTGGCACAATCCTTCCCACTTCACAGTTAGATGCACTGAAGTTCAGGCTATTAAATAGCTTGCCCCCTCCCTCAGAATGAGAAGGGTCAGGGTCCTGACTTGACACAATAATCCTAATTCGAAGTCTTGCCTTTTCCCAGTTTATTATTTTTGTATTTGGGGATGGTGAAAAAGAGAGACCCAGGCATGTAATGTGTAAAATAAAAAGTGAGTGCATTAGGCGGCCCTAAAGGAAGACAGTTTATGAAGCCTTAAATCATTAGTTGCCAAGGTGAGGAATAGAGGAAGTCTGAGAAATTTAGATAATTCATAATTAGATCTTTAGAAAAAAGAAGAAATGAGACATGACGGTCCTAATAGTTGACTTTGGTTGGATGTAATATTTTTCAGTAACATTAAAAAAAAAAAGTTATAAACCTACGCCAAAAATTGCCAGCAGAGGGCTCCATGCTAGGTACATTCTCTTTCCATTAGTGGCTCCATTTACTGGGAAATAATCGCTCTGAATGAGGCTGAGAAAAGGAGGGTATCATTAACTCTCCTCTCTGCTGTTATAAACGGAAATAAATGTAAGTGAAAGGGGGAGAATACGAATATAACTATCTGGGATGTCTCCAGTGCGCTTCTACCTAGCTGAGCTTATGTGTGCCCTGAAAAAGATTAAAAGACGAAATGAAAAACGAAATGATGGTGAAAATGCACATTTTACTCGCTTTACTTCTCTTCGAAACCAGAGTTTGTTTTGGCTATGCGTTTGCATTTATTGAGTCCTTGCTGGAATCTTTTCTTAACGTTATTGGAATTACGGTAAAGCCAAATAATGGAAAGTTAAGGGCAAGAAAAAGCCGGTTTGGGAAAATTTTCTCAGTAGAGATTGAGCTTTTATTTGTACAGTTTTTCAGGCGTTTGAACTTTTTAGATGCTGAAACAATCGTTTCTAAACTTAGTAGATCTAATAGGAATTGAACTTTTAAAATGCTCTTAGCAATGACACGTTTTTAAGAACCAAAAGAATTCGCTGAAAAAGGAATCGAGCGGCTTTGCATGATTTGCTTATACAAAAGCCCGACAGAGGGCGCTGTTGCCTGTCCAATGACTGGGAAGGCTCGCTAAGAAATACTTCCTTTGCAATTTCTAGGATTTTTTGAATAATGCCCATGTTGAAAAATTGACTCGGGTTTTAATTATCGTTATGTATTTCCTTGGGTATCTCTTTATATATTTGTATATATTTTTAAATTTATGTTTGATTCTTAATAAAACCAGACTGGTTATTTTTCAGTTTTCCTACAGAATTTATATATATTTTAACCAAATATTTCAAAACGTTTCTAATTTGAACAATACCTCACATTAGCATCAAATAAAATTACATGTGCAAAGTTTGAAATTATACATATATAAAGCTATAAAGTAGTTAAACTAACAATGTAGTTTTAAAATCGTTTTCTATATAAAACTCTCAGGGTTTTTTGTTTAAGCTTTAGTTTATTTATTTTAGACTAATCAATGATATACCAAACAGAGATGGAAAATCTGTTAAAAGCATTTAGAAAAAAACATTAAGATTTTTACAAATGCTTTTTATTTGGTTGGAATGATCTTTAGATAAAAAAAGATAATAGAGTTATTGATTTGAAAAGGGAGAAGACAATTATTCCCATTAATAAATTTGTGTCTAGAGAATCTGAATTTCAAGTCTGTAGTATTTCTCTTGCAAAATATTGATTTGGACTGATTTTAGTTCTGGAAAGGGAGAAAAGAGAGGGTAAAAGCCGTTTCAAGTCCCACACACAATAAAATTAGAAAGAATGCCTTCCCATGTACAAACCAGCTCTAGGGGTAAAGAAGAAAATCTTTGCTCAGGCTCCCAATGGAAAATCTGTGTAGATTTTGTATAATTTAAGGTGTCAATATTTAAAGAGAAGGAAAGGAGGAAGGAAAGAAAGGAGGGAGGGAGAGAGAGAGGGAGGAAGGGAGGGAAGGAGAGAGAGAGAGGGAGGCAGGGAAACAGGATGGAGAGAAGAAAGAAGGGAGGGATGAAGGGAAAGGCAAAACATGAAAATTAGAACTGGCAATGAAGACAGCCTTTATTTCTGAAGTTCCTTCTGAAGCACCTTCTTTGTGTTCCTTTCATTTCACCTATCGTGAAATAAATAAATAAATAAATTAGAAATCTGACGAATTGTACATTCTGCATCGTATGAAGTGTCTCCTTGGTTTTTGTAGAGTCGATGTCCACCGCCGTTGTCCGGTGCCCTCTCCTCAAAGAGTATCTGTCCCTGCTCGCACTCGGCAGCGCCAAGCAGTCCTCAGATTTATAGACAATCGCCGTTTGCAGATTCACTCTTATCAGGTTTTATAACTTCCACCCAAATTGCCCTGGTCCCTCCTCATTCCCTCCCGTCATTTATTTTCTGCCCCAGGGGTAGAGATCGCCCACAGGACTTCCCTTATGGCTGTGGGGATCCTTCCGCACCCTGAAAAAGAGTAGAAAAATACAAGGGGTGAAAAAAAAAGGAACGAGGCGAATGTTCACTTCGTGATAAAATTCGAAAACCCTGTGCCTTAAAAGGCGCTCATTTTCGAGGTTTGGTTAACTTTGTTCTTGTTGTTGTTTATGTTGTCCTTTAAAAGAAAAAAAACACTATACAAATCACCTTACTACGAAAAAATGCACTCAAAACAAACAAAACCCCACCAATCCCAAAATATTTTTCACTCTGTCTTTGAAGAACATTCTGCTTAAACCTTCCAAAGGTTTAGGGGACCACTTCTTGGCTCTCCATGATTAAAACTACTTAAACGTTATAGACAACAGAGGCAAATATAAAATGTCCTGTGTCTTTGCAAAGAAGGCTCTAAATCCACTCATGGTGTAATTGTGTGCGTGTGTATGTTGCTCCCAACATCTGAAAAACAAAAAAAAACTTCATAAAATGGAGACTCCAGCCAAGAAAAGAATGGCACATGGAATCTGTTGAAAATACATACAAACAACCCCTAAAACGACAAACGGTACAGAATGAGGTGTTCATACAGTATTTAAGTTACCAAATCTATTGGGCAAAATGACCAGAAAATATTAGAATGGTGCCGGTGGTGTACTGGTTTATTTGTTCTACAGTGACAGAGGTACAGTTTAAAAAAAAAAAAAAAAGTTGTGTAGTCATCAACACAGAGAGATCACCCTTAAAATCCCCAAATCCAGCTTCAAAATACCCTCCTGCAGAATAAACATGAACAGGAGTTTTTGTATTGAAAAATCTCAGTAATAGTCCCCCTTTTAAAATCCAAATAGAAACGGGGGGGGGGAGGCTGTTGGCCCCCTGGTTTCTCATTATGAATTTTAAAGACTTTAGTTAGTGGCTACAATGATTCATCCTTTTCAATATAGAGGTTTTTAAAATGTATATTTATATTAATCACACCGAACAACCATCTTTCCTTTAAATGCGTGTTTACAGTCTGTAGACTCTGCAGTGACCCAGGGGTGCTTATATAACTAAATGTGGGTGTCTGGGTGTAAATACGTGTTTATGATTTTTATAATATATATGTCTGTGGATTGCATCTAACTCCTGTCTGTGTAATGTTTTTCTCTCTGCTGAGGCTTACTTCTCCAGCCTATTGTTTGAGACAACAGATATAAGTTGCGATGGGAGAGGAGCGTCGGATTTGGTGTGTATCCCCCATTTCCAATTATAGATGGATCATTACAGACAGCGGAGTCCTGAGAAGCCAGACATCTGCTCCTCACATGAATGCACTCACCTCCTAGAGACCAGGCTGCCATCATGCTCTGGAAGCTCGTGGAGAATGTCAAGTACGAAGATATCTATGAGGTGAGCGACACCCCCAGATGCATCTTAGAGCTTTGCAGATAGAGAATTTGAACTTCTTGACACCCCAACTGATATATATTTTTAAGCTATTTACTCGTAGATTTCCGGTCGGTTTTCTCAGCTTTCTCTAACTTTTAGAAAAGCTGGCTTGGGGAGACTTCGCTATTCTGAAAAAGGACTTTAAGGTTGAAATCTGACTACTTTAACTTAGAAGATTTCTCTTTTTCTTTTATTTTCTTTCTCTCTTTCTCCCCACACCCCCCCCCCTCCCGTTAGACTCTGATGGGGAATGCAGAGCTACTGAATGGGAGCAAAGAAAACAGACTGCTATAAAGGCAGAGACTCCCCTCGTTTTGAGTGTGGGACAGAATTAGGTTTTCAAGCCTCATTCGTAACAGATTCGGGCTTTAAATTTTTTTTTTGTTTTCAGTAAAATTTCTGAAATCGGTAACAAACGGATCCAAGTAGAGGACGGTAAATTAGAAAGAAGGAGGTAGATAAATGGATAGATGGATGTCGACAGAGCATAAGCCAAAGAGCCGTAGCAGACAAGTTTTTTTTTAATTTTCTCTTTTCTTGCGGTTTGCTTTTTTGAGGGTCAGTGCGCCCAAACCTACCCTCCGACACCCCAACGTTTGGGCATCTTTAACGAAAGGTTCGGCCAGTGTTCACTGCGCACGGTTCTCTAGAGACGAGCTAGCGCAAGTCTCCCTCCGCTGGCGAAGTTGCCCGCAGCCCCGGCGCCCGCAGCCGGCGGAGCTGGGCCGCGCCCGCGATGCCCTCTTGAGCTCCGGCGCGGAGCGAAGCGGCGGCCGGGCGGGGCGAGGGGTGTGCGGCGGGGCAGCGAGGGACGGCCGGCAGCGGCCCGCGGATCCCAGCCCTCGAGCGGGATGGTCTCGGAGACCCGGACTTGGGTTCAAAGGGAAGAGGGGAAAGCGAAGACTCCGAGGAGACGTCGAGGGAGGGAAGAAAGAAAAGCTTGGGAAAAGTGGAAAGGAAAGGCGAAGGGGATTTAGGGAAGGGGAAAGTTGAAGTTGGAGACGGGGCAGTGGAGATTGGCAAAGAGGAAAAGTTGGAGAGAGGACAGAGGAAGGGAAACCAAGTCCCGAGCGGCAAGCGCGGGCAGTGCTCGGTGGGACGAAGCGCTCGCAGTGGGACGCACAGAGGCTCCCCAGCCAGTGGGGTAAACGCTACCCTGCCGCGCCGGAAAGACTCCGGAAAGCTCGGCCCCGAGCCGCCCTGCAGATACTAGGAACCAGCCGCTCACAGGAGCGGCTGCGAGCTCCAACCGAGGCCGCCAGCCCAGACCTACCGGGCGGAGGGGCTCGCCCGCTGCGTCCCGCAGGCAGCGCTCGCCCGCACCCAGTGCCCCCCAGCTCTGGCCAGCCCTGAATCCTAAGTTTTTTTTTTTGGGGGGGGGGTGTTGTGTGTGTGTGTGTGTGTGTGTGTGAGAGAGAGAGAGAGAGAGAGAGAGAGAGAGAGAGAGAGAGAGAGAGAGAGAGAGAGAGAGAATAGATTTGTCTTTCTGCAAATGACTGGGGTTTTCCTTTCCTCTTTGTGGTTGTGTATTGACTGTAACCGAGAGCCGCGACTCCGCCTTCTGGGGTTTGTTTCGATTCGGCTTCCTTTCTTTCTTTAACAAGCAGGATCATGGTAAAGTGGAAGGCGCTAGAACTACCTTAAAGAATGTGAGCGGCCGAAGTGGGCATGACACTGGAGGGGATGGGGCCAGGGTGTAAATAAGTCGGGGTATACACAGGGAGGGTTTCAGTGGGTTCTAAATAGTAAGCAGGCTACAACTCGTTCTTTGATTAAGAAAAGTAAAGTGGCTGAATGAGAATGGAGGGAGGGAGAGAAGGAAGAAGGGAGGCAGGAAGAGGAAGGGGTGGAGTGGAAGAGGGGGAGAGAATAAAGTGGGAGGGAGAGAGGAGAGAGACAGAGAGACAGAGACAGAATATTGCAAGTATTCCTAGGTGCCTAAATTTTCTGCTCAACAATATAGGAGAACCCACAGCCTGGTAGAAGAAGCCTATTTAAGTCGGGAGGAAGGTTGAACTTTAACAGAAATGGCAGTCAAGCCAGTTGAACGGGTTCCTGAAACATCCGAAAAGGTTTTCTGTTGCCCCTGGCTTTGCCTGGAAAGGATAAGTTTAGTGTACTTGAGGATTGATTGCATATATTTTAAATTGTGGTTAAAAAAAAATCACAGACTATGAGCATGAAAGAGGGGAAGGCTGCATAAGGGACGAAAAGCCCCCCATCTACCTATGTCTTTTAACAAATAATCATAATCTCCAATATTCAGTGAAGATCTGCAAACGTCACTGTAAACAACCAGGCACACCGGTTTACTTCTCTCCCCTCCAAGAAGTAAGGCAACGCCTTTTTATTTTGTTTTTAAATCTGCACACAAAGCACCTAAGGTGATTAATTCTTCCCATTAGGAAAGCCCCTCTCCAGGAACAAGGACACCTACTTTCTGTACCAGCCCCCCAGCGATGCTCTCCCTCACCACCTTGTCCAAGAGAGCAGAGGCTGCTTTACGCGTGTCCCCGGCTCAGTTAATTGAAGTTCTGCCTCTTTCCTGCTAAACTTTTTCCCCAGTCTGCCTTTGCCAGCCCCCTCGTCTGATTACATCTAGTAATTCTCCACTGAATGAACGTCATTTACAATAGTAGGGGAGCTCTGCGCTCGCTGCTGCTTCACGCTCCATTTGTCCTCCATTCTCCCTTTAAAGTACTCGTGTAATATTAATAGTCATGAATATCAATTATTATGAGGCGGTGTAGGCAAGCGGAGGGAGGAAGGGGCGCCGGAGCAGTCTGAGCCCAGCTTCGGGTGGAAGAGGACTGCATCTGGAGCCCCGAGGACCGGCAGAAGAAAAAAGGCCCAAAAGACAGCAACAGACCGAGGAACAGCTCTGTCTGTGTGTGACAGGCAGCACCAATCTTGTTTGGGGGTGGGGGGGGGTATTTTTTTGTTGTTGTTTTTTTGATGGCTTGTCCTGGAAACACCTCAAGCTCAGCTCCTGTGTCCAGCTCGTTTCTCTGCTGGACTCCTTGATTTTTTTTTTTTTTGAAATCATTGTTTGATTTTGAGCAGTAACCAGGCTTTTTTTTCCAGATGTTAGTCCACACCTATTCATCCATGGTGAGTTTGGATTCACGTTGTACCAGAATTGCATGCTCCCTCCTCTCACTGTCTCTCTGTCTCTCCGTCTGTGTGCGTGTCTCACTCTCTCTGTCTCTGTCTTCCTTTGAGCGCCTTTGGCTTGGTAATTTAGCACCATAATTGGACGAGGCTGCAGCTGCTTCTCTCTGCATTGTGTGTTCTCTGTCTGAGCTCCAAGAGTCAGCTCGGGAGGGGGGAGACCGAAAAGAAAAACTTTTTATTCGCCTTTGCAGTTTAGAAATTTAGGTGACTATTTCTCAAAAAAACCATGGTGATTTTCCCTAGCACTTCCACAGAGGAGAGGGAGAAACTTAAACACCCCTCTCACACATGCCTCCTTCTTCAACTTAGTGTACCACTCCAGATAGGACCAAAAATAAGTTGTTTGGGCTTTTTTTTTCCTCTCCCTTCCAACCCCAGGTCCTTCATTTTCACACCCTGGAGTAGAACAGCCTTAGATATAGAAAAGCAACCTTAGAAATAACTCCTGTGAACCACAACTCAATTTTACAGGGGCTCAGGATATGATTTCCAATGAGATCCATTTCAATCAAACACTATTTAAATTAATTCCTCTTGGGGAGGGAGTGGTGACTAGGAACTCAGATCAGGCAGACTCTTCAGAGCTCCTGGAATTATCAGGTTGTGTGGGGCGCTCCTGGGCAGCTGGCTGGGTTGCCAGTCAAGGCAGAAGTTGGTTTTCAACTGGAGGAGCAGAATAGCAAGTAGTATGAAGTTTTATTTGTTATGCTTTGGACCTCTGGAAGAGTTACACAAAAAAATAGTTTAAAATACCCAGGAGAGCAAAAATTATATGTAAGACTCCTTCCTGTATTTTTAATTAAAGAATTTAGAATCTCCCTCCACACGCAGTTATTTTACCTTCACTCCTTTTGCTGGCTTTGCACTCCCAACTGAAGGCATCTCAGATGTTGGTTAAGTGGGTGATTCCCCCCCCCCCCCAAAGCCTTGCGTGTGGAATTGCTGAATCCCCGTGCCCTCTGAGTCAACTTGGCAGTATAAGTTTCGGATTCTTGCTTCCCCTGTCCCGGGAAGAACATACGGAAGCCAGGCTTCTCCATTTGTCGTTTGTATTTTTTTCTTCTCTCTCTCTCTCTCTCTCTCTCTCTCTCTCTCTCTCTCTCTCTCTCTCTCTCTCTCTCTCGTTCTCTTTTGCTCTCGTTCTCTCTCGCTCTCCCTCTCTCTGCTCCCAGGACCGGCACGATGGCGTCCCGAGCCATAGCTCGCGGCTCTCCCAGCTGGGCTCGGTGTCCCAAGGACCTTACTCAAGCGCCCCGCCGCTGTCCCACACTCCGTCGTCAGACTTCCAGCCGCCCTACTTCCCGCCCCCCTACCAGCCGCTCCCCTACCACCAGAGCCAGGACCCCTACTCCCACGTCAACGACCCCTACTCCCTGAACCCACTGCACCAGCCCCAGCAGCACCCCTGGGGGCAACGTCAGCGGCAAGAAGTGGGTTCCGAAGCCGGCTCTCTCCTGCCCCAGCCCCGGGCCGCCTTGCCCCAGCTCTCGGGCCTCGACCCCCGGAGGGACTACCATTCGGTCCGACGGCCCGACGTGCTGCTGCATTCAGCACATCACGGCCTGGATGCAGGCATGGGTGACAGTCTCTCGCTGCACGGCCTGGGCCATCCCGGAATGGAAGACGTCCAGGTAACCACAAACAAACAAACGAAAAAGACAATACATAAATACATAACGAATGCTGGGGGCGAGCTGGGGGGGTGGGGCAGCTGTCTCCTTTGGGGGCGGTAGTTTCCATCCATCCGTAGGACAGGACCAGCGGGACACGACATGGTACTATATAACTGTTTATGCGTGTACGTGTATGGCTCTAAGTGGCGGTTTCTAGAGGTGCAATTATAAACGGTAGAACCACTAGAAATGAAATCGTGAAGGAGAAAAATGTAGTGTAGTTTGATAATTTAAGATCATCAGAATCAAGGCTAGCTGTGTTTGTCTTGCTTCAGCTACCCACGCCTTCCTATTCTCTTGCGCTTTGTGTGGGCAAGCTGGGTACCCTCCCCAATGCACTCCCCCCATGCACGTCCCTTAGTGGGCCTGGCAGGATGACAGGGCAGGTGAAGCCCCAGAAGCCTAAGGGCTGGGACTGCAGCCTAGAGGCACAGTGTCCTCTGTAAGTTCCAGAGGTTCCTGCTGGATTTGAAAAGACTTGGTTAAGCATGACAGTGCACATTGGAAGAAAAACACGCCGCTATGTTTGTCCAAGCCAGGTATTACTTTGAATGTCCCATAAGCTGCAGAGCCCTTTTCCAAGATAATTGAGTTCCAGACTCATCACCTGAGAAAAGGAATACGTGTGGGCAGATACCTAGCAAGCCATACGTCTATTTGGGAGTCCATGAGGACACATACCATTTTAGAGATTCTTTTCACCTTTTGGTCCATTAAATGACTGTGGAGCCATATTCTCTACATCCCTCTTCAGTCCTCCATTAATACTCTCTTCTCCCCAGTGCTACCATCCCAATGAAAGAGGCATCACGTGTTTATTTCTTAAAACAAAAGGCTCAAAACACTCCCCCTATCCACCCACTATCCCATCTGCAGCCTACACAATGGAGCCTGATTTGGTTGAGAATACTTGGTTAAACTAAACAATGAAACATCAAAGAAATGATTTCTAAAAACTGTCTGGGTGATTCTGAGCAGGTCTCCTTTTGCTCCTTAGTTTAAATAGTCTCCCGAAAAGATAAATATGGTTGAAAGGTATTTAATTGACACTTCAGTCTCATTGGCATAGTTGTATATATTATGCTTCATTTTAGACATAACCTCTGAAGCGAAGGAAAATGAAGTGGGAAAAGGAAGAAGGTGTACAATTCCTTCTTCTTTACCTTTTTGGAAAAAAATGTATTTTGAACAGTTAAAATGTGGTAACAGCATCAAATGGTGCCTTGCGTGGCCTATGATGGTTTATTGTTTTAAAGGAAATGCAGTTATTATTTCCAAAAATGACGGCATCACCTGATCTGTGGCTGGATTTACCCATAGTAATAAGAACGACAGTTTTGTTAATTTAACTGAGCTTGACTTTCCCTGTCTGGAGATATGGCTCATTTCAGAATATCATATGAAAAAGGAAATATTTAATAGTTGCTTTTTTTTTAATGCATTGAGATAATGTGTCTGGGGGAAAAGTTTTTAAATTAACCTTTCTGAGTACTGTTCAACATGCTAGATAATGAAAGTGGATCAGCTCATCACCATTGCTGTGGGCAATGCTAACACTGGCTGTGTTACCCCCACCCTGCAGGCCAAGTGGCTCAGGTGACTGAACCCAGGAAATCTCCCCAAAGAGGGACCCCAGCGCGCGTGTGTGTTTTAGATTTTGGTTTTGTTTTGTTTTTCAAAAATACAGAATTGTGAGGAGTTTTGAGTGTTTGGCCAAATGCAAAGGACAAGAGAAAAACAGGGCCAGGTCAGCGTGCATTTGGGAGAACACCCTTGTCAAGCGTCCTTGTTGTGGTTGGGAACACAGATGGCAGAGGTGGAGAGAAGGTGCAGGCCCAGGCCGGCCGTCATGTGTTCCCCACCTCACCCCATCTTTTTCCCCGTTCCTCCCCCGGAAGGAACCGGTAGTCTGGTGAGGTGGGGAGGCCCACGGGACTTTCTCTGGGCGACCCCCAGTGCAAAGGGTCATGGGGGATACACCCCATACCGGTCCCAGACAAGGATGAGCTCAGTTCTCGCCAAGATGACAGGCATCCTGAGGCCGAGGTATGCTTGACGTGACACAAGGCAGGTGACAAAGAAAGGGAAGGAGATGTACCTAGGACCAGACACCCCCCGAATCCAGAGGTTCCACTTCCGACTTCGTGATCTGTAGCACGGGGCCTAAAGTTACAGGAATAGGAGTTTCAACGTTTCCTGCAGTTATGGAATGGGCTGGATGCTCCAGGTCTTTAAAAGGGACCAGAAAATGCCTGGACCTGGACCTCAGTCACTTGTTGGAGCTCAAGGGCCTAGTGTGTGTTCCAGATCTTCTGTACCCCACCCCAGCCGTGGACCAGACAGAGCCCAAGGGTGCTGCCAGACCGGTGGACCTCACAACGAGGGGTAGTCACCTGGTCGAGGGTTGTGGGTAGCTATGTGACCCAGACACACACACACACACACACACACACACACACACGGCCACTGCCCCACCCGTGAGAGAAGAGGAGAGCTAATTAACCAAATGCTTCTAATATTTTTTAAATGAAACTATAAAACCCTGTCAATTTCTATTTCAATTTACTCACAGGAGCTATTAAACGAGCAAATCGCTGTTTGGGTTCTGGGTATGCTACATTTCACCCATTGTGTGTGTGTGGGGGGGGGTGGGCAGGGGGAGGGACAGTGTGTTAGAAACTCAAAAACCGCACGAGAAAAAAAGAGTGAGATGACACCTAGTTTGGAGTTGGCTTAGCTGCCAGGAACACCTCTTTTCTTCTTCCAGCCTTTGCTCTCTAACCTCTCATCACCTCTACCACCCATGAGTATAAACGTTTAAGGATGTTAACTCCAAAGCCCCGGCGCGCGCGTGTGCGTGCGCGCGCGTGTGCGCACACACACACACACACACACACACTCAAACACACCCCAGTGTCTTAAAGCAACCCCTGGTATCACTTTTAACTAAAGAAGTCTAGTAATTACGAGTCTGAGTTGTTTTTCTGCGCTTCCGCATGCAGTCCTAATTAAATCTTTACGATCCTCCCTGTGACGATTAAGCGCCAGCATGCTGCGTGAATATCCTGTACAAAAACCCAGCAGGCGGCCGTAATTAGATAGAAAATCAGACAAGAGCCTTCTCATTAACTACCACAACTACACCACGTCGCTGATGAGGCATCTATACATATTTACGCACAGACGTGAGGGTGAGGCGTGGGGGGCGCCCTGGTCCTCGCGGGTGAGGGCGCGGGGCGGCCCGCCCACAGACGCACGCGAGTATTTCTGTGCTGTGTGGACCCGTTGCCACTGTAGGTAGACACATGAGCACAGAAAGGCGTGAGCCCAGTGTGCGCGCGCGCGTGTGCGTGGTGGGTCTCCTGAGGAGTTTCGAATACGTGCAATGAAGTATTTTTTAAAAGAGTTTTGGGATTTCTGAAGATGTGCGTAGAATGTTGCAACCTGGTACATGGCTCTTATTTGAGAATCGCAATTTTCGTCACCTTTCTGAGAACAAAAGAGCGACTATTACACACGAAAAGAAACAAATTGACAGGCCCTCTCCGTGATTAGATCATTTCGTTTCTACTCTGTTGCTTGTTTGGGGTACAGAGTCTCTTCCTGGCGATGAACACACCCTGTCTGGGGACGCAGCCATGAGTGGGTGGTAAGGTGCTGTGGAAACACCACCTCTCGAGCCCTTTGCTTTTTACTTCTTGGTAAAGTGAGTGACAAAATTGGTCGAAACTTAGGTTTCTGTGGATCAAGGGAAACAGCTGTCTGTACGTTTTCGAAAGACCTAGCATTTATTTTCATTGGCGGGTAAGGGAAGGACTCCATGGCTTTTGGAGCCCCTGGGATGCACAGCCAGAACTCTGCTCGTGCGTCCTGACAGTTAGAAACTCATTCCCACAGCTAGTTCCTCAGAAGTGTTGCCAACACCCAGAGTGGAAACTCCTCAGAGATGAAACTGGGGCACAGGACATGAATGGTCTTTGCCATTACCTAGGTTCTGACTGGGAACTTCCGGGCCTGTGTGTGTCTGTGTGTCTGTAGTTACAGCCTTCCTAACAGGTGTGCTCCTTGCTGGGAAGCAGCAGCAGCAGCAGGGTTGGGAGGGGGAGCACATCGTGCAGGTTCCTCGCAGGGATTGTGGTACAGCAGGAAGTTCACAGCGCACTGGGATATGTACGGACTGCAGTGGCTGTGCGGGCCTGGCTTTGCAAACGTGTTCCTATGGGTTACGTGTGCATTCCATTCCAAATTGCGCAGACTTTAATTAAAATCCCATGATGTAAACTCGTATGTATTTGTACAATGACTCTGGGGTTAAGATGCACTGGGACAGACTAGAAAACTGAAATTGCTCTTACTAATATTGGTGAAAATCTTTCAGCTGTTGCCAAATTTTCACAATTCATAAAAGCAAATAATATAAAAGTTTATATGTCTATGTAATATCTGTGTTTAATATAATAACTAAACCAATCCTGCATCCCAGATGTCTTTCGGAGTTTCCTTTTTCCTCTTCTTCCATTGGAAGAATTTATAATTTGGGTAAATTTCATCTCTGTGTCGATTTGGAGGTAATAATGATAATAATAAAACCTCCCTTTGTGAATTAATATAAATGGAAATAACAGAAACTCCAGTTTGGAATGACATGATTTATGTGTGCGATTCTTTAATATCCAGTCAATTTGAATAGTGATGTTTTTATATTCACAGTCAGTTGAAGATGCCAATAACAGCGGCATGAATCTATTGGACCAGTCTGTCATAAAAAAAGGTATGGATTATTCCCCCGAAAAAAGTAAACAAAGTTTTCCTGTGCATTCATGTCCTTATGATGAGTTTTCACTTTGGGGGAATTCATTATTTTATAAGACACAAATGTTTGTTCACAATTATAGGACAGCGGCTGTCTGGGTGAAAGCACATGTATAGGGAAGAAGGAAAAGGGGGAAGGAAAAACTAGACAGAAACCCGGATGAGAGAGAGAGAGAGGGATAGAGACTATTGCCATTTTTCTCATGGTACATTTGGCAGCAATTCTGGGTGCAATCTTAAATAATTTAACTACTATCATGTACGGAATTAGCGGGGAAACACTGCTTTCAAAAATGTGCCATAATTATTTCATTGATAACTGGAGTTTGCTAACTAGACCCTATGTCATTGAGACAGTTCCTTCTTTCCTTGTTATTGTATTTGATTTTTTTGGTGGTAATTTTGTTCCCAGGTCTGTGTGTTTTATGAGTTGTTTCTTATTTCTTTTAATTGTGCCAAATGTGTTACTAAATATGCGCATCCTGAGAAGCTGAGACAGCCTATGCACATTACTAAATCTTCCTACACATGCGTTCATGATTTAGTGTGACTGTGGAATCACCCCATACTGTTAAAGGGCATGTGATATTAACAAATGTTTGCAGTCTCTTGTACAGCTGTAAGCAAAATAATTAACTAATTAAACTAATTAAATGTAATTACAATAACTCATTTCGGGCGTATTGCAGCTGCTTAATTTTTCCCCCTCTTCTCTGACAGTCACTGAGAGAATGCTTGGCGATTAGTGTGGCTGTCGAAAGGCCCAAATGCCACTCACATGCTACAAATTTAGGAGCTTGAATGTGTAAACAGTACAATCTGTAATTATCGCAAGAACTGGTGTTTGGAGATACAATTTTAACTACAGTAACCCTTTCTTATCGATGCTGGAGAAGACCTGTCCTCATATTCGGTGTCAACAATCCCTAGCTACAGTCATTTATGATTCATTAGAGCCACATAACATTCACAAAAACAATGAAAAGATGCCTTGGAAAGTAATCCAGATTCAAGTTGGTATAGTAGGAGGGTTGTGAAGTAAGGATTCCAAAACGGGTGAGGTATTCTCAATTTTCTTCTTTTACAAAGGCAGAAAAAGTGGCTTTGAGAGGTGGGATGGGGAAACTGTACTTGAAATGATGCCATTTGGCTTTGGGATGTAATATCCTGAAGAAGAATAGTAAGGTTTGGGGCAAAACTATTTAAGTGTTGCTTCAAACGTCTTTCCCTCTCTTTAGGTTTGTGGTCTTTAATCCTTTTGGTTTTTAATGCTAACTTTTGGGTCTACTGGAGTATCTTCCGTGCTTAAATTTTCAACTGTGCTGACAGCTCACTTGTACCATTTCCTTTTGTGTCTTCTATTTTGGTTGATTGCTGGTTGATGGGGGGTGAGGGACAAGAGGCACTTCTCCATTGACTTTTTGTTTGTTTGTTTGTTTTTTGTTTTAGTTCCTCTTCCCTTTTCATGGGAAGCTAGAGCTCCTTAGCTCAGGGTTTCATATCCTAGAAACAGTATTTGGGCTGGCAGTGGGGCATGCCCAACAGAGGACCAATCAGAAATGTTATTAATGGCCAGGCCAATAAAAATATTTGAAACTTAGCTTGCCTAACAAAACAGAGCTGAAAATATTCTTAGATGTGGGATACATTCATTTCAGGGCTTGTATAGGTTTATCAGCAGAATGGGAATATTTATCTATAAGGATATCTTATTTCTTCTCCAGGAATAGGAGAATCTTGACTAAAGTTGCAGGTTTCGTTTTGGAAACAGAGTACTTTTTATGCCCCAAAAGCTTTTTTTTTTTTTTTTTCTTTAATGAGCAGCTTAAAACATCTAAGTGGTACCACAGTCACTTTGTTTTAGGGGGTGTGTTATGAATGTGATGTGTTAGGTCAACTCCATTATTTAATATTTCAGGTATTTGTTTTATTACATGAAGGAAAGATCCTAATATCATCGTTTTATCTTTAGAGAGCCATAGGCAAAATAGGAATAAGTGGTTGATTTATTTTTCTAAATTGTTGTGAACCACTTAAAATATGGTTATGGATTCATTAGCTCCTTCCCTGTTCTCTGGTCTCCCATCTTTTTCCCTTATCCCACCTTTCTGAGGCATGTCTCCAAGAGATTAATTTCATAAAAGAGGTGAGAAAGTTTTCTGAACTAAATATTGTAAATTTCAACAACTGGCAGGGGACTCAGTTGCTTAATTTATTTTCTAATGGGCTTTTAAAGATATTTTTTAAAATTTAAAATTCTACCTCCTTAATAAAAGTGCCCCAACTGGCCCAAGTTTGGGAGTCTCTGACTCTGTGTTTATGAAGCTAGAAGATTTAAGCATAGAGGATCTCTCTCTCTCTCTCTTTCTCTCTCTCTCTCTCTCTCTCTCTCATTATGAAAAGACCCCCTTCTAAAATTTAACCAGTCCAATTTTTCATTCGTGTTGATATCACCCCATAGATTATAGGATAACTCTCTTGTTATGTTTGCTATCTGGGCTTAGCTGACATATCTGAAGTAATTTAGTTAAGAGGAAATGAGTTGTTCCCAGTAGAGAGAGCAAACGAGTGGAGTGAAGGTAGCCAGCGTGATAAATGGCTCTTTCATTTGAAGATCTCCAGAGCTCGTTTACGGCTAATTTTCTGTATTGGCCCCCTTTGAGCTATTAATGCAATCGGCAGGGACCGTGGCCCCTCTCCTCTTAGCTGCCCCATTAGAGCTCCCATTAAGCTGCGGAGTCTCAACTCCATGGCAGGAGTGGGGGGAGTAATGAAAGGTGCTTTTTAAACCCTCCTAATCTAAACTGGCAGAGGGTGGTTAATACGATTTGAAGGGGGCTGGTCAATGAGCAATCAATAAAGTAATAATGAGAAGGATTCGGTACATTAACAGTCTAAAAATCCAACGAGACATTAAAAAATCATTCTTAACTCTCAGTTCCATTAAGATTGGGAATCTGGGTTGGGGGAGGGGGCAAGGTGGTACCCAGCTAATATAAAGGATCACTGCCAACATCCTACAGCCAAACTTTAGAAAGGCTCACCTAGGCTTTAAGAAAAAGTTTTTGGTGCAATCAGAGGCCAATATGCAATTGGTTTGACACCTTAGGCAGCAGGAAAAAAATGCTGGGATTTCTTGGAAAGACTAGCGTGGCTGGAGTCCAAGGTTCAAATGTTGTGACTGTGGGGCGTTTTTATTGGTCTTAGGGATATCCTATTTGGTTAGTTTCAGTTCAACCACCGTTCTCTCTCACTTTTTTTTCCGTTAGTTCTGGCCCCTTCCCCACATAAACACTTTGATTGGTGTGGATTTTCTTTGGGGTGGAGGAGAATAAAGAATTTGCCAATTTCAATTACAATGGGTTCTGTTGGGAGTTTTCCTTCTGACTTAAGAAGTGAAAAGCTCTGAGAGTCTGTCGGAGCCTCTAAAACAGTATGAGTTTCCTCTCAAACAAAAAGGTTCGCCTTTCCAGAGCTGACTTGGATCCCAATAAGTATTTATTCAACTAGGAATCCTGACATACATTCCAGCCACCCAGGGAGTAATCAGAGTTCATAGAATTTCAAAGCTGGAAAGGTTAGACACTCTTTTTCAACACCCCCACCACCCCTACCTCCAGTATGGAAATTCAGACAGACAAAAGATAAATGACTTTTTCAAGGTCCCACACGTCAAGTGGTGGGACCAACTCAGTTTCCAGCCTCTTAGATTTTGACCCTAAAGGATGCCAACACTGGATGTTTGTAGGGTTTTTTTTAATGTTCCAGCTTTCTTTGTGGGAATACTTTTATTTTTCTTTCCAGGATTTCAGTACCCACATTCATGCACTTGTTATATATACATGTGGAATAAAATTTAGCCCTCAGATAGATTAGAAACAATGCAAGTATGAGGAAAAGGGTGCTCTACTGGTAAGAAGTAATTATTTCAAGCAATGATCAGCTTCCTGGAGGCTTCCCGGTATAGTTTACATATTTAAGTCCGAGTACCTTTCAGAGGGATTTACCCTTGAACCTATTTCTTCCTTTCTCCCCCACCAGGAGCTCAGATTCACAGAGGGACTGTTTCCAGTCAAACACAAAGATCTCAAAGCTACAATTTCACACTTAACTTTAAAGAATACAGATTAAGAGCTAGCCTATTGACACTTTGGCTCTATATTGTTCACTAATGAATCATAGTTTCTGTAATCAGTTTTCTTTTCTCTTTCTGAAACAAAACTCCAGTCACTGTACTGAAATATTGATCGGGGAGTTTAAACCTTTTATTCTTCTCTCTAAAATAATGCAAGGAAAAAGAGAGGTGGGAAGCAAGTATTGTGGGTGTTATATCCAGAGGTTGGCCATGCTATCCAACTGAGATCTGAAGGAAAAAAACCATCCAGTTTTAATATATGCACAGAAAATTGTAAACATGTAAAGAACTGAAAGCTTCACGCTGAGTTTTGCTATGCTCCATTTCCTTACCATTTCCTGCTGTCGCTTTAAACCTATCTTAGTCATCTCTGGCTTCCTTGAGCAGGAACAGTGTGCTCATAATTACTAACAAATCAACCGAGGCCCTGTTGCTCTCTGAGTTTATTGATAAACTGGAGGAAAGCAGAAGGGAAAAGACCGAAAAAATAAAATATGGGGTTAATCAGCTGAGCTAAGCAGGTGTGAGAATGGAGAAGGTAGATTATACCAATACTATGGACTTAAAGGAAAGTTGGGACAAGAAATGTGTAGGCTCTAGTCTAGGGGGCCGATGCTAAGATCAGAATGGAAGAGAGCTTTATAACCTGAGGATGAAAGACTAGAGGGTAGGAGTATGATACTTACATTTAGAAAAGAAAATATAATCTGAAGCATGCCTGTTCAAATAGTCTTCATCTATGGAGGAAAAAAAACACACAACAACACCCGCCCCCCCCCCACCCCACACACACCACAGCAGTGTGCTGACAGAAGCTGACTGGATTGGTGATATTTAGGTGATAATGTGTATGCAGAAAGGAAGGTACAGCCCGTGGGAGGGAGCAATATACATTCCCCAAAGGAAATAGCTCTTGTCAGGTAAATCAGGCAATTAACAATAGTGAAATTAGAGGGCAGGTTATAAAGTGTCTCTAAAGGCCTGGCTTTTTAAGAGATTTGGCCTCTGGGACTGAGAGAAGCAGGTAAAATTCCAGTCCTCAGGACATGCTCAGTTATCCAGCATGGGAAATAGGAACTGAACTTACTATTTACAGCTTAGTGGGTTTTTTTCTTTTAAAATATATTTCCTAAGTAGTATTTATATATATAAATGTTGTTGAGTATCAAAGATGAAATTTTTATACAATTTATTTCTATGGTTCCTGCCATGTTAAAATTACAAAGGGCCATTTATATTTTGGGGAAAAACTTTCCAAGGTCATCTAATGTCTATTCTATGATCATCAATTATTTGTTTATAGTGCTTGAATATGAATCTGAAATATGGAAATTAGGACTGCTGTGAGGAATAAGATAGTTGAAAACAGATGTGGATATTGTATAAGAATTAAATGATAGGTGTTCCCACTCCAATTACTGTCTATAGAGTGAATTTAACTTCATCTTTTACTCAAATTTAATTAATACCCACATTCTAACTTTTTATTGGTTCACTCTCCAATGGGAAGCAGCTTCACTGATGAGAATATGATGAGGAGAATGAGAAAGAAAGAAGCAGTCCCCTCTGTAACTCACCACCACCATGTCAGTGCAGAAGATCCACTCTGTTACCTAATATCATTCATCTCTGCCTGGAATAAGGTCTTGGACTCTGTGGACAGAGCCTGAAGTCCTAAAATGTCTACTAAGCAGTAGCAAAAGGGAATGCTTCAGTCTCCCTATCCACTCCCCTAGGAAAGCCCTTTTCTGCAAGGTGTTTGTAAAGGGCTGAATGCAATTCATAGTAAATAAAAGATGTGGGACCTAACTGGCTTTTAGGAGTCTCTGAAGAATCATGGAGCTCTGCATGCTAGAATCTGTGGTACAGAGAATAAGCTGTTACAAAAATACTCAGTGTTGGTTAGCCTGTCCTATACAAGGGAGATTATGCAACTTGTTTGACAATATAGGGTTCTATGCTCCAGATGGTAGAAAGAGCATATCTTTCTGCTACCAGGATTACAGGTGAGACAGAGTCCTTATTAATGTGGGGAAATGGAAGCCTCCTTCTTCATGCCAGATACACGTTTCAATAAATCCCCTGCACTGGTGTTCAACAAATACTGTTTGAAGATTTAGGGGCTTCATTTCCCAATGGAAGATGCTAAGGTGTAGGGAAAGTCAGGAGAAGTTGCCTGCCCAGTGCCTTTTAGAGCCTGCAGGAAAAAAAGGGGGGGGGGGCTTTAGCAGCGTAGACATCCAAGGAAGCAAGACTGCCAAGGAACTGGGAGGTTGACTATTCACTGTTACTCATTCCCATCCTTCTGGTTCTACTGAGACCTGCCTCTTCCTGAGGTGCAGATGACACTGAAACACAATTAAACAAAAATACAGGCTGGAGAGAAGGAGTGCGCCTTGGTAGCAGTGGCAACCAGCTGTCAGCTCTTATTAACTTCTGCATAAAACATACCTTGAGTGCGGTTTGTTATCAATTACTTGCCAAAATGAAACAACTGGGGCAAGGCAAGACCGCAGCTCATATGAATTAGAGTGATTGGTTGATTGATCAGGGCACCTGTTGTAAATCATAACTGCTGCAAACAATCACCAGCCGGTGCTTTACGTTAATTTGTAAACAAAATTCATGTCACTGAGAAATTGCTTTAACTGGAAAGGAGCATTTGGGTTCATTTCTAAGTGAATCCCTTATGATATAAGAAAGAATGGGATCCACTTTAGAGAAACGAGCAGCTCTTTTGGGTCCAACTCCCCAGCTTAATAGAATTACTTGGCTGTTTTTGAGTACAGCATCTGATGGGGCCCACACTCCTGATCCTCTCCAGTGATGACCATGATCTGAGTCCAAGAGGAGGGTGGAGTTCCCATAAAGACCATTGATGTTTCCATTTTATATCATCCATAGCGATAATCACCTACAGACTTCAGCACCAAATGTGATTATTATCTTCAGGAAACACATGAGGAAACTAAGATTCAGAGAGGTTCAATGAAATGTCTAAGGTTACACAGCCAGAATGTGATGGAATGGGAGTTGCAGGGTTTCATATATAACACAATCCAAATCTTGGTTGCATGTTTATTGATTCGTTGTAGTGAGCAGGCCTGTGGCCAGCGACATTCATATGTCTACACACATGGGGTAAATTTCCAGAGAAGTGATGCCTTTTCCATTTGTTTGTACACAGTGCTCTGAACGCACCGCAGCCCCACTGGAACAAACACTTCCTCCTCCAGCTTTCCACTTGGCGCCTGTCCTGTGGCCTGGCCCCTGCGCACGCACCGACACATTCTATCAGCCGGTCACCAGGATCGAAACCCGGTCACCTTTATGGCATATTTATTTTTTTCTCTCTAGTTCCGGTTCCTCCCAAATCTGTAACTTCTCTGATGATGAATAAAGATGGCTTCCTCGGAGGCATGTCCGTCAACACTGGCGAGGTGTTTTGCTCGGTCCCGGGCCGTTTGTCTCTGCTCAGTTCAACTTCAAAGTACAAAGTAACTGTGGGGGAAGTTCAGAGACGGCTTTCACCCCCTGAATGCCTCAACGCGTCTCTCCTCGGCGGCGTCCTCAGAAGGTAAACCGCTACCCCCACCCAAGCAGTATTTATGGGGTGGGGGAGGGGTTCGCGTGGAAACGAAAGGGAAGCTGACGCGGTTGCCTAGCAACCGGGCGGCTGGCCCGCAGAGCGTGCGGGGAGCCGGGGCCGCCACGTGCTCAGGCCCGCGTGCAAACACCGCCCCGTGGGACCCACGCGCAGCAGGCTGGCACCTCCTCTCGCACCGGTGCTTCGATCCTGGGAACCTTACCTTTTTCCTTCCCGGTGCCCAGCGTCCCGCTCCCTCCTACCCCCAGCACAGTTATAGGGTACTCAGTAGCTTGAGTGAGACCTGGAAGCTATCTATACACACTTGTCTAAAACAGAAGTTTCACCAAGTAACTCCCTTCGTACCTGACCTGTACTCCGATACCTGTTTTGTTTGAAAATGCAGTTGGCGGCTGAGTTGTTCACGACCCACTAATGCATTGATCCTCACAGATTGAAAAACTCTGTTCTAGACTGTGACCTCTTTTCTTCAAGTAACACCATCTCCAATAATAACAACGATACCACTTTAGAATTATTAATAGTTTTTCGGAGCCATTCAGACGCTCCCCAGAATTGGAGAAAGATAATCCACAGACTCCTTGTGAAAAATGGGGTACGGATGGCTTTTATCTTAAGATTTAAAGTCTCCCCCAAAGTCCCTGCCAATGCCTGAACCCTTTGGTAGTGTCCCTGATATGAAGGTGACATTGCATGAAATGAACTTTCCAAGTTAGCCTATTTAGGGGGTTGAAAAATCCCCTTCTTTCCTAAAAGTGTCTGTGTGAACAAGTACAGCAAGAGAGGTCAGAGTAACTGGGTTTTTTCTTGTATTTTTGCCCAGACCTTAGCACATACAGGGAGCACCTTGGGAGGGTGTAACCCAGGGACTTTTCTCCCTTTGAATCCTCTTAGCTCTACTTTGGTTCAGTTTTCAAGTGAGTTCTGTGAACCCCAGCCTGTGGACGTTTCAGCCACCCCCAGGCATTGAGCGTGTGTGAGTGTGTTTAAAACTTGCTATGAGATTTAGTGAGATAATCAATATAAAGTGCTTATCACATAACTAAACTCCCTAAAGTGTTAGTTTTACTGTAATTATGATTACCATCATCATTAGTTTCATGTTTCAGCCTTCCTTCCCCTTTAACCCAACTCCATATTACAAGGACTCTTGACCCCTTCCTTGCAAAGCCCACCTGTTTCAGCTAGTGCCTTCTCCTCTCTGAACCACGCAGTTCTTTCCTCTTTTCTGCAGGGTTGTGCTTGCCCAGTTTCTGCTCATCTAACTGGCTCCATGACAAGGAAAGAGCTTGTGTGTGTGTGTGTGTGTGTGTGTTTGTGTGTGTGTACACGCAACTTCTACCTTCCCTAGACAAACAACCTACACCCTAATTATTCCCATCTGGTATGATTTCTTTTCTCAGGAGATTAAAAAAAAAAGACTCTTTTTTTAATGCTCTGTATTGCAGAAATTAAGCAAACCTCAGCAAACTATCAGCAAATAACCAAAAGGAAGGGGGGGGGGCGGGAATGTGGTAACCTCAAGTTAAAACTTCTTCAAGCTCCACTGGGCTTTAGATTGCTAAGTCTAAACTTTGTTTCAGGAACACTCTGAGGTTAATCAGAATGTTAATTCTTGCAATTTCAGAGCCAAATCGAAAAATGGGGGGAGATCTTTGCGAGAAAGGCTAGAAAAAATCGGTTTGAATTTACCCGCGGGCAGGCGCAAAGCAGCAAATGTCACGTTACTCACCTCCCTGGTGGAAGGTAAGCAAGATGGTGTGGCCATTTCACGAAGTGGCTGAGCTTAACTATCGGCTGAAGGCTGACATTTTACACATTTCATGATTAACTGGAAATCATTGCAATTGTTGTGCCCTTATGAGTGGATGTCAAGCGACTGCCTGAGAGAAGTTCAAAGGTCTTTTTACTTAGAGGGAGCTAGCAATTGTGGAGAGGCCAGGGGACCTGTATGAGGGTCCCTATGCTGTGAAAAGTGCTCAGATCCAGCCTCCAAGTCAGTGCAAGGGTCACCTCTGCCAGCAGGTGTAGGACACAGGATCTTAAACACCCTCTGTATGAACTCTTGCAAGAGTAATTGTAAGCAGCAATCCATTCTGTATCCTTTCTCCTTCCCAGATTTTACCTCTGAATCAGTAGTAGAAAACACATTGTCTATTTATGAAACTATTATTACATTAAAAATCCCTAACGGTTATTTTAAAACTCATGTCCCTCCCAAGGCCCCATCTCCTGTTGTTTACATGGGACTTATTGTTACTGAACTGTAGCTTGGTAAGGTCAAGGATGCGTAAGAGAAAATGGGTTGGAGTGGGGGTGAGGAAACATGGAGGGGAGTCAGGTATAATCTTCAACGTAAGATTCATCAGTTGTGAATTACAGGGACATAATTACAACATGCACATTATAACTTGCTCATCATTTGGGGATGATATTTATGATATGTAATAAAGAGGGTCTTCTACAGTCTAGAAGAAGAGGATCTCAGTTGAATTTGTGGGATGGGGAAAGGATAAGAAATACAGCCAGATGGTCCTCATGGAGGAAGGTGTAGAATTTTCTCTAGATTCTAACAGGTAGCTTTTTTCTTCTGTTTTTCATGGGTGTGATATTATGACAGTCCTGTGGGGAGTTGGTTTTTGGAGGAGGGGACCTTAGAATATTTAAGCAGCAACCATAAAGTCATCACATTTAGAGGGATTGCACTTTTGCAGCTTTAATGCAAGTTACCTGGCCAAACTTACCCTCCAGGGGCAGCAGTCACCGAATATCCAGACCACACTTATTACTGGTTGACTCTTAGCCTGGGGCTTTTACTTTTTGCCCTTCAGGGAATTGCTAATATCACAATCCTCATTTTGAAAAGCAGGCAAGGTAATCTCAGCCCAAGACAGGGATTTGGGTGGAGAAGGGAGGAAACTGGAAAACTCACTGAAATTCCAATATTTGGTTGGCAGTTTTCCAGTTTTATGAATCGTTGTAAGCATCGTGTCTGAAATTTTTTGTTGTTACTATAATAATGCTGATCGAAAGTAAGACATGGTCCTTAAAAAATAATGTAGCTCTGAGATAATTCACCGTATTTCTTCTTCATGTTCAGGATCTTCCCTCAAACCCCTAAGGCTGTGCTTTAAAGGGTAATAATGCTTTATTCAAGAGAGGCTTCCACATACGCTGAGGACTTTCTCAGATGTCCAGCTCCTGTGTCATCTTTGTGCGGCAGAAAGTCCTTCGGTAGGATGATGACTGGAACCTCTGAAGAGGAGAAACCTGAAACCTAACTAGCTGGAAACTGACAAGGAGAATAAATATTTCCTTGCTGGATAGAAATATTCATTCCATGCATATTTTACACACATTCTTTAATATATGTGGACATATGCCCATATTGATTTATTTATATTTGTAAATATTAGTTATTAATAAGAGATTTTTCCTAATTAGAGGAAGATTACAAAAGATAACAGAAAAGACAGGAAAACTTTTAAATTTAAAGCGAGTACAGCAGATGCTACTAAGAAGAGGGGAATCTGGCTTGAATATCCAGCCTACTGTCTAGATGCATTTGTAAGGTGTCTCCAGAATATGTCGGCCCAGTTTTCCTTTAAGACAAAGCATGGAGTTCGGGGAGACCTGAAGCTATCCAGGGAATGTCTAGGAGGATTTGACTGGAAGAATGATCCGGGAGAGGCTGGAAAGAGCTGCGGGAGCAAAGTTTGTTTTGTCGATTTTAATTACAGCCTGAAAATCATTTTTACTTAGGGCATCTGTCTCACCTTTGCTTTTGCCTCTGAACAGCTGGCCTCTTCTGTAAATGACAAGAGTTGACCAGGGTGTATCTCCTGCTCTGGGATGATTAGGGACTCGGTGCTGATTATTAACCTCTGCTGCTGTCTTTTCAGGAGAAGCTGTTCACTTAGCTCGGGACTTTGGATACATCTGCGAAACAGAGTTTCCTGCCAAAGCTGTTTCTGAGTATTTGAACCGGCAGCACACGGACCCCAGTGACCTGCACTCCCGAAAGAATATGCTGCTGGCCACCAAGTGAGTGTCCCAAACCCTGGGTTTCATCCCTGATTCCTCCTACCCACCTGGCTTGGGAGGAGATGGTGCGGAGCAAAATGCAGATTTCTTCCGTGGCAGAAGTAGCATTTGCAACCTGTTCATTGCTGGCTAGAAAGCCTTCCCTGCTCTGCCAGCTGTCCCTCTTCTCCCCACCCGCCCCACCTACCCCCAGAATAGATTATAGGTTGTGGGTTTGTCTCTGTCTCTTCTCTATTTCGAACGTGGGGGGGCTGGGGTGGGGTGGAAAATGGCTTTATGAATTTGAATCCAGGCTTTTTACAGTTCTCTTCCCCAAACCTGGGGATGCCAGGCATATCTTTTCCAGGTGGCTGGCTCCTTGTTCCAGTTCTTCCCTGGATCCCTAAATGTCTGTTTCTGCCAGACTGTCACCTCTCCCTGTCATAGCCACACAGCCACGTGTGCTGCTTCGGGTGTCTGTATGTCACCCACGTGTGCCCATCTCTACCCGCAGCCCTAATTACTTTCTTTCCAACGTTGCTGTTTGGCATCGTCCACAGACGTAAAATTTACTACAACTCCAGAGGGGAAAATAGTAAATCTCTGGCTAAATTTAGGTCTAGAGCTCATTTGAACTTTTACAGTGGGTTTTCTATTTATTTGATTTACTCCTGTCTTTGGCTTCCGTGTCATATTGTTGGTGTTTTATGGCCGTCTCAGGCCTGCAGTGGGCGGCGCTGCGTGCGCCCGCTCGTTTCTCTCGCAGGCGCGGCCCAAACAGCGGCGCTCATTTATTTAGTGCTCGAGGACGCGGTTTGTTCCGTTGACAGCGTAATTTAAAGAAATATATGGAAGGCTGAAAAATCATTTGCTCAAATTTGTCCAGATGTTTTTGAGACGTGATTGGAATTTGATTGCCCCTTTCCGCAGGGTCAAAAAATATTAATGTCCCAGAACTTTAATTGCTTACAGACCTTGGTTTGGGCTTTGAAGATTTAAAATGTTTGACTTTTAAGCATTTGTTCTCTTTAGTTCAGAATTTCCTTTTTGGCACTTCGGTAATGAGTACAAACTTAAGGAAAGACTTTAACCATCTCTTCCAACAATCAAATCCTGGCACCTACCCTCTTTTTAGAAGGTTTTCTTAACAACTAACAATATAATAGATCTTTGTCAGTAAATTGCCCTCCTTCTCCTTGCCCTGGTGTCTGGTGGCAGGAGATCAGTTGGTGCTTTATAAAAGAATAAAGGTACTTTGGGGAAAAAAATAAAACCAAACTCTGTAAATTAGATAACAGGACTCCGCAAAGGACTCTGGCATTTCCCAAAGGAATGCTTGTAACTTCCCCCCTTGAAGCCTTGTGATTTCTCTTAGGCCAGCACTTCTTAACTTGGTTGTGAGTATCAGAATCATATGGGGAGCTTTACAGATATTTATTCCTGGACCTATCCTCAAGGAATTGGAATCAGTGAGGGTGGAGGCCAGGATGTGTGCATTTGAACCCCACAGATGATTCTGAGGAACCTTTGGCTTAAGAACTGCCTATTGAAGTCATAACTGTTACCTGTTTCTTCGTGGGTGTGAGGAGATATGTATGCATTTCGAATGGAGAAACCAGTAGAGTAGGTAGAGAGAGGATGCCTGTTTGTGTTCTCTACCCACCAGCCTTAAAAACAAAAACCTGTTAGCTGCTGCATGTGGGGGGAGGAGGTATTTACTATCTAGGTTAGCCATTACTCCTGGGAGTAATCCCCTGGGAAAGGATGCCCGAGGGTCACACACATTGGCCTCCAGATACCTGCCCTGTTTACCTGTTGGCCAGACCAGATGTCTACAAATGTCAGACCATCCCCAAATGGCCCGGGACTGGAATTTCATAGTTTTCATTTCTCACCACCCACCACAGACAGAGTAGAGGCAGGTTGAGTGGGTAAGTCTGCTAGTCTGAAAGTCTGGGATGGCCTCTGACTGCCTGCAGAGCCAAGCCATTGGCCCTTCCGGGCTAAAACCCTCCTGTCCACCTCTATATTAAAAATTTCTCAAATAAGCTCAATCCATAGTTAGGCCCACAGGATTCCTAAGGCTGGGAGATTTCTCTAAATTGTAGGTGCCTTGAGGAAATAATAATAATAAAAAAACCTTCAACAAATAAAAATCTACCCTCCCCAGTGTCTTAACCATCTACCTTAGATTTTATTTAAACAATGTAGGAATCCTTTTATATTGACAAAATCCTGTTGTACAAAGATTTTTCAGTCGCCTACAATGGAAAGAAAAAAATAAGGGGTGGGGTGGGGTGGAGAAAAACCTCCCTTCCGAAATACTGCAGGTAAACAGATTTTTGCCTTGAATGAAATCAGCATTCTCTTCTGTAATAAACAGTTGCTTGCCCTGGGCCATGCAAGGCTCCAGCAATCTGCTCCTGTACCAGGGACAGGCTTGTGGCCGAGGGGCCTAAATCTTTCAGGGCTTTTTGAGCTTGATCACCAAGAGGTTGGAGAGGCAGGAGGGAGGAGGGGAAAAGGGCTTTTAAAAGAACTGCCAGGTGAGAGCTAAACATTACTGAATATTCAAAAATCAAACGTTAAAGCCTAGTGGATTTCCCAAAGCAGATTTTAAGCGGTCAGAATGAAGGAGGAAAGACTGGAAGGGGGGGAAAAAGCCAGGCTTTGGGATGAAAGGGATGCATAACCTCCCCACCCCTGCTTTTTTTCCAGTCCCAGCTGCTCTAGAAGGGCGAGCGCTGAGAAAGGAAACAGAGCGGAATCGCTCACATTATCCTGGCTCTCCGGCTCTACGGCGACTGGGTGCCTCTGGGCTTGTGTGAGCGTCTTCTTTCTAATGCCAATGCCAATGCCACTAAGGATGATTTTATTGTTCCTCTCACACCCCTTTGCAGGCAACTCTGTAAAGAATTTACGGATCTGTTGGCCCAGGACAGGACGCCGATCGGGAACAGCCGGCCCAGCCCCATCCTGGAGCCCGGAATCCAGAGCTGCCTCACGCACTTCAGCCTCATCACGCACGGCTTCGGCGCCCCGGCCATTTGCGCCGCGCTCACGGCCCTGCAGAACTATCTCACCGAAGCGCTCAAAGGCATGGACAAGATGTTCTTGAACAACACCACCACTAACAGGCACACGTCTGGGGAAGGCCCAGGTAGTAAAACTGGCGACAAGGAGGAGAAACACAGGAAATGAAAAATTAAAACAAAAAAAAGTTTTAAATACAAAAGGAAAACAGAAAAAAAATAATTTTAGCTTTAAAATATTGGATTGGCTTTGGAAGAATTATATTAGGTAGAATACACATACAATCAAAATTAAAACAAAAAAAGCTAAGTAACTTAAAAACTGAGGCATACAACGGAGCAACAATATCGGTTCTCAGTGTCTATTTCAAGATACACTTGGAGACAACCGTCCGGATTTTCCACTTCGGTTCTTTCGAGCTTAGTAATACTGATAATAAAAGAAAACCATTGTTTTCCCCCCTCATTTGGAAAATAAAACATAAGACTAAACATGAAAAAACGCTAACTTATTGGAAGAAAATCGGAGAAACTGTTGCTGTCAGTGCTTTGACAGCTGGTTGACTGAGACGCACGAACTTCTTAATTTTTAATATTTTTTTAGGAAACTGCCTCGCAGTCCCCGCCCTTCCCCCTCAACTCATCTCTCTCCCAACCACCCTTTTCTACGTTGCCCTCCCTTCCTCCAGCTGTCACGGGAATCATCCGGGATGAACACGAGTGTGGTTAGCCCTTTTGCGTTGTGTTTCGATCCCCTCAGTCACCGCCCCCCCCCGCCCCGCCCAGTCCGGCCCTGCGTTTTAGACTCACCGGTGGCCAGCTCCCGGGCGGTTTGCGTACTTAGGGAGGGCGAGGGCGGGCGGGGCGGGAGGGCCGCGGAGGTGCGGGCGGTGGCTGCAACTTGCAGCTTTTGGCGTGGGCCGGCCGAGCAGAGGAAAATCCGGACCAATACGTTGATTCAGACTCATCATCAGTTCCTTTAAGAAATGTTACTAGTGCTCAGCCTTGCCAGCATCTGCATACAGAAAATCTTGCATTTGTTATAATTGTGTCATCTACCAATTTTAAGAATAGTAAAAAAAAAAATATGAATACGTTGATTAGTATGTAATTCCTTCGGAGGGGTATGTACCATTTCATTCTCTTCTGTTTTCCAAAGCTTTGCCCGCATGGTTTATGAGCTTCTTCAAAGAGGACTGGGGCTTCCTACACAATCTATAAGGTACAGAGAAAAAAAAAATCCGATCCCTTTTTAATCAAAGCCTGTGTGTCAGAATTCTGCAGGTGCACTTCTTTAAAGAAGCTCAAAGGGAATGGTTTAGAAAGTGGCCAATAAGAGACTGAAGCAGCTTTGAGTCTAGTTGCTAACAAATAACACGGAATTCTGGGGGACGGTGGAGCTGCAAACTGAATTTTAGGGGAGAAGAGTAAGGGTTCTTGGAGCCCAGTATTATAACAGCATTGCCCTGCCTTTAAAATGGATTTCTTGGGCCCTGGTGACAGCTGTTTTAGCGGGGAAAGAAGCAGCTTTGGGAGTGGTCGTGGGAAGGAGTGTGGTGCAAGCGCCCATGTTTCAGCAACAATTTGCTTGCTTACAAGATGCTTTATGAATGAGGCATTGTTTTCCCCTCCCAGACGTGCACTTGTTTGGGCATATAATGGTAAAATAATGCAAAGTGAAAGGAGATGTATTTCAGCTTTGAATTTTACTGTCTGGATACATTGGGACTCTTCCCAGTGGATAAAGTTTTATGCGTTTACTATCTCTCACTTCTGGCAGCCCCGCTCCTTCCTCGGGCTTCATCTGAGCATTATCAGGAAATAAGATCTGGAACCCATTGTCTCCACCCTCTCAAAAGCAGTGGGAAATCCCCTGGGGGGGTGGTGAGCTAGGTCTCTAAATTTAGTATCGATACCCAGCACCTCTTTATACAAAGTAGACGTTAGGACCCTTTGCAACATCCCTTGGAGATAAAGATCCAGATGTCTTTGCAGGATTGACAGTTAAGACCCCCTAGGACTCTCAGTTCTGCCGCCTGGATGGGTCTTGGTCTTGGGGGAAGTTTGGAGGGAAGGATTTAGGAACCTGCTGTGAGGTTTGCGCTGACATTCTTATGCGGGAGGGAGTTAGAGTGCTGGTTTCATCACTAGCAGGGCCAAAGCAACGGTTCAAGTCACACCCAGCCCATCTACCGCCAGTGCCTCTGGGGGCCTCTGGGTGTGTGGGGCTCAGCCCTAGACCAGTTGAAGGAGTACCAAGGCCGGGAATTAAACCTTATGAAGAGTGTAGACACTCCACCTCTCCCCGGCTCAGAAGCCTGCGCCTTTGTCCAAGCGCTTGGCCGCTTGCATTAGATCTGTTCTGATTGCAAAAGACCGGGAGAAACCACACTGAACACCGTCGTCTCCTTTCCTTGCAGGGCAACGCGCCCCACGCGTGTGACGTGCGAGAGACGCGATGGACGCGCCTTGCTCTTACTGTGCAGGGCCTGAGAGCGTGTGGGCCAATCGCGCCCAGTCGTGTTGAGGACATAGAATCAGCCGCTGGAGGGGCCGCGGGCCGCGTGGGCCCTTCCCGCTCTCGGTCTCATCTTAAGGGCTAAAGGGACCGAGAAAGCCCCATTCTCCAGTAGGTAATGGGGCGGCGCCCGGAGGGCTGCAGGCGGGGAGGGGTCTCAGCCCTGCCTAGGCCCTTTGCTACCAGCGGCCACTCCCGGGCCTGCTCCCGGAGGGCGAGTGGCCTAGAAATATCCGGGGAATCGGCAGCTTTGCCCGCCTTTGCCAAGACGAAAACTTTCTCCATCCTCAGGCTCCTAAAGACGGGTGATGGGATAGGAATTCCTACTTGGCTAAGCAGGTTACCTCTGTGGCCCTTCGCCCTCATTCGTGCCTCCCTCCCACGCCCCAGCTAAGTAGAGCCCTGGCGCGCGTCTCCTCCCTCCCACCACCCTCCCCGTGTGGAGAGACCCGCTGTCCCCTCCCTCCCTCCCTCACTTCTCCTTTAATGTACGACCCCCCGCCCTCTTGCTTTCGTTAGCCAGGCCCGCTACATTTACCTGATAATTGAGTTATTAAAAGATTTGGTTTCCTTGGACCCATAAATCAATAAACAGTAGGATTAACGCAAGAGTTTGCCTTTTAAGTCAAGGGAAACGTTTAAAGCAAGCCTTTTGGAGCTTTGTTTTCAAACCAAACAGGTGAGTTGCAGATCTCCCCCCCAACCCTACACTCTTTAGACAATTTATCATGCCGCTTGCCCCCTCCTTAATGCTGGGTCCCAAACCAAAATAACTAAAGTAGAAAGGAGGAGTCAGGGTGTGGCGGCCGCTGCCCCTCACACTTTCCACTTTGCAAGTTCCTCTGGAGGTTCTAAAAGTCTCCTGACCATTGTCTGTCCAACACTGCCTCTTCCTACAAGTTCTGTGGGTCTCAGGAGATAAAAACAAAGGCTATTCCGGGTGCGGATTCCATCTCAAAGTGATCTTTAATTTCTCCCTCCAACCCGGAAGGTAACCCTCCCCCCAATTATCTTGCGTTTTCTTTCCTTCTCTCTTGCTCCACATTCTTAGCTTTCTCCACCCCCGCATAAAGAACCGAAGAAGCTTTTGAAAGATCTGGCTGTTTTATTTTCTTTGGACAAGGAAACCACTTTCTCTCAAGCAATTATTTCATATCCTAAGAAAACTTTGGTCGAATGGAAAACCTGAAACCCCGAACTTACCTACACACCGTTCCTCCAGTACAAAGCCTTACTTAAAAGGGCAACTCGTTCCTACTTGAGTGTTTATAGAGAATTTGTCATCTCATCTGATAGTCTGTATGCGTAATACATTATATGGAAAGGAAATAACCTTAAACCAACTGATGTTGCCTCAAGAGTCCAAACAGTGTTTCCCCTCCTATGTGGACGTATGTTCAATTATGGGGGAGGGGAGAGAAGAAATATCAAAATTCGTTTTGTTTTCTTTTAAAGGTGGAATGAACGCTATTCTTTAAATGCCAAAATCGACTTCTCTGTTGAGTTGGTCTCTAATTCACTAATACTGTTTTTGCCACACAATCGAAAAATACCAATCTATTGACTCTTCAGGAGAAGAGCTCTGGAGGGTAACCATGTTAAGTTTGTATATATTTATTTATGCTTAATTTAACGGGAATGTGTAAATATGGCGAGCAAGTAGTTTGGGACTATTTATCTGTGAATCTATACCTCTGTGAATGGGTGGTAAAAAAAAAAAAAAACCGGCTTGACCCTAGGTAGAATCCTATCTGAATTTTTCTGTTCTTTATAGACAAGCTGTTATGGTAATGGGTAGAAATTGGTTTATTGTCCAGTGTTGATCTGATTTACATAAATAAAAAGATTGTTGTGTTTTCATCTTCAGTTTCTTGAATATGGATATTGTTTATTTCTACAGGCAGGAAAAAAAAACAAACAAGTATAGCCAAGAAGTTTTTTTCTTTTTGTCCCCCCTCACCGAAACACAATGTTTTTGTTACATCATAAATACAATAAATTTTGCTTCTCAGAAAAACGGACACTTGTTTTCACTAGGTGTATTTTAATTTTTTAAAAGATTCAAAATTGACACTCTTCTCACTTATTGCTAAGCAGATTTGCAATAAAAGCTCATGTTAATGGTATCTCTTGGTTTATTTTGCCCTTTTGAAAAATGAGGCGTCAATTTCACTTCCCAGGTAACTGAAAGACTCCCTGTCCCATTGACTAAAGGGCTCTGGGCCCAAGTCAAAGATGACGCTCCCCTCCCACTGCTAGTGGGATAGTGGTCTGAACCGTGTTCCATGAAGGAGGTGGTTCAGGAGACAGGCCCACAGGGCCAGGTATGGGCTGCTGCACCCCAAAGCTTGGGGTCTGGAGGAGTTAACTGGCTCACTTCAGGATTGAACCCAACCCAACCCTGACCTCACCAGTAGTGCAAGTCCCTCTATAAACAAATGTGGAAAAGCTCCCTTGACCCAGAGGAGGAAAGAGGCATAGCTGTTTTAGGAGGCTGGTTCTTACCTCAGGCTCAGAGGCTGCTTAGAGAAGCCAGTGCTTTTCTCATTTGGGTTAATGGGCTGCAGCCCAGTCCTAATGGGCTGCAGTGATCAAACATCATCTCAATCTGTATTTCATCCCAAGGCTTGGGTGTCTTCCCTGAGGCTAAGAAAATAAAGTCATCCAAGATGTTACACAGTTTGGACGAGTCACTGTTTCTCTTTGGACCTCAAGGTCTTTATAGAATGTGGGCCTCCTAGGGTCCTTTCCAACATCAACACTGCCTAGTTTAATTATAAAAAGCAGAAACAGCAATGTGTATATATATTTGGGGGTAACTGACAAAGTTAAATCTTGATAACTCCGGATTCTGAGAGTACTTAACATATAGTTGGTGCTCAGTTAATTAACGTGCCTCCCATATCAATTTTGTTTTTCAGGTACTCTTTCCCAGTTGGACTTCCCTTATAGGGAAAGGCAGAAGGGACAATGGAATCTGCTCTATGTGAGATTTTCCACTTCATGCCTCCCTTGTTAATTAAAAAGGGGGGTATCACGGCCAGAACTATTAATGACTGAATCACAGAAAAGGAAGGGAAGTAGAGGGAAGGAAAGAAAACCAAGGGAAGTGTGATTAAGAGGGCATACAATCCATTTATCTAGAAAGAAAATAGATATATGTCTGTCTCTGGTTCAACTGTATTACATTGAGTTTCCTTTTCATTTGCTTTTAGGAGAGGGAGGGTTTAGTTACCACTGGGATTGCACAAAGTGGGTGGTGAGTAATTTCCATATCCTATGGCAAATTTTCCTGCAGAAAGCTTAGCTCTAACTCTGGAGAAACAGATCTATTATCCTATAGGTAAATTATAGACACCCCCCCTCCCCGTTTCCCACCACCATTTGATAAGGAGAGGATCTGAGACAATCGCCTTTACTAGGTAAAACCCAAGGTACTGCGGGGCCTAAATGTGGGAAAAGAACTGGAAGACCTGGAAGGAAAAACTGGAAAGGGAAGGAAAGGGGTAAGAGAGTCTTGGCTAACAAAATGGCCCTGGACTGCCTGTCACAGCTCCTTAGCCCCTTTGTTACTATCTTACTAGGATGCGGAGTGAGGAAAGAGCGGCAGCCGGAACCGCTAGGCTGTGGACCCACTGACCACAGGCCCAGCGCGGGGTCCCTAGGTGACCTTGGAGGAGGTGTTGCTGACGCCCCTGCCTGCCTTCAGGCAGCCAGCGCGGGTGAGGCCGTTTACGGTGCCCCAGAAGCCTGCCTGCTCGCCCGCCCGCCGGTATTAGCGGCTTAAGGGCCTGATTAAAAATAATGCTACGAGGAAGACCCGATTATTTTTTTATGAGGCCACATTCTTTTTCTTCATTTGCAAATAACAGCCCCGTGGGGCCCCTCTCTCGGGATCCAGGGAGCCTGAGCTCACAGGCACCAGAGAAATGCTGGCCCCCTGGGACCTGTCCCTTCTTGAGGGCGCTCTCCACTCTCTGACACAAACTGCCTTCCACGCTTGGACTTCGAGGGCGGTGGTCTGTCATGTTGAAGCCTCAGAAATTAAACGTGCAGCTCACAAGTCCATTACTTTTAGATTCCCATTAATCTATTTATAAGTGAGCCAGCGCTGGCTCTATAAATACAGTCCTATAAAATGGAACTCCTTCCCATAAATCTTCCAAGTTGTTTATTTACATGTATTCCCTCGCCCTCTAACGAGCCTCGTTTAAACTTAGGGAAGATCCAGGCAGACCCGACCCCCGACGCGCTGTGCTCAACCCTCCCCAGCTTCCCCATCGGAACCGTGGGCTCCCGGGGAAGGGAGGAGGAATCGCTCGGAGGGTGGAAGACAGAGGACAGAAACTCATTTTTCCTTCTTGACTTTGTTTCTTTGTTTCGATCCCAAACTCACGCTCTCCATATTTCCCCTCACAAAGCTCCACGTTGATTTATATTGTCATAAACAGCATCCTCGTGACGATCGCTCCTCTCATAGCTTGGGGTGAGCTTCTTTTTCACTTCTCTGGCAGCCACCACTTTTAAATCAGGCCTCATAAATAACCCCATCGCTTCCTTTGGAGGAGGTCAAACGTCTCCCCGGGTCCACTTTCTCGGCTTGAGAACCTCCTGGCCCCTCCCCCAGGTCACAGGTTAGCGCCCTCCCACCGACTCTCCCCCACGTTCCCAGAACGCCGCAGAGGAGGACGTGGAAACTGGGCGTGAGCGCGATTGCACTCACCCCGGGGCACAGTGCCTGCGAGCGCACGGACCGCGCGTGCGCCACCCCAGCGCAGGCACACAGCGCCGCGGCCCCGGTCTAGGCACGTTCTCCGGCTCGCGGGGCAGGTGGTTAACGAGCGCGCTCGCGCGGACGCCCACGCCCGCGCACGCACGCGCTGCGGCTCCCTGGGGCGTAACTCCAGCCCCCGCGATCACCCAGGGCGCGGCCCACCCTCGCTGCAGGGATTGTGCTGTGCGCTCCAGGGGTCAAGGCGCAGAGTTCGCAAACGACTGCCGCGTGGGCAGGCTGTTTGTGCTCAGAGTGAGGGAACAGGTTTGACACACGAGTGCAGCACGTTCTACGTTGGTCAGAAGCTAGCAAGGTCAGGCCTCGACTTTTTGCCCGCTTGTTGGAAATTTATTGGTTCCTGTCCACCCTGGCTCTTTTCGCTATTTCGCTTCTCTCCGCAGGGCTGCACCCTTCTGGAGCTGTACTCAGGCGATAGGCGTCTAAACGCAAGCAGGGGTCACACCTGCTGCCGGGAGAGGCCTCTGCATAAAAATGTTCTTAAATTTTTAAGCAGCATTATAGCCGGTGGAGTTAGCAAAGCGTGACTTGCCCCGGCCGCACGGAGGGCAGCTCTGGCAGTCATCTGTGACTCGACCACCAGTTAACGTCCTGGACATGCCTGCTCGGGGAGATATTAGCAAACATTTCAAGGATGTGGCTGTCAGATGTCATTAGCTAACGCACTGAACTGGAGGAGGGCATGGCCAGGGCATATACGCGTAGAATGTTTTGGGGAGCTCAGAGTCTGCCTTCTGTATAATAGCCAAATGTCCTGACCTGTACATTCATCAAATGGCTGGAGAAAAGAAGCTGGCACATGAGTAGTGGGATACAGAGAGGTGGCAAGGGTAGCTTGACTGAGACTGGGCATGCAGGTCTTTCCGGGGTGGAAACTCGACCCAAATCATACTCCATAGACTGACGTGCAGGATCAGGTCATCGCAGAGTCCTAGCGCTCACCGTGTGAACTCTTGGGTCCTACGCTGGAACCCAAGTCCATTTGTGCAATTAGGGATCGGCAACTACCGTGTTTCCCTGAAAATAAGACCTAGCAGGCAATCAGCTCTACTACGTCTTTTGGAGCAAACATTAGTATAAGACCTGGTCTTATTTTATTGTAAGGCCGGGTCTTATATAATAAAAGACCAGATATAATATAATACAATATAATATATATATAATAATATATAATAAATATATATAATATATAATTACATATATATATATATATATATATATATATATATAAAATAAAAACCTGGTTCTTATGTAAGACCCAGTCTTATATTAATTTTTGCTCCAAAAGATGCATTAGAACTGATTGTCTGGCTAGGTCTTATTTTCAGGGAAACAAGGTAGGAAACACCTGATTACTTGGAAGGGCAAAGTGAGTGCAACTGTAATCTGAGTTTCCAAGGAAGTAGGATTTTAGATAGTTTATACACAGCAGTGGATTTTACTGCTGAACTGTCGACCATTCTAGGTTTGGAAAGGGGCAGGGATGGTTTGGGATTGTACTAAATGGCTGGGAAAATCCCAGTCAGTTTAAAGAAAACAAGCATAAAACCAAACCAAACCTCAGTGCTTCATTAGCCATTCCCTCCACCCCTAAAAGTTCCAGTGCAATCTTGGACCAGGACGAATTTTGTGTATATGTTATCCTCCTAGATAAGTGATTCTACCAGGAAACTAGGTGGGAGATCTTTTTGGTTGGGGGTTCTAGTTAGGGTTATGTACACACACACACACACACACACACACAGTATAGTAATATATCACAATATAGGAATTCCCCAATACCTGGACTAAACAAAAAGTAACCACAACAAAACAACATTTACCAATGTGAATTTTCTTTGTCATGAGAGTTCCATTGTGTTAAGGAATGAAGAAAAACTTTTTTCATTTCTTAGGTATTAGAACTCTTGCTGTTAAGATAGAATTCTTTGGGCCAGAGATTACTAAAAATAGGAAACGTCCCAGATTTGAGGCAGAAGCAGAGCTTACTCTTTTTTATAAGTTGTATTCCATAATCCTCTTTTGCTGTTTTTAGGAGGGAAAGGGGCTCAGGCATGAGCCCTATCAACAAAATGGGCCCATTGAATGATTCATTCACTTTTATGTTCAATCTAAAGATTCTTTTCCTTTTCAAAGATAAGGGCCATTAAAGACAATAGGGCCAAATAATTCAAAGAAGGATCAGCTCATCCGGGTTCCTGTGACCTTTTCCCCCTTCCTTTAATTCTCAATAGTGAACATCTGTGTTTGGTGGCTAATGTCTGAAAGTAATAGAGACAATTAGAGCTTTCTAGTTTTTCTTGGGGGAGAGAGGTTTGTTTGGGTCCCAGTGTGGAGAGGTAAGAACTTTGTCTATGACGCTGCTTTGCAAGATGAAACTAGGGGAATAACAGCCTCTAGGCCTTGCTGCTTTGCAGGCCTTGGGGAATTGAGGGTGGTAATCATATGCACTGAAGCTATAGGTAATTCATATTATTCCTTTCTGTATTTTTTTCGTTGTTGTTTTTAAATGATCTTATCATTTGCCACCTCTATACCAGGAAAAGAAAATCACGTCCATCTCACTCAAGCCTTGTTCTGAATTTACTTTCAGCTGTGATGCCTGTTAAATTGCTTTCCTGAATACGTTCTTACTCTCCCACCACTTTTGCGAAGGCTCTCCTTTCTCTTCCACCTAAGTACAAACTAAAAATCAAATGAAACCAAAATAACTTGCCAAAACACAGACACCCACCGTACGTTAATTTATTGAAAAGTGTTTCAGTTTTCAGTGTGTAAAACTGTGATACTCACCAGTCTTGAAGCTGCTTGAAAGGGTCAAACTTCTGAAAAAATAAGATATTTTGGAGATAAGCAATTAGATAAATTTATTTCCAAAACAAGTGTCAAGAGTGAAATAACACATTTTCTTAGTATATGTTGTCCTTCTTGCACTCTGCTGTGGATTTTTTATGATCCAAAGCTTGTTTCTTATAGAGGACATACACCTGATCTTAAATGAGCAAACCTGTTACGTATGCATGTGTAAAACTACATAACAGTTTTCGAGCTCTTGGGTGAAGTTAAAGTTGAGAAGTGACAAACTATATCTATATCTATGTCTCTCTCTATTTTCCCTAGAATCTCAGTGGCAATGAAACTTTTTTCTAATGGAGGTCATTTGGAAAGCCATCCTATTTTTAATGTTCTCAAATTTGTAGAAGGAGGTGTGTCCTTCTACACACCAGAAGAACCAGAGCATGAGACCTTAAAATGAGGGCAGAGTTTTCCTGTTTGCTTACCTGAATGTCATCATTCTAAAGTCTACACAAAAATAAGAATTGCAGTTGAATTGTTTTACCTTTAATCACATATGTGCATAGGCACGGGCAGAAGACTGTTTTCATTCATCATTTCTCCTAAACATGTGTTGGGAATTTTGGAACTCTGACTGCTCTAGATCATATTTGTGACTTTGTTCTTACACATGCAGTTTAGAAACCTACAAGATGATAACTAGGTTATTCTTCCTCTCTCTCCTTTTTGCTGTTAATAAGTCTGTCCTTCTTCCTTTTCTCTTCCCCACTGTTTTCCCCCCTCCCCAGCATTCTGTCAAGCAATAGGCTGTAAAATAGTTATCCAGACCAGCAGCCAGGCAAGTGCCGATTGAGAGTAATTTCTGCCCCAAGCGTTTAGCCCAGGGCAAAGCAAGCGTGCTCTCTAACTGATCAACCTGGATATTTCATTATTCATTAATTTACTGTTTAACCAAATCCCACTCATTATCAGAGGCAACGCTTGGCAGAGCCCAGCGAACAGTAGCAGTTGGTGTCAGGCGTGGAGAATTGGCCCATTTGATCCTGGGCTGTTTTATTATTCAACACCACTGACTGAGAAAAAGGTCCATGAATAATAAAGAGCCAAAGCGTGTTTGAACTGAGAAGCATGACACAGCCTTACAAAACAGCAGTTAGAAAATTAAAGGCAAGGTGGCCCAGACTTTGCATTTTTTATCTTGGCTGTGGGCACAGACATTTATATCCCTATATTGTTTTCACAGATTTTTTTTTTTTTTTAAGTCTTTAGACAGAGGCAGTTGTTTCAGTCAGTCTCACCCTTTCAAAACAGACCATTGAAGAACTCAGGAGCAAACTTACACAGCAAGAAATAAACATGCCTCCAGATGGGAACTTGAAAATGTAATATCTAACCTTATAGTCAGTTAGGTCCTTTGTGGCCCTTCTCAGCTATGGGGAAGATTTGGGGGGCTTTAATTCTTTGGGCCTGCCATCATTCATACCCTGGGTTGGTTAATAATATAATTCATGATGCTGATCAAATGCATGTTAAATTCCTTTTCTGTCCAATTGGTTCCTTGACAAATTTTTGGTTCCTTAAGCACCTGGCTTCAAAGGGAATATAACAAAGGTTTTAGGGGTCCTATAGGTAATATCCAAAATCTCAATGTGAAAGAAGGGCCTAAGAAAAATATAGGGATAGAGGGAGGAGTTTATGCTTCCCTAGACGTAACTTTTTTGAGTTTACACACGCAGTAGTGGGCATGAATTCTTTCAGGCTCTGTTAGGTCTGTAAGTGTATAGTGGAATTAAATACACTTGTTGGATCCATTGATGGTGGGCCTGGAGGTATAACTGTCTTTAGGACTGATCTGTCCTGTCATTCTATTCATGTATCCTTTTTATTCCTTGATTTATAGTCCTTGAATAAGTATCATGAGACCTACAACAGTAATGATAACTACATTTTGTATGTTGTCTTCTACTACCTAGTATCCCTTTCATGTTATACATGCATAGCCTTACTTACACAAAGAAATAGAACACATGAGCTAAGGCTCTTTCATTTAGATAAGCAGTATCTGTGTAAGAAACAGTTTCTAGAGACCAATAAGGTCCATATGGGCTTCCTATGCTCATAAACATATATATATATACACACACGAGTACATACACACACGAGGTCTGACATTTAAGTTTGCGAACTTGCCACCATGCACTTACATTGGCAGCCCTGTACAAACAGCTCGATAAGGTTTCATAACCTTGGTATATCAGTGTCTAACAGCTATGTTTGTGTCGACATGTGGCAGTGTCTTCCTGAGTGGCGTTCATTATTGTTGCGTGGTTTTGTGTGCCATCGTGAGAATGTCTGAGCTTTAGTTAGAGCAGCTAACAAACATTAGATTTCTTGTTAAACTTGGCAAGAGTGGAAGTGAAATCAGGGACATATTAGTCCAAGTTTATGGGGATAATGCCATGAAGAAAAGGGCAGTGTACAAATATATTAAATTTTTTTTTCTGAGGGGAGCGAATGCGTCACTGATGAAGAGAGGTGAGGGTGGCCAGTAAACGAGCAGAATTGATGAAAACATTGCAAAAATTCATTGAACTGTGTGTCAAAATCATCAACTGACTGTGAGAAGCAAAGCAGACCAAGTAAACATCGATAGAGAAACAGGAAAATTTTATCCGAAAATCTTGGCATGAGAAAGTTGTGTGCTAAAATGGTCCTGAAGGAGTGTACTGAGGAACAAAAGCAAAGGAGAGTAAAAGTTTTCCAAGACCTTTTGGAGAGACAAGATGATGTTTTGGGCTGTGTTATCACTGGTGATGAAACATGGATGTACCAATACGACCCTGAAACAAAGTGTCAAAGTGCACAATGGAAGTCAGCCAGTTCTCCATTACCAAAAAATTTTGTCAGTCCAAATCAAGAGTCAAAACGATGTTGATAACCCTTTTGATAACCCATGTTGATATCCCTTTTTGGATATCAGAGGGATTATTCATTATGAGTTTGTACCAACTAGACAAGTAGTTAACCAAGTTTACTATTTGGAAGTGCTGAAAAGGCTGCGTGAAAAAGTTAGATGACCTGAACTTTTCACCAACCATTTATAGCTCTTGCATAACGATAATACACCAGCTCACACGGCACTATTTATGAGGGTGTTTTTAGCCAGTAAACAAATAATTGTCGGGCACACCCTCCCTACTCACCTGATCTGGCCCCCAATGACTTCTTTCTTTACCTGAAGATAAAGGAAATATTGAAAGGAAGGCATTTTGATGACATTCAGGACATCAAGGGTAATAGGAGGACAGTTCTGATGGCCATTCCAGAAAAAGAACTCCCAAATTGCTTTGAAGGGTGAACTAGGCACTGGCGTCAGTGCATAGCTTCCCAAGGGGAGTACTTGGAAGGTGACCATAGTGCTATTCAGCAATGAGGTATGTAGCACTTTTTCTAGGATGAGTTCGCGAACTTGATTGTCAGACTTCATATACATGTATATTATGTATATATGTACACAACTATGTATATATATACATATATATACATATAGTATACATACATATGTATATATATCCAATGCTGGTGGTGATGAGATCAAACTTCAAATGATTTTGAATGTTGGAATCTGTAAGCAAAGGCTGAAAGCATTAGGAGGAGGCTAGGCTTTTTTTTACCTCAGGATGTTCTCTTGCCTGCCTTGGATGCATTTGGAAACTATTGTTATTAGGCTTGAATTTAAAATAGGACAGAATGTTAGCATGGAAAAGATTCTTTTAACATCATCAATCTGACCACTTCATTTTAGAGGTGCTTAGAGAATGGCTCGCCCAACCTTACGCATGTAGCTCCTGCTAGAAATGCAATTACAACTTTAGTTCCAATCCTCTCCTTCCTCTACATAACAGCTTAGGTCTTTGGTTTTTATTCCAGATATTAATGTTGAATTTTTTTTCTGCATATCTTTCAGTAGTTTTGAAGAAAAGGCCTTAAAAACAACCTGATCCCATTACATTGAATACTTTTTGGTATCGCAATTTTTGGCATTAGTTATAAGAATAAGGTGAAAACTCTTCCTGCAAGTTAGTTGGGATTGGACCGTCAGGATAATAAGATAAAGAACTCCATTATTTTCCTTCCTAGTATGGTGTACCAGGTTGTTTACTTATTATAAATAAAAGTAAGTATAAGTTAACATAACTGAGTGTGATCATGATTGAAACTTATGGCAGATAAAGATAGTATCTTGACTTCTCAGATCATGCCAGTCCTCATTAAATCATGAGCCACCTGCCCTTGGGTATGACTACATGTGAAGAGATCCCAAAGCGAAGGAAACTGGATAACATAAGGAAGTTCATCGAGAATCACAAGGTCCTTGTTCGCCCTTTTCTTCCAGCTTTGCTCCAGGTCGAGATATTGAGACTTACTCTCTAATGAAGTGTGATTTCAGAATGTTAAGATTCTCTGAGGCCCCTTTAAATCCTTAGGATTTAGAACTTCAAAGTTTCTGGACGAGCAGTAAGTGGGAGGAACTGGTCTTCATGGTCCCTGGAGAAGGGCACTGTTGGAAATTGGGCCGATGGATCAGAGGGATAAACAGGCTCAGTGTAAATATCACCTCACCTGGGAGAAAGTCCTTTCTTAACTCCTTTACCTCCTGTTCTAATAAGTCTTTTTAAGTTCTCTTCCCATGATTCTCCGCCCTGGCGAGAGAGAGTTTAAAAACATACTAATGTCCAAGCCCCATCCTCTGATTTATTTGATTGCAGACATGGGGATTGACTCTGGTGATTCTAACGTACAACCAGGGTAAAAAATCAATGCTTTATGTTCTCAGAGCACTTTCTTCATGACATGGCACTTGCCCCATTGTCCTATTATAAAAGTCTCTCTCTGGGAACCTCATCTTATAAGCTTTAAGTTTAAAGACCATGTCTTAATCAACACACACAAAATGTGGCATATAGTAGTTGCTCATTCATTGAACAGATTCTTACTGAGCAGTTACTGAGGATACATGAGTAGAATCTGGAGATACATCAGGAACAAGACAGACCTGTTCTTTCTTTACCTTGTGAAATTTATAATCTTATCCTTGTAGGCAAGTATGTGGATTCTGGATTTGTGAATCTGTATAGGGTTACCTAATAGCTGGCCAAGAGGCATCTTAGTACAACAAATTGTTGAGTGCTTCCTATGTTCTAGACATTGTGCTAGGTTTGGCTGCATTAGGACAGATGAACCAGGCTGCAAGGGCTCCTGGTGTGGGCACACTGTTTATCTGCCCTTTGGATTGGCTCAGTCTGTGTTTCCTAAACCCTGTACATTTGTCAGAATTTCATTTAGATCTCATTTAACTTACACATTAATCTCAGATTTTTAAAATTTTAAACGTTTCTACAAATTGCTAAAATACTTTCCAGTTTCAACCCCTAATGCTACACTCCAGATGAAAAATAGAATGAATAGGTAGGTATTTACAGATTGCTTCAGCTTCCTTTATTCTAGTTCCAACCCAAGCTAGGACATCTAATATCTCTTACAGGTAATAATGAATTTGAAATTTTGATGTGGATATTTTAATATGGTATGTGTCATTAACATTTCCTTTTAAATAAAAGTATCCATTATTTGGATAAAATGATTATAAACTGTGCATTTCACTTTATGAAGTACTTTCATTAACATCATTTAATTTGGTCCTTGCAACAAGTTTGAAATGTAAGATGGGCACTAAAGCACCTCTCTTGATTTTACAGGTGAGGAAACCTAGGCTCCAGTTGAGACCCAAGCTCACCTTGCGGGAAAGTGGCTGAGCAGGTAAGTGTATGTTCATTCTACCATTCCATATTGCCATTCTTAACATTATGAATGTACGTATGTACCCATATGTACCACAGAAATACTAAATTTTGTTACAGTACTAGAAAAGCAAAAACAAGAAATCTATTATAGCATATTAATATATAAATAACATGATATATATTTTAACAGCTTATTAATTTACATCAACTAGACACAGATGTGCATACATTTGTGAGAAGTTTGAACTATACAATCTTTAGAAAGGATGCAACTTTGCCTCTTTCAAGTATGTAGAAGTGGACTTATTATACAATAATTAAAATTTCTTTTTAGAAGTCCTTAGAGTGCTAACATTGATTAATACATGAGATTGCTTTGTAATTATATTCTCAATTATTTTTATGTAAATGGGTACTCCTAAATGCTTGAGGATACTAAAAACAATGTATTCTCTTAAACAGTTTATGTACTCTCCCTGTAATCTTTATTTACATTAGTAAATTCTTCAGCAAGTCTTTTCTCCATTGATAGGGCAAAGGCAAACTTCCCAGCCAGACCTCTGTTAGAGCAGAAATTCTGATTTAAGAGAGTCTGAATTAATGAGGTTTTACTTTATTTAAAATTTAATAGCTTTTCCCCCTATATCTACTTTTACATACACATATAACCTTATTAATATAAATGTTTTTATACATTTAAAAATATTTTTCAAAGCTACCAACTTGATTTATCAATGAATCTGAGACGTTTCAAATTATTGAATAGCTTCTTAGCCTTAGTCCATCTGTAGCAGTGGAGGAAAAATTCTGTTTTCTTAAGTCCTTTTATGAGGGTGCCAAAAGGTATAAAAATATGAAGCCATTTAATAGCCAGGCTCTTTGAAAGTACCAAGCACACACAGTGTGCATGTTAAGTTTAATCACACTGATGGATTTACATGTAATGTCTCAATCCCAGACTCCCTCATTAGTGCAGTCAATCTTGAAGTTCTCCCCGGTGAGTGAAGGGTGAAGGTGACTTTGGCACCGAGGAGAGGACGGCTGGATATTGCCAACACCCAGAAAAAGACAGTGGGAAAAAGCTATACCATATGAGGCTATAATCCTAGCTGTGGTCAATGTGTTGAAAGCTTTATATTTCCTGACCACAGGATCTTTCTATAAAATGAGTAGTGAGGAGGGATATTCCCTGGATTAGCCAGCTGGCTATTTCTATATGCTTATTAAAATTTCTGGAAGAAATGGTGGTGCCTCTAAACCCTTTTAAAATATATCCGTTTGAGAAATCATAAGCTTTCCTTTTACCGGAATTATTTAGAACAAGAGGGCTGGATAAAATATTTTCAAACTTAAATTTTGACAGTTGCAGCAAAGAAATGGGAATATAGAGAATGATGGTAAACACAGCAGTAGTAGCAGAAGCAAGGAGAGGATCCAGATGTCACCTCGTAGGAAATCTTTCTCTCCTCTAAGGACCCGCAGGTCAGGCTTTTTAATTTTGGACAAAACACAGTTTCATTCCATCCCATGCAGGGTGCAGGGACAGCCTCGTCTTTTGGAGGCTGCATTTGGAACCTGCTGCCTCTTTGTATTCAGTACCCACATGCTATTCCCCTAGCTGGCTGAGAGAATCCCTGAACAATAGTGGCATTAAAGAAAGCAAAGCACAGGCGATGCATTTGGCTCTTTGTTTAGGGAAGAAAAACAAGCAACTTAACACTTAAAATTCATCAAAAGACACTGGGTCATCAGGTGTACAGTAGAAGCAGCATTAAACTTGGGTTCCTTATATAAGAATTCTTCAGTGTGTAGTTAGTGAGACTGCCAGACCCTGGATATTCTGTCTTATGGTGTTCTTCTTCTTCTTCATCATCATCATCTTCTTCTTTTTGAGGGAGATTTAATAAGTGAAGCCAGGACAAGCTCTTTTTCCCTCAGTTTCTCTCTCACTCTCCTTCTCCCTCATATACATGTATATGGATATACTTACATATAATATGTATATTAATACATATACATACACGCATATCCATATACATATATAATCTACATATAAAGATAGACAGGTATAGACACAGAAAACGACGCTCTTTTTCATTTTCTTCGTCCTTTTCTCTGAAGTACCCAAATCTTTAAATAGATCACTGAGCTAACCAAATTTTCATTTTCAGAGGTAAGGCTCCTAGGATATACATAGAGGAAATCTAATATACTTTTAGTATCTTGAAATTTTAACATTCCAGTTGAGACAACTATATCTTTTTGTCCGAATGGTATCTTCAGAATCAGTGCAGAAGCATGTATAATAGTTTGAGCCTTAAGCAAGCTCAAAGGAAAATATTTTGTTAAGAAGTATAATGAGAACAATAGTTTATATTTGTTTAGCTTTTTATAGTTTATGATGTGCCTTTACATATTTTGTTTCATTTAATTCCTGACATCAAGTTCTCTGAAATAATGGATGGTGTAGAGTTGGTTGAGTAATGGGAGGTTGGGGAAAGTTAATAGGCTTGTCCAGTGACAAGCAATGAAGAGATTTTGAGCTGATTCTCTGAAAGTCTTCTAATTGGCAGTGGACAACTTGCCACATAAGAGTTCTGTAAAAGAAAATAGAAAATACCTACTTACCAATTTGCAACTGTTTAGGTGAATAATGAAAGAATGAGTTAGATTATTATTTTTTTTTGAATTAGATGATTTTTAAATGTGTGTGTGTGTGTGTGTCCAGTCATCTAGTACCTAAGGAGGGGTTTTATGTCCAGGTCACGGGTAGTGGTATAAGAGAAAGAGAGGGCACCGATTTTTGAGAAGTATCATGGTTTTGTGGCATCTAAACCATCAGGACTATGGAGCACAGGAATGCAAGAGTAGATTAAATGATTGTCCAAAGGAGGAAGGAATGAAGGGACACAAGTATAAGGATAGAAAGGAAAGCAAAATAGAAAGACAGAAAGAAGAAATAAAGGAAAGAATGATTAAACAATGAGCAAGTGAGTGAAATGGCAAGTAAAACCATAGTTCTTTGTCACTGAAAGCCTGATATGTAGGACCTTCAACTATTATGTTTAAATTAGAGTTAGCAAGACATTTAATAAGACTCTGAAACATAAAAAGTATTCCTTCCCCCTAACCAGCACTTCTACTTGATTTTTGATGCCAGAAATTTCCTGGACATCAGGCAAAACTTTTCATTTTTAATTATAAATGAAAGATTCTAAAGCACAAATATGCAAGTAAAGCAGTGCATAATATAAATGGCTTTCAGCCAAAGTATAACGAAAGATTTCAGCTGTTTTCCTGTTTAGTTACTAGAGGAAGCATTTATACTAAAACATTCTTTTTGCCTTGGACAGTGGGATGGCATTGCTACTGAATCCCATATCTTAACCAGTTCCATGTGTCCCTGATGGCATGCCCTGAGAAGTTACTTATGTTGGCAGTGTACACTTTGACATCTTACAAAACATGCATAAGCTGAATCTGATCACAAGGAAACTTCACATAAACCCAATTTAGGGATGTTACACAAAACAAACAGTCTGTCTGTATGCTTCAAAAATATCAGTGTTGTGAAACATAAAGAATGGCCAGGACACTGTTTTAGATTAAAGAAGACTAGAGAGAAATGCAACCAAATGAAATTTATGATGGTGTATTAGATCAAAGAAAACGTTCCGATAAGGGTTTATTGGTGAAATTGGTGAAATTTAAATATGGTCAATATATTAGAAAATAGTATTGCATTGATGTTAAGTTTTGTGATTTGGTAATTGTACTATGTATGATAAAGGGGTGTGGTGTGTGCAACTTATTCTCAAGTAGTTCAGGAGAGAGAGAGGGAGAGAGGGAGGAAGGAAGTGAACTAATGTGATAGAGTTGAGAATCTGTATACATACATACATACATACATACATACATACATACATACATACATATATACATATATATATACATACACATTCACAGAAGTTCATATTCACAGACGTTCATATTCACAGAAGTTGTTTTATTCTTGCAATACTTGTGTAAGTTTGATAATATTTCCACATAAAAAGTTTTTAAAGAGTGGAGAAAGCGTTTTCTTTTCAGAGAGGATTTCCTTCTGCTGAAGGGAGGAAAATTGAATTATACATTTGGCTGTGTTTCTACAATGGATAATGTAGCAGTTTTCACTGGTGAGTAAGAGTAATAGGCTTAGGTAATGTCATGTTTCTTTACATAAAATGCAAAATGCTAGTCATTTTTGAAGGTTCAGTTTGGTCAGACAGCATAGCTCACACAACTGTAATATATGAGATAATATTATGTCCTGAGCATAAAGGTAAAATGCAAGATGTAGCCACACAGAGCTAGGCCTAGGTCACACATCATTTTGTTTAACATGCTTACCTGGACATAAAAGTCTTGTTTGAAAACCTAATTTGGGACATTTTGATAGAGTTTCCTCTCTTTAAAAATAGTCACATGGAATAGTTGAAGATATTTATGAAGATTCTTTATAAAGAAAAAATGATTAACAATTAAACACTTATAATAGAATGAAATAGATGTGTTTACTAAAACGTTAAATTAAGCACAACTATAGAGAAAACAAACTCTAAGTGATATTTGGAAATAATGATATTGTAGCTCTGTGTTCGCTCTCAAATTCTCATCACATGCCTGGGAAGCAGCAGACATGGCTAGGAAAATGTCTCTGCCCAGGTTCAGGTCCAGAGACTTGTTTTTTCTATTATCACCCGGTGTCCGATTGATCCATGTCCCATGTGAATGCATTCCATCTTACTGTGGCCCGTATAGGACTGGTCACTTATTTATGTCAGGGATGATATACGAATTATGGAGAATTCTTATTCTATCTGCCTCAACAAAGTTGTGTATGTGAAGTGCAAACTCCTTATGTACTGGTTTTCATGGCTTTAGCTATTAGCTTCCTATCTCCTATTACATGGATTCAAGTTCATGCTAGCAATATGATTAGACTCCCATTTGGTACTTGTTTATTATTCTATAGCTGCTTAGAAGTAAATATCTTTCCTTTGCAGTAGCAGGGGAGAGGATTTGAAGATTCTCTTGGATTCCAGGGATGGGAAATAGAACAAAGTCCAGGCTGAGCACTACTTAAAAAACTGTCCCCCTACTACTCAGGAGTCATTTACTTTATTGTTACTTCCTGTGTTTGGCTATCAGCGACCCCCCATGACATCAGCAGCCCTTGGTTAACAGCTGATCACTGACTGCCTTGACAGGCTTTTGCTGTTTAACTGTTTCATGCCCACTTAAATATGTCAGATATATGCCTCCCGGTGATTAAAGTGGCTTTTCCATGACATAGGTCCTAGATCCAAATTACAATTTTTAAAGGCGTGAATGGTTTTCATACCAGCAGGTTTAGGATGGGGCTATAGGGGAAAAAGTTGCAAATGCACAGAATCTGTGGGACTCCCCTGAAATTCTTAACTGTCGGATTTCCACCATAACACAGACACAGCTGTATAGCACAATGACAGTGGGAATTTTGGGACTGGGAAGGGGGACTGTGGGGATTTTCTGCCTGTGTATAAACATCCTGATCCTGCCTTGTTCCCAGAGAACTAAAGGTTGTGCAGATATCTAAGCCTCCACCAGAAAGTGATTTCTGCCATACATATCTGAGTTAGCTCAGTCCTAGCATCAGTCAGAACAAGCCACTAGCAGGAACTGTCACAAATGTGGAGGCAGCAACACAGTAAGAGAGAGTCTCCCTTCAGAAGTAGCAGTTCCTTGGGGTCTCTATAAACATAGCCTCCTATCAGGTTGGCTTACAGATTGCCATAGTGTTTACAGATTGTCCTGAAAATGAGATGTCATGTGAGGGGATCCCGGGGTGCAGCTCTTGCAATGAATTCAATATGAAAAATTAAAGTGATGTGGGATCTTAGTACAAGTCAAAAATCTATGCAGAATTGTAGATGAAATGAAGTTAGTACTGTAAATTATGTTATCGTGGATGGGGAACATTTATATCAATCATTAGGGCTGGAGGATGAATTTATATAGAGGTAATTGATGAGTCACATTAAAAAAAAGCTAATGTAGATAATAGGTGAGTAGAGAATAATACCCCTGGTGTTTGGGCCTGAAGCTGTTCTCTGGGTCACAGTAGCTAACAGTCAGGAAATTATTTTTAACTGTGTGTGTTAGAAAATGCTGAGTACCTTTTCCTCTAGACATCCCTGAACATCCTAAGTCATTACAGGTGCTAAAGCCATGTAAGGATTTTAAAGTACTACTTACAGATTCCAGGAGAGAAGGCCTGTGTGGTCTGTTTTATTGCAAGCACAGTAAAAATTAGTGGGCCCTATTTATTCATTACTGATCTGGTGGCAGAGGTGTACCTTGATTCTTCGTGTGCTTTAAGTGCTGCTACTATTATTCGTTGGGATGTTTTCCCTTTTTTTCCTATTAAATCTTTATTCCAGGAGTTGTGTTTATTTGGCACTAAGTTAAAAGGAGAGGATGTTGTTAAAAGAAGGGACCACTTTATTGTTTCTATTAACACAGCATCACAGTACCTACTACTACTAAAATCCAATTGATTCAGTCTCTGAAGTCTGTCATCAAAGGGTAATTTGGAAACTATTAGAAGTCACAGATATAATTTCTTAATCTAAAAATATATGTCATGATAAAATGGTTGAAATTTTATACCACATATTTCCTTTCTTTAGGTTTTGGTAATATGATAATAGCAATATTATATTTTAATTTTATTAGTTTTCTAATAAAATTAGTGGTATTCATAGAATTCTAGTGGTATTCATAGAATACTTTGGAATTTCTGTCCTAGAGGTGCAACTGCATTAAAAAAAAAAAAACCAAAGAAAAACTTTTATTGACAAAGAATCCTGTCTATGCTGACATGTACAAACAAGAGCATTTCAAAATTGGAGCAAACAATGGCAAAGTCTGAAGTATCAGAAAGATGTAAGTGGCCAATAATGATGTATCTGGATTGAAGTACAGAGCACAAACAGAAATTTAAGGAAATCCAAAGAAATATTAAATAGTACATTCTCTTCCTGAAGAGTGATGATTTAATTGCTGAGATTTCCCCTTTACCTCGAAGAACTCAAGTGGCTAATAAGGTTAAGTTCCTTTGAATTACATTAAACTTCATATTATATACACTTCATATTATATAAACTTCATATTATATAGGCATATTATATAGGCATAATTGAGTGAATACTCCCTGTTATGGACTGAATGTTTGTGTCCCTGAAAATTCATATGCTGAAACTCTACCCTCCATGTGATATTATTAGGAGGTGGGGTCTCTGGGAGGTAATTAGGATTCGATGAGGTTATGTGGGCAGAACTCTTATGAATGAGGTTAGTACCCTTATAGAGGGTTTTCGTCCCTCTCTGCTCTCTGCCGTGTGAGGATACAAGGAGAATTTAACAGTCTGAAACCCGGAAGAGAGGCTCACCAGAACTCAGTTATGCTAGCACCCTGATCTTGGACTTCCATCCCCCAGAATGGTGAGAAATACATTTTTGGTATTATATAATAAGCCCCACAGTCCATGATATTTTTATTATAGCATGCTGAGCTAAGATACTCCCTGAAATAACCCCTTTACTTTTAAACCTGGAGTCTAAATTGATGTTTCCTTCTAGTTTGGGCAAATTTAGACCTAGCACATTGTATCTCACCAGCCCCTACTTAACTTTCCTGCTCATTTAAGGAGTTCAGAGAGACCACTTCTATATTGGCCTATTTGATGTCAACCTGAGTTTCGCGTGTCCTAGGAATACTGGAATTTAAAGCTGGTACTATTCTTTTTTTAAGAAAATGGTTTTATTCCTAATTTTTAGTTCCCATACAGTTTACAAATACATTTTTACTCTGAGAATATGGCTTTGCAACTAGCAAAGCAGTTGAACTAACACCAATAAATACAGGTGGGTAGACAAGTAACATCCACTAATGTTTCTCTACATAAACTATTCTTTTAATGTCACTTTTTGAAAAAAAAACAATTACAAATAGACTACAGAATATATGTGGGCAAAAAGGCAATTAAGTGAATCTCTTGAAACACTAAATGTATAATAAACAGTGCATATTGTCAACATTTACATGATTCACATTAAAATGATGACATCCTAAAATGTATTCCTTTTAAAGGATAGATTTATCAGGATAGATTTATCAATAAAATGTTACATATCTTTTAATACACTGGTACAATACTTCATACACTGCATGAAAGCTGGTATTATTTATAAGGATGCTATTTTTAAGGGTATTCGAGAGTCAGGTGAATACTGTGGTTTGTTGGTTTCCCCCTCTTGTCACAGACCTTCTGGAGGCAGGGAGCAATGGCTACTCAGTGTGGGAAACTGTGGATAGAGAACCATTTTAAGACTATTCAGGTAAAAGGCTATTTTTGATTTAAGTTTGGGTGCATTCGAGATTGATTTGGTTGCCATCCATTTTCTTTTATTTGCAAAGGATTTTAATGGTAGTGCAAAACACTGTAACTTGTTTTTCTGAAGAAAGAAGTTCCTCTTTGATGTAGCCATCTACATTTTGTTTTTATTCCTGGTTCATCCGAAATGGGCTTCCCAAATTGGGCTCCTCTGAAGCTTGATGTAGGAGCTGCTGAACTCATGGCTACTCCAAAGACTTTCATGGCCCTCTGTTTGCCCCTTCTTGTCTGTTCTGATATTGAAACATTGAAGGAATGTTCAAACATTCTAGAATATAAAACTTTATGTTTTTGCTGGTGCTCACCAAAGAAATCTTGTATAGGAATTCAGTTTATGAAACGATGAAAACTAGATACTGTTATGGTCCAATACGTAGTTTCACTTCCTTAATATGATAATTTTGGAGAGTGTATAGACTAAACCTTATGATTATGATGTGAACATTTCCTTATCAAGAAGATGCGACCACTACATTTTTGGCAGTGACGACCTCTCCACGGGAACATTTCTCTCACAAAGGATCTCCTTCCTCCCTGTCCAGCAGAGAAGAGGAAACACAAGAAGAGGTGCGTGGTGGAGTGCTCCAGTTCCTACATCATGGATGTGAAATGCGCAGGATGCTATAAAATCACCACTGCCTGTAGCTATGCACAAAGGAAAGTTTTCTGTGTTAGCTGCTCCACCATCCTCTGCCAGCCTACAGGAGGAAAAGCAAGGCTTACAGAAGGATACTGCTTCCCAGGGAAGCAGCACTAAAAGCTCCTGAATCAAGATGCACAGGAAACCATCCCAATAAAAACATTTTGGGGGGCCGGCCCGGTGACTCAGGCAGTTAGAGCTCCATGCTCCTAACTCCGAAGGCTGCCGGTTCAATTCTTACATGGGCCAGTGGGCTCTCAACCACAAGGTTGCCGGTTCAACTCCTTGACTCCCACAGGGGATGGTGGGCAGTGCCCCCTGCAACTAGCAACGGCAACTGGACCTGGAACTGAGCTGCGCCCTCCACAACTAAGACTGAAAGGACAGCAACTTGACTTGGAAAAAAGTCCTGGAAGTACACACTGTTCCCCAATAAAGTCCTGTTCCCCTTCCTCAATAAAATAAAATAAAAAAAAGTAGCCACTTAAAAACAAAAACAAAAACATTTTGGATAAAAAACTGAAAAAAAAAATGGGACCACAACATTTACATTTTAGTGACATTGCAGTTATTTTGGTGGATATCTGAAAGAACATTGATATGTGAATACCAGGTATAATTAGCTCTTAGGGAAAACAAATCACTGAGTTAAATCTCTAAGCTATGAAAATAATGAAATAGCATATTAGTGATTATTTTTGTCAGTGTAGAAGAAACTAGATCAGAAGTCAAGATACTTGGGCACCAGTGCTGGTTCTGTGACCTTGTACAGCTCTCCTAACCTGCTTGGGCCTTGGTTTGTTCACCTGTGAAATGAGAGAGCTAGGGTAGACCAGTTGGACTTTATGACCTTTCCAGCTCTGTGATTCCATGCCTTACAAAGGCATTTTAATAAATTATCATCTGACCTTTTTTATTTTATTTTTATAATTCTTCTGTTGGGTATGTACCCAGATGACAGCTGGGGGCTCTGTTCAGTCAACGTATTAATGAAAATATTATTGAGTTTGTTCAGAAGATCTGCAGATACGCTAATTGGCAGCTGCTCCGTTTTTCTCAGGGAGCGATTCCAAGTGAAATATTTGGAATTGGGTTTGAAACTTCTTTCTTATTCCTGCCTGAGGGATTTATGTAAAAGAATAAAAATTTACCCTAAGTCAGAAGATTCTCTGGTCTGATCCACCTCTTCTAGGACTTTATGAGCAGGAGGGAAGGTTATGGCAGTTTTTCATTTTCTAGGAGAATGTCAGAGCTTGGAACAATAATGGAGTCTGGAATTGCTCTTCATAAAAGTGTATGAAATTATCAGCAGAATGGAAGGGAAATGCAGCAGGTGAGATCAGAGATATAAAAATAATTTTCCTATTACAAAGTAGTTTTCTTTCTTTAACTGGCTTGCAAGGCTAATCCACCCTGATATCCATGCTGGGTATTTATCTGGTAATTTATTTCTGTGCAAATAACTTCATGCTGTATTATTATTATTATGATAAATTCTCCTCTATCAGGAGCTTTCCCAAGTGGTGTAACACCCTAAGCAAAGTTGCTTCTGCCAATGACACAGGTGATTGTGCACACAATTTAGAACTCCAGATCTCGTGAGAGGCATTCCATGAAACATAACATCCAAAAGGCTAATGAAAATCATGAAGTTTAGTTTGGGGGACAGGTTTATCACTTTGTGAGGGGTGTTAATGTCTAACTATTACATTGTTTTGTACACCTAAAACTAGTAATAATCATAAAAAAATTATGAACTTTAAAAGTCTTGACTTAAGTTTGCAAGAGAAATGGGGATAAAGCAACTCAAGTATCCCAGGACAAGCCAACCACAATGCCTGCGAGGAACTGGCATCCATGTAACCTTAAGAATGTAAATTGAATAATAATTATTTTGTAGAATTTAAAGCCACAGAAGATGCCTGGGGTCAATATTCAATGCAGAAAAAAAAAAAAAAAGATACCGGGCTTAAAATTCTGTTAAAGAAACTTGAAGACTTTGTTAGATTCCCAAGGCTTTCTCTATGTAGAGAAAACATTCTGCTGAGCGCATGCATGACACATTATACATGCAGAGATTCTAGGGGTTTATGGTTGGTGGTAGAGGGAGTAATTATGGACTGCTGTTCAGAGAAAAGGCAAGAGGGAAGACAGAATTGCATTTTAATGTCACAAATATTTCAAAGACAAGCTGAGACATTTTTAGAAAGGGAAGAAGCTGAGCAGGAAGATACAGAGCTGTCTCCAAAAAGATTTGCTCAGAGGAGAGAGCCCTCCAGATCATTCTCTGGAGAGTGGCCTTAGACTTAGAAAGAATCATTGAAGACCTGGAGCTTAAATTTCATTTCCCTGCTCTGTATCTGTCTGGCAATGACATTTCTCTATTCTGTTTGCTTTCTTGCTTTTTAAGGAAAGATATCAGCCTTGGCTATTCATTCCTCTTCAAAAAGTTTCTTTGATTTATAAAATTAAAAAAATAATTCTTTAATTCAAAAGTCATTAAGTTAGGTCTATTCCAGTAAATTTTTATGTAATTCAATTCAATTCAGAAACATGTCTACATTTCTAAACGTTTGTGTCAATATTATACATACAAGAATTGTTCTTCTTGTTACTAAGCTAGCTAGGTGCTGCATATCACATTTCTGGCATCCTTGTAGAGAAAAAAACTTTACGTCTCCACTGATGAGAGCTGTGATATAAATTAAACACACTGACTCAAACATAAAGAAAGATGAACACTCTTGTGTAAGAAAGAGAACAACTTGGGAGTCAAACAGGCTGTCTGGCTCTATCACTTACTAATTGTTTGGTCTTGGGGAAAGTTGCTTAAAACTTGAGTTTCAGCTTTCTCATCTGAAAAATGGGTTTATAATATGTACTTTATGGGAATATTCTGAATGGCTAAATGAGTAGGCAGTGTAGACCATTTAGCACAATGCCTGTCAAATTACAGAATTCTAATCCATGCTAGTTTAGCGAAGCACCCCTACTCCTATTCGTCACTCCCCACCAATGAAAACTGCACTCACATTAAAAGAAGTGTCTATTAGGAGTTACTTCCCTCAGCAATTGTTGAATCAATTAGTGTCTTAGCAGTGCAACTATACTGGGCTCTCAACTGTGGCATTTCCATCTTGGGGGGAGCTCCTAAAATCTCCCACCTTTTTGTTTCTTTTAATAATTTTTTTTTGAAGTACAGTTGACATACAATATTATTAGTTTCAGGTGTGTAACATAGTGATTAGACATTTATAAAACTTCATTAAACTTAGCATAGATCTCCTGATAAATATAGTACCCATCTGACACCATACAGTTATTACAATATTATTGACTATATTCCTTGTGCTATACTTTACATCCCTATGACTATTCTGCAACTACCAATTTGTACTTCTTAATCCCTTCCCCCTTTTCCCCCATACCCTCCATACCCCTCCCATCTGGCAAACATCAGAACGTTCTCTGTACCTATGAGTTGGTTTATCTTGTAGTTCGTTTATTTTTTTCTTTAGATTCCACACACTAGTGAAATCACCAAAAGTGATTGGTATGGTATTTGTCTTTCACTTTGTGCTTATTTCACTTAACATAATATCCTTTAGGTCCATCCATGTTGTTGCAAATGGCAAGATTTCATTCTTTTTTATGGCTGAGTAATACTCCATTGTATATATGTACCACTTTGCCTTTATCGATTTCTCTATTGATGGACACTTAGGTTGCTTCTGTATCTTGGCCACTGTAGATTATGCTGCAATGAATATATGGACACATATGTCTTTTCAAATTAGTGTTCTGGGTTTCTTCGAATAAATACTCATAAATGTAATTTCTTTCTTTGTCTCTTATTATAGCCTTTGTTTTAAAGTTTTATCTGGTGTAGATAGTCTCTTTTGTCTGGTATAAGTTTGACTACCCCAGCTTTGTTTGCTTGTTTGTTTCCATTTTTATGAAATACCTTTTTCCATCCCTTTACTTTCAGTCTGTGTGTCTTTTGATCTGAAGTAAGTCTTTTGTCGGCAGTATACGTAAGTGTCTTGTTTCGCTATCCATTCAGTCACCATATGTCATTTGATTGGAGCATTTAATCCATTTACATTTAAAGTATTTGTTGATAGTTATGTAGTTATTACCATTTTATTCATATTTTAAATCTTTTTTTTTTCTTCTTAAAGAAGTCCCTTTAACATTTCTTGTAATACTGGTTTGGTAGTGATGAATTCCTTTGTCTGGGATGCTCTTTAGTTGTTGTTCTGAATGACAGCCTTGCTGGGTAGAGTAGTCCTGGTTTTGTAGGTTCTTGCTTTTTATCACTTTGAATATTTTGTGCCGATCCCTTCTGGCCTGAGAAGTTTCTGTTGAAAAACCAGCTGACAGTCTTACGAGAGCTCCTTTGTAGGTAACTCACTGCTTTTCACTTGCTAGTTTTAAGATTCTCTCTGTGTTTAAGTTTTGGCATTTTAATTATGTGTCTTTGTATGGGCCATTTGGGTTCATCTTGTTTGGGACTCTGCACTTTCTGGGCTTGTATGTCTGTTTCCCTCACCCATTTAGTGAAGTTTTCTGTCATTATTTCTTCGAATAGGTTTTCAATTCCTTGCTCTCTCTCTTTTCTTTCTGTTGCCCCTATGATGTGAATGTTGGTATGCTTGATGTTGTCCCAGAGGCCCCTTAAACTATTCTCATTGTTTTGGATTCTCTCTTTTTTTGCTGTTCCAACTGGGTGTTTTTCACTACATTGTCTTCCAAGCTGCTGCTTTGTTTGATATTCTGCTTCATCTAATCTATTCTTGATTCCCTCTAATGTATTCTTTATTGCAGTTTATTGTATTCTTCATTTCTGACTCATTCTTTTTTATGTTTTCTAGCTCTATTTTTATGTTTCCTGTTTCTTTGTTGAAGTTTTCACTAAGATCATTGAGCACCCTTATAACCAGTGTTTTGAACTCTGCATCTGGCAGATTGCCTGTCTCCATTTTGTTTAGTTCTTTTTCTGGAGGTTTGTTCTGTTCTTTCACTTGCAACACGTTTGTCTCCCCATTTTGGCTGCCTCCTCGTGTTTGTTTCTATGTATTAGGTAGAGCTGCTATGTCTCCTGGTCTTGGTAGAGTGGCCTTATGGAGTAGGTGTCCTGTAGGGCCCAGTGGGTAATCTCCCTGGTCACCTAAGTCAGCTGCTCCAGGTGTATCCCTTCTGTGGGGTGTGTGTGCCCTCCTGTTGCAGTTGAACCCTGTTTGCTATTTGCATGCCAGTTGAAGGGATTGACCTTCAGGCTGGTTGGTTGTGAGGATTGGCTGTGACTACACTGGAGGAGTTGTGGTGCAGGGGCTAACCGTACAATGCAGGATTCACTTTAACGGGTATGGTGCCGCCCAGTCTGCTTTTTGGGTGTGTTATTTGTGGAGGTGGTACTTTGGTGTGGTCTGAAGTTGGCCACTAGGTGTGTTGATTTTGGGCCCTCTTAGGATGGGTTCTGTTATAGGCCAAGGTCAGCTTCTGCTTGTGCCCTGTCCCAGGCCACTTGGTATGAGCAACAAAATGATCTGCAGATGGTTGTTACTTGTGCTGGGCTTGGAGGTGCCTGGGAGAGGCTAAGCTGCAAAGAGGCTGGCTGCTGCTAGTGCCAGGCTTAGGGCTGCTTAGGAAGAGGTACAGGGCATGCCAAGGTCAGATTCTATTTGTTTGAGGTTTGTAAACCTTTGAGAGATTTTTAGGAAAGTCCTCAGCATGAGCCAAGAAAGGATGTTTGTATTGGAAAGCCACGGGAAGTGGCTTGGTTGTGCCCATAAGTTGGAGGGGTGAGGTCACAGGGAATCACCAGGGTGGGACAAACTGTGCAAACCATGTTGATGAAGATTCAGATATGGCACCTGCTTGCACATTCAGGCTGGGTGCGTGGAGGGCTCAATAAAGAAACAGTACTTTATTCTGCCAGTACTTTTGTCTGCATGAAAGCTGTTCCTTCAGCTGTCACCAGAGCCAGACAATTTAAATCCTCTCTGTATGTCTCTGTCACCTTTAGAGCTTCTGCCCCAGTGCTGGAGCTCAGAGTGAGTGAGTCTGTCAATGAGTAAGTCCATGCATGAGCCCTTCAAGAGGAGTGCCTGGGCCTTTGGCAGCCCTTTAGCAGTCCTCCAGTGGTCCTTGGTCTCACTCAGCCACAATCTGTACTGTTCTTCACAGCCAAAAGTTGTGGGGACGTCTGTCCCCAGCACTGGAACCCTGGGCTGGGAAGCCTGGTGTGGGGTTGGGATCCCTTGCTCCTCAGAGGGTACCTCCACAACCAAGATATCCTGTCCAATTTTTAACCACCACACATGGGTGTGGGAACAGCCCAGTTTCGTGACTCCGCCCTTCCTACTGTTCTCAATGTAGCTTCTTCTGTTTGTCCTTGATTATAGGAATTCCGTTCAGCTATACTTGAGGCAGTTCTCAAAGATGGTTGTTCTGTAGTTTAGTTGCAATTTTGATGTGGTCCTAGGAAGAGGCAAGCACAGCATTTTACTGCTCCTCCATCTTGACTGGAACTCCCAGATCTGACCTTTTTGTTTCTTATTAGCACCTTTTCTTCCTCAGGACCACAGATCTCTGTTCTGAGGAGTGTAAATTAATTCAGTTCCTGTTTATTGTGGCTTATAAATAACCATGGACTATTCTTTTTAAGTGGCCTCCAATTATTGGTTAAGAGGGGTAACAGAACACACAACCTGCTAAGCCATATTTTTTTGTACCTTTTCTGTACTTAAACTTCAATATTAGTGTTCCACTGTGTTTTCTAACTCATTAAATTTTTTATTAGTCCTTTATACACTTTTGATATTAATTATTATAAATATATAAAACTATTTGCAAGTTCTAGTATCTATAAAATTTTATTGGTACCAAGTTTTGTATGTATCTTGATTTTTCCCATTAAACATAGGCCCCTGGCATTTGATTTGGTAATAGGTAGGAGGGATAATACCTCACTGAGGCTGGTCTTCCAAACTAATGTCACTTATGATGAGACATTTTTACTTTGATCAACAGGTTGCCTCTAAAATAGCTGATTGGAGACCTTCAGTATAAATCTGGTTGATACAATTCAATTATGAAACGTAGCAGTTTAAGTATGACACCAACACTGTGCTTGAAATGTGTGATTTTTGCTGTATGTGGCTTTTTGCTATATATTTAAAGGGGTAGTGACACTTCATGGGCCTGGCCTCCTTAGGATTTTATCTATTTGATAACAGGCCAACCCTCTGGGGCAGCCTGAGGCCATGACCTGCTCCTAGGGTGTGTTTGTTGAACTCCGTAATCTCTTGTTGGCCTTTTTTACTTAGTCTAACCATTCCCCCATCCCCTTAAAGAAAATGAGAAAAGGGCTTGCTGTGGCTTGTTTATCTTGGAATGTGAACCCAAGGGAAAGGAGCGAGGGACTGGCAGGTGCCAAACCAGGGAAAAGCGAAAGCTACTCCAAAGGTGCATTAAGGAACTACTCACAACTGTGTGCAATGTTGGGGAAAGAAAGCCATGTACATCCTATGGCTCCTACCTCCATTGGTCCTTCGTTGCCTGTGGAGTGTTTATTGCAGTGTACTTCCGGTGCACACATGTGGTCCCCTTTATAGGGAGGGGCCTTGGAAAGAGAATGGAGTGTTGTGTAGCTGGAAGTCGCTCTTCCTGGCCACTTAGGGAACATCTGGAGGAGATAAGATGTCTCTGAAAGGCATAAGAAGTATCTAATCCAGAAGCACTCTTTTCCTTCCAGCCCCTTGCAAGACTTAGTTTCCCTGGGGACCTGGCAGGTTTAGTGAGAAACCAGTAACTCTTGACTTCACTCCACAGTTAAGGTCCACAGGCTTCAACTACTTGAAGGTCCTGTCTTAGCTGGGTTCTTCTGAGAGCACAGCCTGCTGCAAATTTTGGATGGAAGTAGTTTATTTGGGCATTTTCATATCAGAGAGCTGGAGTTCAGGAGAGGGGGCTGATAAAGGGAATGGTGAGAGCAAATTTAAGGACGAAATAGGATGTATTATTATTTGGTCACTTCTGGGACAACTGGGGCTTGATCCTGCTGGGACTTTTGAGGAGCTTTATGAAATGTTATCTCTTTCATTATCCCCCAGACTTAGGGAAGTTAAGTACATCTCCTTAGGTCACAGGGCTGACAGAGACAGAAGATGGATTTTAATTCAGATTTGTGTGACTCCCAAGGCCTTCCACTTACCTGCCAGGCTATAATGCTTGCCCATATTGCATATTTTCCTTAAGACAATCTCATGCCTATTCAAAATCTACCAATCTAGACGTTAGAAGGTAGGTAAGAGGAAAATTATTACACATTCTTAATTATCAGGCATAGATTTGATCTCTAATGGAATCTTTTGCAAAGAGTGTCATGTCATTATGTTTATTTTATGCTATCCATCATTAGAATGTTAGTAGAATTTAGGATGACAACAAGTAGATTTTCCTTCCAGGGGTAATTTTCAGACTAGAACATCAAATGTATCAGTTAAGGTCTTTTGAAGGAAAGCCTTACTTGTCACATGCATTATCATTGTTTTCATAGAAAACAATTAGGGAATCTAATACCTAGGGAGATATATGTCACTATAATGACTTACGAGTATATAAGATATACACTTTCGACAATTTTTCTGTAATGAGAATGAATACAGCTGTCAAAATAATATTTTGATTAATCATAACATTGCTGATATTTTTGAGATCGTCTGAGTGTGCCTGTGGCTTCACTGTTTATGTTGCAGGCAAGCTTAATCATATGTGAATGTTGTTTTTTGATGTTAGTGGGGAAGTTGTTTATCTGTCTGTACAACTGCTTAGGACCCGCCTAACCAAAATTACTAAGGAACAATGTTTGTCTTTAATGTCTTATGCTTCTTTTTGGTACTGGTTTTCCCTTTCTCCACACTCTCAGATGCCAAGTATGTCTACGGGGAGTGCCAAAAAAATGTATACACATGACTTGTATTCATCTTTTGTTATCAGTATATATTAAGTATTACAATTTTAATACAGTATTTTCCTTTCTTAAAATGTGCCTACATTTTTTGGTACCCTCTGTATTCAATCGGAAAGGCCCTGTTATCCCACATATGTATAGTTCAGCATAACTTAAATCAATGTACTGGTATTTATTACTCTTTGCCCCTCCTTGTCTCACTCCTATCCTCCTACCACTATGAATTATCTGTATTAGAGTAAACCCAGCATGCTGGCTCTGCTCTTTGCTCTACTCATGCTTCCTGCCTTTTCTTTGCTTGGCTGTCTTCTAATCTTTGGAGACTCAGCTCAGTGATAAGCACTTTAAGAAGTCCCCCTGATACTCCTGTCCTTTCCAAATTAGGAGACTCTGTTTTTAGGTCCTATCAAATGTTCTGAATAGACCTCTATTATTATACTTGTTACATTGTTTCATAGCTGTTGTTTCCATTACGCAGTGATCTTGATGGCAACAAATATGTTTTATTCACATTTGTCAACTCAGCACCCAGTAAATAGTAGTCATTTCATATATACTTGCTAAATTGAATTGGAACTAAATTTAATGTTTTGGGGACAGGAGTTCTTTAGCTCCTAAAATAATATAATAAAAAGACTATATCAAATATATGGTAATGGAAAGAGAACTGATTCTGGGTGGTGAACACATAATGTGATGTATAGATGATGTATTACAGAATTGCACACTTGAAGCCTATCTAATTGTACTAACCATTGTCACCCCAATAAATTCTAATAAAAAAGAGACTATGAGATCATACAATCAGGGTTTATAACTTGGAGAAAAGTTAAGTTTGATCTACACAGTTTCATTTGATTAAAATAAATTTACATAATAGTGGGGGGTAGAGGATGAGGTTAGCATAGAGTAGCAAATGTGTTTCTGAATTTTAACTGACACAAGAAACCAATTTTCAAACCAAAAGCATGTCCTTCGGTTTTAGTGATAGTATGTGCCAATTCTGAGTCATTGCATAGCTAACTAGAAGCTTTAGAATATTTTAAAAATGTGCATGCTCTGTAGATAGCGGCATGTCGAGAAAGTGATAACCTTGAACTTCTGTACTAAATGCTGCTGTCCCTGCTCCTTGTAAAGCCTTCACATATGGGACGATTGCCACATATACGCAATCGTTTATACTTGAATGTTCGAATCTAGTGCTTAGGCAACCTACATATTTCTAAATTTTAAAGACTGCATAAATACATGCTCATGGATATTAAGGGAATTTTCAATTCCCATTTCATACATAATCATGTCATGCATTATAAAAGCCCAGTGTTGGGGGAAAATCACAAATCAAAGTCATTTATATCTAATACCATTAGTGAGAAAACTTTAATATTAAAATGGTAAACATCAATTATTGCTATCACTGTGACAGCTTGGTAGAATAAATTTAAAAAAAATCAGAATTTAGATAAAATACATAGTTTGTAGCATTTTAATTATTTGGAACTCTGGTAAATATAGGATATACATATGGTTCACTGCTTACTTGTACTGCCATTGTTTCAGAAGTATTTTTCTCATTTTGTTTTCCACTGTTAGCCATACCAGTCTACATTCAGTACTTACTCAGTGAATTCATTTCAAATGTTTTTCTTTCTACAGGTCTATGATTTATACTGGCTTAATCTTACTTTTTTTTTTTTTTTTACTCAGCAGTTGTTTATCCAATTTATCCTGCATTTTCCCAGGTATATAATACTTTGTCACAGTTTTAATGTCTTAGGTTTGTTCAGTGGTTTCAGGTAGGTACCCAAATGTGAGTTTGTGTGTGTGTGTGTGTGTGTATGTGTGTTATGTATGGGGGAAGTCTCAAAGAAAAAGGATGGTTCTTTTCACTTACTATGTATCAATCAGGGTTCAACCAGGGAAGTAGAATCAGTAGGATGGTTGTGTGTATGTGTGTAAAACAGAGAATTGTTACATGATTGTGAGGGTTGGCTTAAACAAATTCAAAATCTGTAAGGTAAGATCATTGGCAGGGTAGAATTCCATGGGTACAGGCCAAAGCTGTTGTCCATGGGTAGAATATTTCCCTTTCTTTCCCTTTCTCTCTCCCTCTTTGAATTCTCACTCTTCTTTTACGGTCTCCCAATCTATTAACTCAGGCTCATGTAGATTATCCAGGATACTTTCCTTTACTTAAACTCACCTGACTAAGGATGCCAAGTCCATCTGCTAAACCCCTTTACAGCAACATATAGACTAGTGTTTGATTGAATAACTGGGGACTGTAACTTAGCAAAAGTTAAAACATCAAAAAAACAGTTACAGCACATTTATGCTCTGGAGGGAAGGAGTGAAGATAAAGTATGCATTGATGAAGCAAATGAGCAACAGGAAAATTCAAACTAACAACTACTGTTGCAATTCAAAGGATTTGAAAGGTTATTGTTTACTGATATTAATTTGGGATGGCTTCAGGCTAGGTCTTGAGCAAGATAGACTATAGTAGATGAAAAAGAGGACATGGGGAATGTTCCAGATTGAGAAGGATAAGTATAGGCAGATAGGGAAAGCACAGGGGTAAGGGACAGGAATGAGATTGGGCTGATTGACAGTGTCTGTATGAGCGAGGTGGGTAATGGAAATTAATGAAATGGGCTGGCATATAGGCATGTAAAGCATTTATTTAGGAGTGGTAGGCCTGTGTTGACCTAAAGAGCTGTACCCAGCTTAAAGTCATTCAGATTAACACAGACAAAAAAAAAAAAAAAAAAAAAGAAAAAGAAAAGAAAAAGAAAAAACACGCCATTTGAGTCAAACAGAATATACTGGAAGCATTGCTGTAGAGTAAAAGTTTGTGTCCCCTCCCCCACCAAATTTGTAGGTTGAAACCTTATCCCCAGTGTGATAGTATTTGGAGATGGGGCCTTTCGGAGGTGATGAGGTTATGGGGGTGGTGCCCTCCTGAATGGCATTAATACCCTTATAAAAGAGATCCTTACGCACTCCCTCTTGCCCTTCTGCCTTATAAGGTTACAGGGAGAAGGAGGCCATCTATGAACCAAACACTGAATCTGCCAGTGCCCTGAGCTTGGACTTCACAGCCTCTAGAACTGTGAGAAATACATTTCTGTTGTTTATAAGCCACCCAGTCCATGGGTGTGATATTGTGATTTATAAGAAATACATATTTGATCATTCAGATGACCAAAATATATTTCTTATATATATGTGGTCTTCCACAGTTTTAGGCTCAAAACCCTTGGAATTGCCTGTGATAAGTGCTATAAAGGTAACTTGTTTTGCTCATAAGCTGTCTCTTAGAAAGCCCTTAGGTAACCTAAGGATGGGGGCTGGCTGCCATGTGATTGCAGAGCTGGAACTTGTAGTCCCATCTCCTGACCTCCAGGGAGGGGAGAGAGGCTGGAGGTTGAATCAGCTGCCAATGGCCAGTACTTAATCAGTCATGCCTACCTAATGAAGCCCCACAAAAACCACAAAGGACTGGGACAGGAGAGCATCCAGATTTGTAAACCCTTGGAGATATGGGGAAAGTGGTACATCTGAAGAGGGCATGGAAGCTCTGTGCTCTTCCCCCATACCACCCTGAGTTATATCCTTTTATAATAAACAGATAATCTAGTCAGTAAAATGTTTCTCCGTTCTGTGAGCCTCTCTAGCAAATTAATTTAACCCAAGGAGGAGGCGGTGGGAACCTCCAGTATGCAGCCATTTGGGCAGAAGCATAGGTAACAAGCAGGGCTTGTGACTGGCATCTGAAGTGGGTGGCGGGATTGCAGGCTTGTAAGACTGAGCCCTTAGCCTGTGGAATCTGATGCTGTCTACAGGTAGGGAGTGTCAGAACTGAGCTGAGTTGAGTTGAATTCTTGGATACCCTGTCTCAGAATTGCTTGGTGGGGAGGGCGAACACCTCCCGACCCACCTGAACTTGGTCTCAGAACCTGTTTAATGGTATCCTATCCTAGCAGACTGGGCTGCTTAAGACAGGCACCAACCAGAGGCATCTACACAGAGAATGTGACTTAGTAGCTGGGCCACCTTGGGTAAAGTATTTCTCTGTTCCACTGTTTTCTCATTTGTAAACTAGGAATAACAATAGTACTCTCCTGATAGGGTAAAAAACAAAGCAAAACAAAGCAAAACAAAACAAAACAGTATATAAAAGTATTTAAAAAAGGACATTTGGCACATGCTAATTATTCAGGGTGTGTTGGTTGTTATTGATCTTAATATAAATGTTTATAACCAACTAGTTTAGTAAACTAGGTTGAGTTGATAAGGGTATGAATGGAAAAGGTTATTTCCTTTCTTCCATTGTTTTCAAATACGTTCTGAAAAATCTTCCTCTTTATATACTTTACCTGTATCTTGGGTAGATCCCATTCCATTCCCAGTCATTCATATGCATTAATGCATCTAATTTTCAGGTACTGAAAATGTCAGTTCAATCTAAAATATCAGTCTCTCATCCAATTCAAACTTTCCCCTGCCTCCTGATTCAGGGCTGATCCATGAGTCTGAAAACCAGAAATTGAGTTTCCTTGAACTGTTGTCCCACCTTTCTGATTCACTCATTAAACTGCTTCTGACTTCTACAGAGCAGAGAGAAGGGATGATGAGAAAGGGGCAAATGCCTTTTAATTCACCTGGTGCTATTTATAGATTTTCTTGGCTGCTGTCTACCCCCTGTCACTTCAAGAGTCTAATGTTGTCACTGTCATATAGAGGGCCTGTGGGTTCTGTTGAAGAGTCCCTTGCGGGTGTACACTGTTGGTACCATTTTAAGACTAACCTCTTGTCCTCTACCTATATGCCTTTGCAGCTGCCAGGTAGCCAGCCTTGTTGGACAGTCTTTTCAAGATGTTTCAGGTCTTTCACTTCCAGCAGCACTAAAGACACTGAACAGATCAGGCTGTCTTGTTAGCTCCACCCTCCAAATACATTTAGAACCTAACCCTTCTCACTACCTCTACTGCTGTCACTTTGGTCCAAGGCACTTCCTGCCACCTTTTACCTGAATTACCGCAATGGCTATCTCTGGCTGCCTGCATCTACCCTTGCCCATCTAGGATTTATTTTCGGCACAGCAATCAGAGTAACCCTTTTAAAGTATAAGTCAGATAATGTTCCTTCTCTGCTCTAAACCCTGCAGTGGCTCTCCATCTCAATAAAAGACAAAATTCTTCCAATGGTTTGCAAAGCTTTCCATGATTGACTCCCCTCTCCTTGCTCCTCTGACTTCCTCTCCTGCTCCTGTTAGCTTTCTGTCCTCTGATCCAGGCCCAACAGCCTTCTTTCTGTTCTTCAGTCAAGATAGACAAGTAGCTTCCTTAGGACCTTTGCACTCACTATTTTCTCCTCCTGGGATGATCTCCCCCCAGTTACCCATGTTGCTAACTCTCCTTCTTCAGGCTTTTCTCAAGGATGATCTTCCCCACAAAGACTGCCCTGATCATCCTTTTAAAATTACAAACCCACAGACCGCTGCAAGCCCTGTTAGTCTTAATGCTGCTCTCATTTTCTTCTTCTCAAAAAAGTTCCCCAACATTCTTATCCCATTGAATACATTATGTAAAATTTCTATTTATCATGTTTATTTTTATTGTCGGTCTTCTTATGAATGGAAGCTCTGTAAGGGCAGTGGTCTTTATTTTGTTCACTGACGTAGCCAGAGTGTCTGGAATAGTGCTTCACACATAAGAGATTAGATATAGTTACAGTATAGATACCGATACAGATATAGATACACATATGAATGAGTGATTCATGGTAAGTGAGGTCAACCAGCTCCAGCTACAGCCTCTGCAGAAGTTTCCAAATTCCTAGAGAATAGGAAAAGTCCCATCTTATAGCCCGATACTTACAGTTTCTGTAGTGCTTTCATAAACAGTGTCTTGTCTGGTCCTTATAACAACCCTGGGAAGAAAAACAGGCAGTTTCCTTTCCCTTGACTCCCCATCCCTTCCTCGCTCTTTGTCGTTTCCCTCTCTTCCCTTTCCTTTCTTTCATATATATGTATGGAAGAAACATATATATGCTCTGTAGAAGTAAGAAGCAGTTTAATGAGTGAATCAGAAAGGTGGGACAACAGTTCAAAGAAATTCAGTTTCTGGTCTTCGGACTCATGGATCAGCCCTAAATCAGGAGGCAGGGAAAAGTTTGAATTGAATGAGAGACTGATATTTTAGATTGAACTGACATTTTCAGTACCTGAAAATTAGATGCATTAATACATATGAATGCATATATATAATATATGTAAAATGAATGTATATATTATATACATATGTAACATATATATATATATATATATATATGTAAAATGAATTTTTTTTTTTTTTTGAGTGCTTGGTCCATGCCAAGTTCACAGGGGTTTTCAGTTGAGGACAGGGTAGGGTTTTAGCTCATGGAATACTGAGATGGGGATACGTAGGAGGTACACATAAGCCAATATCATGGCATCAGGGATGTCTTCCTGGAGGAAGTAATGTCTAATTTGAGGCATGAATCATAAGTATTAGCCAGGTGAATGAGGGGAGCAGCGGGAAGGGTACAAAGAGCATTTCTGGCAATGGGGATAGTAGATGCAAAAACAAAATGTACATACAGCATGGTGCTTTCTGGGAACTACAAGTAGTTCCCTATGGCTAGAAGAAAAGTGAAAGCAACTAAGGAATTATGAGAGGAATGCAGGAAAATGAAGCACAATACAGACTTTGAAAATAAAGAAATGGAGGCTCAAAGAGTTTACATTGCTTTCCTGTGGTCACATAAATAGAACAGCTAGAACCAGGTCCTTCTCTGCCTCTTCCCTGCTTCCTTGAGCTCACACTATGCCATACCTCAGAGCCATCCTGCCTCCCCTTTACCAGTACTAATGAGAGAGAAAGGCAAACAAAGAATAGGATTCTTTCCATCCCCTCATCTAGAGACCCCATGGGGCAAGAGCATTTTCCCAAGTAATACCCTTCTGAGAGAATGTTCCACAGACAAAGGTCATTCAGAGGGGAATATTTTGGCTCTGTGAATATAATCCACGTGTTTTTTTTATTTATTTTCATCTCCCATAGCATTTTATATTATTTAACATTTTTGATCATTGAAATCATTTGTTTCTTCATACATTTATGAGCTTTGCTTTTTATATTTCTACCGTACTGAAAACTGGCCTACCTGGGGAGAGAAGTCTTGTTCCTGGCCAGGTCCTCACCAGTGGCCTTTGGTGCAGGTCATTTTGTAGGAGTTGTTCTGAAGCCTGACACACTATGGCAAGTGGTGGTCTGGCTGCATTTCCATTTTAGTTTCTGCAGCATGATACCATTGGTTTCATTCAAAAGCTTGTCCACTGTATCATATTTTACATGCTGGTTATAAACTTCTTTAGAGGTTTAAAATATATGGTAGCAGCTTAAAATAAAATAATGACATGTTCCAATTTTGTACTCTCATCCAAATGGCCTTTATCTACTAAAGAAAGAAATGTTCTAGTTACAGAACAGTATTTTTTCAGCTGATCCAAGAAGCCAGTTCCTCGTAATACAGATGTGCTTTCAGCTATAGAGTTTGCATATTACTGAAAAGTTGGCTTTAGCAGTTCTGGAGAGCTGTCATCTTTGCTAAAGGCTTTTAAATCATAGAATATCCTATGATTTGACTTGTGCTATTATAATCATAAATGAAATGTGGTGGCAGTACCAGGGAAACTGGGATCAGATCAGGAAAAATGGAGTTTTAAGCAATTTATTTATATTAGTGTAATTTAAAAAATCACCACAGCTCTGCCAATCATAATCACAAATATAGTAAAATATTTAAAAATATTATTATTATATTAAAATGTATAGGGAGAAATTCCAGAATGAAATATACTAAAACATAATGGACAATTAAAAAAAGCTTTTCTACGTTTTTCAAAATTTCTACCATGAACATGAATCACTTCTATAACACAGAAAAGTACAATGAGCATTTCATTTTAAGAGCAGAGAACAGATACCTATGCTGTTGAACTGAAGGCATTTTCTTGGATGCGAGAGATCCAGCTAGGCTGTGAGTATTGATAACATTTATGAGTCCACTGCCCCATTCACAGTATCACTTGCTGGCACGTGAGCTAAGATGGGACAATTATTTACCTCTTGAATACAAGCGGTATAGTAATGGGCAGACATTTTAGTGCAGATTGTTTTGTAGGAAGGACTCCTGTTCATTGTCAGGACCACTCTGGAAGACTAGAAGACAAATTAGGAAAATCTTAGCAGAATTCTCCTGTTTCAGGAATTAGAGATGGGAATGGAAGGAGTCCAAAATTATGTTTAGTGAATGAATATTGACTGCGAAAACTTACAAAATTATAAAGAGGCTTATTTTTTAGAGCAATTGCACTTTTAGAGACAAACTGAATGGAAAGTCCCGAGTTCCTACATACCCCCTCATCCCTCCACACACTACAGTATCTCCTATTAACATCTTGCACTAATGTGTACGTTTCAAGGTCTGTAGTTTACACTAGGACTCAGTACTCACGTTGCACGTGCTATGGATTTTGACACACGTATAATGACATGGATCCACCCTTATATTGCCATACAGAATAATTCCACTGCCCCAAAAAACCCCTTTAAAAATCTTTAAAGCCTATGGAGTCTGTATTGACTTCCCATTCTGGTTCTCTCCCTCTCTTTTCTTCTTTTTTCTAAAGATTCTCATCCTAATTAGATTTTGAGTCCATGGAGAACTCCATAGATACTCCAGTTATGACCCATTCGGAGAAGTAAAGCACTGAAGCAATTATTTCACGTGGAAGGAAAGTTCTAGGGTTTGAAACATGGTTGGATCCAGGGCCCATTCATGGGAAAGTAGCCTCCCCAAAGGGACTATTTATAGGAATATAGCTTCCCAAACTTCCTGGCTTCGACCATATAGTTTTTCTTGTGTGTTACTCTCGCTTCCACCTATCCTCATTCTGTCCATATTGGAATTAAACTCAAGTCCCTTTGATTCCCTGAAGCCTTCTCAGAAGCTCCAGACCTTATCTGTTTCGCTCTTTCTGCCAGTCTGTAGCCCTCAATGTAGTATTTAATTGTATGCTATTACTATTTGCTGATATTTAAAGTTATTTGATCTTGTCTCCATAATTGGAATGTATGTTTCCAGAGGATAGTGATCAGAGGGGTTGGGGCCATTTATGTTTAAATATCTTTGGTAATTCCAGCGTATAGTACAGTCTTTAAAAGCATTCTTAATGCACTAATCATTATAGGATCTCAGACCAGATGGTAAGTAGAGACATGCTCTGCACCTTTCAGAACGACTATTTGCATCTTCACATTCACTCACAAGTTGTCAACTCTTTTATTCACCAGATCTTTTAAACCGAGGGGTTTAAAATCTATAGAATGACCTTTTTTTGTTGTTTTGTCTTTTTTTTTTTTTTAGGACTAAGCATAATTATTCATTAAATATTGGCTAAATTGAATTTATTTGAATTCAGATGAATTCAGAAGTGATGTGAGAAACCAGTAATTTTATATTTGGAAAGAAATAGCAGGGAAATAGTTATATGAAATGTAGAAGAAAAAGTAGGTTGACCAAAATTATGCCTGAACCCTTGTAACTTTTATAAGCGTATGGTAAGTATAAATAATGAAAAATTCTCCAGAGTATGAAATATGTTCATAGTATAAATGAGAGAAAATAAGTACGTTTACTCATAAATGTCTTAGAGATCTGTAAGCAGAGACAAATGCCATTCTCATTGAGCCTCAGAACTTCTGTAAAATAGGGTTAATAACTTTCTTAAAAGATTATTCCAGATAATGTTTTGTGACCCATGTTGGCTCTACAATCTTAGATTTTTTTTTTGATATTTGTATATTCTCTGCATTGATTAGGCAAAGTTCATTTGTGTGTGTGTATGTTCCTGTTAAGATCTTCTTATCATAAAGTGAGATTGTACAACCAAAGTATAACCCTCCAAGGAATCTGTGGAAGTATTGGCAGATTTAGCAGCAGGAATACATTCTAGGAGGTTCATCTTGGAGTTCAGATGAAGACATTGGAAACCCTGGGACAACTCTCAGAGAGGTTGTATTATTCAAGGAATCTGGATAGACTATAAAGTATTGCAAAGCAGCACATCTCTGTGTGGAGGGACTGTTCTTGTTGATATAATAAGGCATGTTCAGCTGTGGGAGTGTTTTTGGAGATCTCTGAGTGAGAGGGACATTGGAGAGGGCCAGAGTAGAACCATGAACTAGGAAGCTTTGGTGTGCAATGATTCTTAATTATGTACCTGCTTGCATTGTTATTAGAAGCTTTATCTGTCTAAATCTTATCTTCCAAGTAGCATATAACCTTTTGATTTTGGCATCGTTGTGGTATCTTCCCCAGTACTCAGCACAGAGCACATACGAGGTGCCCGGCAGTTACTTGTGGAGCGGTGATGTGAACAACTGCTGGGAATTGACCACGGGGGCCATCACTCTTGACCTGCAGCAGTTAGAATAAGAGGGAAGTGGGAAGACAGTGAGGAGAAGAGCTGAGCTATCCATAGTGGTAGGCTCTGTGAACAGACACTGTAGCTGTGCACGGAAGAATCCGCCTGAGAAGAATCAGTGTCTCTGTCCCACACAGGTAGCTGATGTGGCCAGCACCTGCCTCCTACCTCAGGAACAAATCAGAGAGTTAGAAGACAGAGCTCTCAAGTCTGGGGTCATTTGCTTTACTTTTCTTTCTGGAGTTGAAATTTCATTAATAATGGTATGAGAAGCTCAAGTAAAAAACCTGGATCATTTTTTTTTAAAAAAGAACTATTCTCGAGTTTTAAAAAATAACTATTCTCAAGGAAACCCAAACTTGCAAGACACTGTTTTAATGCCAGTGATCAGATTAGACATTGTGTGTTAGAAAGGGGTTTGGTGGTTTTGATATTGGTGTCTAGGACAGCGTACCTGGAGTGACCCGGAATTGAATGGTGCTGAGTCCTCATCGATCTGTTATTTCTGAGTGCCTTGTAGTTGCTACTCACTGCCAAGTGTTAGGCCTCTTTGAAGCTGTGTAGCTATTCAGAAATAATTTTTCTTTAAGTAAAGGGATAGTGAAAGTAACCATGTTCTTGTCAAACTAAATAGTGTGTTCTTTCAAAGAAATAGCAATTAGAGATGGTGGAATCATCCATTTACACATTTATTACTAATGAAATTAGAAACATTGAAACAAGTACCCAAGGGACTTTTCAACCCTCTGGAATTCTAGCCTATTATGTTTGAAATAATATTACTGCCTGGAACATAGTAGGTGTTTGATAAATATTTGTTAAATGATAAATGACTGTTTTCTTCAACTGCATCTTTAACAGCTTAATAATTCTCCCTCAGTGTTTACAAAGTGGAAAGCCCTGATTTCTACAATGAGGATACAGAGTTTGAGTATATGTAGAGGGCTTACTACTGCCAGGAACTTTGCTAAGCACTTTATGTATTATTTAGTTTCTACTACATCACAATGAGGTAGGTATTTTAACCATATTTTACAAAAGGGAGACTGAAGCTCTGCAGGATCAGAGAACTGAGTCCCTGCATGGCAGAATTAGGGCATGGTTTGTATGCTGTACAGAGCTGTTTCGATTCATACTGCAGTCTCTTGTTTTCCCTTATTGCAACCAGATGAATTAGGATGATAAACAGTAAGAATTGCTCCTTCATTTTCTCTACCTGGAAAATCATCTTTCCCCATTCTCCAGTTCCTAAAAATTAATGGCAAAAGTTGCATGAATAGTTATTATATTAATAGATTTGGAGAAAGACTGTGGAACTATTTTTGAGAAGCAATAGCTCTTTTCTCAGAATGTTCTCTCAAATATTTGAAAAAGAGTCATGAGAAAGCACGACTCCATGGTTTAGTAAATTAAGTCATGCCCATTTTTCATTGGAAACAAAATGCTCCACTTTCCACATTATCTTACCAATATTTAAATCACCTTGTTAAGAGTGAAGAATATAGACTCTGGAGCCACACTGCCTGAGTTTGAATCCCAATTCCTCCACCTAACTGGCTAGTTGACCTTCAGAAAATTACTCAACCTCTATTTCTCAGTGTCCTTATCTGTAAGATGGGGATAACCATAGAACCACATGGGGTTATTATGAGGATTAAATACATTTTGTAAAGTATCATTTTGTAAATATATTTTGCAAATACATTTTGTAAATGTATTTGCAAAATGTAAATACATTTTATAAAGCTTAAATTGTATCCAGCATGTAGTAAGTTCAATGTAGTATTTATTAAGTAATTACAATTTTCTGTTCCTAGAAGTGAGACCTTGTTAAAACACTCCTTCAACACAAGCAAATCTCAAAATTCCATTTGTTTTCTGTTCTTGGAATGAATGTAGAATCGTACTTCAAATGAAGACCTTATATACTTTTAATAGAAAAGAATTAATATATGTGATTACCTGTGTGTCTTATTGTTTTATTTGCCTGAAGAAAATTGGAATGGAGAGAGTTTATTTTTTTGAATTTATTTATTGCTTGACAGTCTCCACTTGCCGACAAACATCACAGTGACCAGCACGAAGCTTTAATCTTACTTAGGATGGATTAGGAGGTGGGCATTTGGCAAGATCAAAAGCTCTGGACAGCAATTGAGTCACAAAAGGTAAAATACTCTGAAGTTTGAACTAGTTACAAAATGGTTACATTTGACATAAGTGACATGATAATTGCCACTGAAAATATGTTTTAAAAAATTGAACTTCCAAATGATCGACAGTCACCTTTTCTAGATGACTGAATTCCAACTCAAGGAAAAATTGTCTATGAAAGGACCTAGTTGACACCAGGACAGGAAATCAAGGAATTTCTTGTATCCAACTCTCATTTCCTACTCACAAATTAATACAGCATTTATTAGAAATCTCTTCTTGGTGCAGATTTTAACTGATTATATGTACTTTGAAAATATGCAGAAGATAGTAGGATGGAGGCAAGGGATATGGAAATTGTGCCAGATTACCTGTGTCACCTCTCTGAAATATAAGGTTGAGGTCTTGGAACTTTGGATTCTATGGTCATAAACTCATGACATTTAAAGTAATTCTGACCTTTCTCAGTGTTCTTCTGAGGGCTAGAGACCCTCCAAGAGTACATATATTCATCTTTAGGAAGCCTGGTAGTTTCTCTGCTAACCTGTTTAGGGAAACATCCAGGCATTCAGACAAAATGGTGATGTTCTCCCAGCCCCAGCAGGAAAATGAGAGATGACCAAAGTCTCTGAAAGCAAGTGTAAAAAGGAGAGTGCTGTGAAGTTTTCTCTAGAGAACAGCTCATCAGCTCCCAGTTTATTTGCAGTGTTGAGTGCTGAGTGGCTAGGAAAAGTATACACTATGATATATTATTATTGGTAAAACAACAACAAGGGCAGTTGTCATGTGAGCAGGACAGTAAAGCAGTTTGCATGTTTGGTAACTGAAGCTGAAAAACTCTTAAAAAATAATTAAATTTTATAGTCTTTTGTATATGTGTACGTGTGTATTCTCTACTTTGCACTCCTACATAGAACCTTGTATTATTTGATTAACATAGCATGATCAGCATATATTGTAAGTTGTCTTATCTCCAGCACCAGCTTTATGTTCAGTGGAAACAGAGGCCTCTAACTTCATCTGTGTCAGCACATAGCAGGTAGCTGAAAAATAGTTGTGAAAATAATGAATGACTGACTGAACGAATGAATGAATGGTACTTCCCTTCTCCCAGCCCCTAGTTTATTAATGGCAAAGAGTAAGATTAAAATAGAAAATGATGATTTATAAAATGAAGAATTATCTGCTTCAATTAATTTATCCAATAGTCAGTTTTTTGAGCCTCTGATAGACCACTCAGGCAATTTTTATGTTACTTTTTCTGATAGCATGTTTTGGAGATTGCCCTTTCGTTAACTTCCTTCTCTACAATTTATAAGTGCTTATAGCACTACAGAGCAGTTTGAAGCTGCTTCATAACTTTAATAGGGGATTAATGTCTTCTAAATCTAAGATGTTGAATCATGACCCCAAATGAAATTTCTACAAAGCAGGTTTTGTGGATCTTACAAACTACCGTGATTACACACTATGAGGGAACATCATTGGGTGACAGTAGAAAGGATCGAAATCATGGGAAAAGATGAAGCTTCCCAGCTTGCTGAAACCAATCATCACGAGCCTCTGGTAAACCAGGAGGGTGAAGTCAGCAGTGGGGCGAGGGAGAACTTTGATCAGTGAAACTCAGTCTGTGATCCTAAAGAAATAAAATTAAGTGTCCCAAACTTAATTTCTGTGAGAGAGTCTTACCCTCCATAATGGCTAATCATTCAAAGAATGAAGTTCTTAGAAGCTAACAAAACAGGGCATTATTTGCCCCCCCCCCCCCCGCGCCCCCGCCTCAAGGAGTAGGCCAATAAACTAAAATCAATGGTTTGGAGCTTTCTTCCATTCTGAAACATGACTGTATCTTCACAGTAATTTGAATAGAAATTAAACACTAAGAGAGTAGGAGAAAAGATAAGCTAAATCAGATCAACTATGTATTATTTTCATCATTAAACAGACTCTTCCATATTATGCTATGATGCAGTTTGCAAGTTTCCAATTGTATTTTATTTTGACTACCCCCCCTCTTTGGGTTACATAAATATCAAATGCATGATCTGAAAATATATTTTCTTGTGTCTCTTCTATATGCTTTCTCTCTCTCTCTCTCTCTCTCTCTCTCTCTCTCTCTCTCTCTCTCTCTCTCTCTCTCTCTCTCTCTTTCTCTCACTGCAATTAATGAAGCAAAAGGCAATCCTACTATCTAAACATGATAATTTGGCAAGTTCTGTTTTCCTAGTTCAGCCGATTTTGTTGTTCTCATTCATTTTTATAATCGCTAATTCTCAGCTATCAAGTTAACACAGGTAGAAGGAAAGCTAGTTTGAATCTGACTTGATGCTAGAGATCACAGGAAGATTATGTAACAGGACTGAGAAGCTTTGCAAAGTGTTTAAATAGCAGAGCGTTTCTGGTAGAGTGCATGAACATAAAAGTGAAACCACAAACCCAAAACATTTTGCAATTACTGACAAAACTGTGCCTTGTCAGATAATGCTGGGGAATAGCTCTAGCAGAGGAGAGAGTGGCTAAAATGGCAATAAAGAGCATACATCCTGATTCTGTAACAACTGATTGCTTGTGTCCAATTTCTTGCTGTAATGGTTTCCCTTGAAATTTTGTAGGATAGGTAGATGAGACAAAGGAGAAAAAAAATTCTATTCTCTGTGTGAATGAAGTGATAGAGATCATGGGTTATTTTTGGAAGCAAACTCTAAAATTCTTAGTTCAGAGCTTAAATGTGGACTGAGGGACTGTGTCCTCTTTCTCCCTGCTGGGTTCATTTAGGATAAATCCCAGGCTGTCCTGCGTTTTAGTTGGAGACTCTCACAGTGGGGGTGATTGGACTTTCTCTGCCCTAGGCACAACATATGCTACTTCCCATCCCTTTAATAGGCATTAGTTCTGCAGACAGCGCTGGTCAAATGTACATTATTCACAATCACTTTAATGCAAATATGCAAGGTTGAGGGAGAAAATATGTCACAAAGAGGCAGTCATCCATTTCTTCTCTGGTTTCCTTTTTCACAGACTCTCTTGTATATGTTTGATTTTAAAATAAATACAGTATGGAAATAAAGGAACATATAGCATCCACTGTGAGAACTATAAAATAGCTCTCTAAAAATTCCCCAGAAATGCCTTTTGTTAAATGCCAGTAACTAGAACCCTATAAATTGTTTTGTTTTTATTGTTCCTTGTTTTTGTGACTTTTTTTAAAATTAAGTAGAATCGCTGTGTGTACTCTGACACGGTTGCACTTATAAGAAATAGAAGAGGAATCCAAGCAAAGGGTAGAACTATATTTAATCTGTTAAATGAAAATAAAACACACAATTAGCTTTGTGCTGCAAAAATTAGCTTCTGCCTCGTTTTCAACCTCTATTTAAAGAACTTTGATTTCTCCATAATAAGGCATCTGATCTGTAGCAGAACGTTTCTAAGACAGATTTGCAAATGCAGATTACACAGACATGCATTTAAATCCGAGCAGAGATTATGTGGTATTTGTCTGTCTAAACCATGAAGATATAACTTACTTTGCCAGTAGTGAAGCTGAGTCTTACAAGATCATCTGCCAAATGTGAGAAAGTCTCCTGGATTTCTGATACTCTATTTCTGAGAAGTTAAACATTTCTGCTTTGTTTTGGAGAGTATCCGGTGAATTTATTTACATATGACTATTTGTCACACAAGACAACTTGACATGCTAAGCCTTGCTTTGCATTAAGCACATGAAGTTCTTATGTGTGCAGAATGAAAAACTAAAATGTAACCATCTGCACATATTTTGAGGTACATAAAATTGTGCCAAGGACCCTGAGAAGCCCATATGTATGAACAGCAATACAGAACTAAAAAAAATATGCAGAGTAATGGAACATTTGGAAGACATTGTACTTCTTAAAATAATACAATTAAAATGTTAAGCAAATCCTGTGTTAGTCTAAGGTACAAGTGTAGCAAACATTTGCCATATGAAGGGAACAATATGCTTTTATTGTGACTCCATTCTGTTAATTTAATGATCTATGTCAATGTGCTTACATATCATATAATGCACTTTCCCATCTTTTCAAAATCAGTCACTTTAATCTACCTTTATGTTTACTTGCTTATTGTTATGGTTATGATTAACGTAGGAAGTAGGGAAAATAAAAGCCCAATGAGGGTCAGGTCACTCATTATTCTTTACTATGTCAATTTAATGTAGTCTTAAGATAATTACATTAAGAACATAACTTTTTTTTTCATTCTCCCCAAATTATTTTTTAACTGAAATAGCCAATTATCCAATAGATGGGGGAAGGTCTCTTCAGCTATTGGTTCCTGGTGATTTACATGGACACCTATTAATGCTAATGAAAGGTATGTGCATAAATCTCTCCACTCCAAAAGGATAATGGCCTCCTATTAGTCTCCTATAAAAGGGGAATAAGCGAGGTCTGCCTTTATAAATGACCTAGGTAGTGAATTACTTAAGGGAGATTTACATCACATCTAATTAAACAGTTTTAACAATTTTGGTAGCATTTTGTTTACATTGTTATAAACTTTAAAAATGCCAAATATATCTTTGACTCTATATAAGCTGTCAAACTTAATTCAGGACACTGTCATTATTAATTAAATACCTGCATTTTCATAGGCAAATATATTGCCATGGTGAAAATATCTCATTGTTCCTAGGAAAAATGACACAGGAAACTTTTATTTCATTTTAAGTTTTTAAAAAACATTGTTACATTCCTGATCAGGATCAAAATAACCCAAAAAGGTTATTTCGGATTGTGTCGTATCCACTTGCAGTTAAATTTAAAAAGAATGAAAAAAGAACTAGATTTTGAAATAAGAATGAGATGACTTCATTTAAGTCAATAAATCAGCCAGCATTAGAAAAAGTATTTTGCCAGATGAGATGAGGAAGAGGGAAAAGGGGTGCGTGAAGTATCATCCTGAACACTCACCTAACAGTCCTTAAGAAATTCCTGTGCCCTAGAGAAGGTCACAGTGTTATACAGTAGTTAGCCAGGCACCTGCATAAAACTAACACTTACTTGTCAAGCTGAAATAAATGAAGTTTGCTTCAGCATCAGCTTTCTGTGTCTACACTAGTTTCTGCTTTCTTTGCCATCCTTTCGCTTCTTTAGGCATTAATCTCACTCTTATCACAAACAATTCTTTGGAAAATGACATTTCAAATCATTTAAGTCTTATTGGAAGTTTGTTAATGTGTACGCTATCTCTAGCGACATGTGCATTTTCACCTCATTGCTAGTAGTTTGCTTTTAGAATGTTTTGCCTCCTATTAAAGGACCCAGATGTATAGGCAGATTCCATGAAATCATATTGGTATGCTACTGCCTGAACTGACTTTGGTTTATGGCGTCATCTGAACTTGGCTGAAGAGAGTGCAGAACAAGGGAAAGGGAGCGGGTTTGGGAAGCCTGGAAACATGCTGAGTGGCTTGCAATTTGGGCATTTGCAAGTCCACGGTTATGTAGACATGGTTGTCTTAGCCTGAATTTAAATGGCCCCAATTGCTTCTAATTCAATTCATATAAGCCCTTGAAGTCAATATTAAGGGCTAGTGCTTGTCTGCTTGATCTGGGGCCTAAATAAACTATTTGAGGTCAGATTCAGAGGTTCTACTTAGTATACATAATCTTTTAGTTTCTCAAAGAGGGTTGGCTATTCAGGTTATGTATTTCTTCTTGAATGAGTTTTGGTACTGTATATCTTTCATGGAAGTTTTCCTTTCATCTGAGTTACTTGTTGGTATAAAGTTGTTCATAATAATCATTTATTATTCTTTTAATATCTGTAGAACATGTAATGATGCCAGCACTTTTATTTATGATATTAGTAATTGTCTTTTCTCCCTGATTAATCTGGCTAAAGATTTATAAATTTATGAATTTTTTTCAAAGAAACAGATTTGAGTACAAATTTTTGTATAGTTGTCGTCTTTTCCCCCCCTCTCCTATTGTCTTTACTATTTTCTCCCTTAAATTATTATTTATTTATTTATTTATTTATTTATTTATTTATTTATTTATTTATTTATTAGTTTCAGGTGTATAAGACAAGGTAATACTTAGATGTTCATCATTTATATCCCTCACACTGTGAACCCCCTTCCCCCCATCCATTATCCCTCCGACCTCACACCCAGCCATCACATTATATATATAAAATTATAGTTGGCATTCATTAATGTTTAGCTTCTGGTGTACAATGCCATGATCAGGCATCCACATTATCTCTGAGGTGGTCTCCCAGATAGGACGCATGTCCATCGGATACCCAACAAAATCTTTACGACATTATTGAATAAGTTCCCCAAATTAATTTTCAAAAACCCTGAGGCCATCTTGTGGTTACCAGCTGCTTCCTAATCCCTTCACCTTTCCCCTTATCCCCAACCCCCCCCTCCCGCCCATCTAACAACTCTCGGTTTTTTTCTTTGTGCCCTCAAAACTGTCTCTGATTAGTTCATTCACATATTCTTTTCTTTAGATTCCGCATATAAATGAGATCATATGGTACTTGTCTTTCTCTTTCTGACTTATTTCACTTAACATAATGTTCTCTAGATCCATCCATGTTGTTGCAAATGATAAGATTTCTTTCTTCTTTATGGCTGCGTAATACTCCATTGTATAAATGTACCACAGCTTCTTAATCCAGTCATCTACTGATGGGCATTTCGGTTGTTTCCATATCTTGGCTATTGTGTAAAGTGCTGCAATAAACATAGGAGTGCATACTGATTTTTGAATTGGAGTTTTGGATTTCTCCGGATAGATGCCTAGGAGTGGAATTACTGGATCATAGGGTAGTTCCATTTTCAGATTCCTGAGATACCTCCATACTGTTTTCCATAGTGGCTGCACTAATCTGCAATCCCACCAACAGTGCACTAGCGTTCCCTTTTCTCCACATCCGCGCCAGCATTTGTTGTTTGTTGATTTATTGATGATAGCCATTTTGACTGGAGTGAGGTGGTATCTCATTGTGGTTTTTATTTGCATTTCTCTGATGGTTAGTGAGGTTGAGCATTTCTTCATATGTCTTCTTGCCTTCTGTATGTCCTTTTTCGAAAAATGTCTCCTCAAGTCCTCTGCCCATTTTTTAATTGGGTTGTTTGTTTTTTTGGAGTTGAGTTGAGTAAGTTTTCTATAGATTTGTGATATTAATCCCTTATCAGATATATCATTGGCAAATATCTTTTCCCATTCAGTAGGATCCCTTTTTGTTTTATTGATGGTTCCCTTAAATTATTTTGGATTTAACTTTTTCTTGATCACATTTCTTAATATCATTAATTTGAGGTTCTTCTTTTGCTTTTTTAATATATTTTTTAATTTTCCAATTACAGTTGACATACAATATAATATTGGCTTAAGGTGTACAACACAGTGATTAGACATTTATAGAACTTACATAGTGATCATCCCGATAAATCCAGTACCCATCTGACATCATACATCGTTAATACAATACTGCGGACTATATCCCCCGTGCTTTACTCTACACCCCCATGTTTATTTTGTAACTACCAATTTGTACCTCTCAATCATCTCCCCACCTACATGCATTACCCCCAAACCCCCCACCAATCTTGCAACCATCACAATATTCTCTGTATCCATGAACTAGTTTCTGTTTTATTTGTTCATTTATTCTGTTCTCTAGATTCCACATAAAAGTAAAATCATATGACATTTATCTTTCTCTGTCTGATGTACTCCACTCAGCACAATGCCCTCTAGGTCCATCCATGTTGTTGCAGATGGCAAGATTTCATTCTTTTTTTATGGTGGAGTAATACTCTGTTGTTTATATTACCACCTCATTTTTATCCATCCATTTAGGGACACACAGGTTGCCTCATCTTGGCCATTGTAAATAATGCTGCAGTGAATATATGGATACACATGTCCCTTCAAAGTAGTGTTTTGGGTTTCTTCACATAAATATCCAGAGGTGGGATTACTGGGTCCTTCTTTGTCTCTTGTTAGAGCCTTTGTTTTAAAATCTATTTTGTTTGGAATAGTAATACTACTCCAGCTTTTTTGTTTGTTTCCATTTTCATGAAATATCTTTTTCTATGACTTTACTTTCAGTCTGTGTGTCTTTCAATCTGAAGTGAGTCTCTTATAGGCAGCATATGTACGGGTCTTGTTTTCTTATTAATTCAGTCACCCTGTGTCTTTTGATTGGAGCATTTAATCCATTTGCATTTAAAGTAATTGTTGATAGATGTGTAATTATTGCCATTTTATTATTCATATTTTTGATCTTGTTTTTCTTCTTTTTAAAGGAATTCTTTTAACATTTCTTGTAATATTGTTTGGTAGTGATGAACTCTAGCTTTTTCTTGTTTGGGAAGCTCTTTATCTGTCCTTCAAGTCTAAATGATAACTTTGCAGGGTAGAATAGTCTTGGTTGTAGGTCCTCACTTTTCATCACTTTGAATATTTCATGCCAGTCCCTCTGGTCTGCCAAGTTTCTGTTGAGAAATCTGTTGACAGTCTTATGGAAGCTCCCTTCTAAGTAACTAACTGCTTTTCTCTTGCTGCTTTTAGGATTCTCTCTTGTTTTAAACTTTGGCATTTTAATTATGATGTGTCTTGGTGTGGGCCTGTTTAGGTTCATTTTGTTTGGGACTCTGCACATTCTAGGCTTGTATATCTATTTCCTTCATCAGGTTAGGAAAGTTTTATGTCATTATTTCTTCAAATAGGTTTATTTTATTTTATTTTTTCAAATAGCTTTTTAATTCATTTCTGTCTCTCATCTCCTTCTGGTATCCTTATGTGAATATTGGTATGCTTGATGTTGTCCCAGAGGCCGCTTAAACTATCCTCATATTTTTGGATTCTTTTTCCTTTTTGCTGTTCTGATTCGGTGTTTTCTGCTACTTTGTATTCCAAATCACTGATTTGATTCTCTATTTTACCTAATCTACTGTTAATTCTTTATTTCAGTTATTGTAGTCTTCATTCCTGTTTTTTTTTTTTTTACTCCTTATCTCCATTTTTATGTTTCCTATCTCTTTGTTGAAGTTTTCACTGAGATCAATGAGTATTTTTTATAACAAGTGTTTTCATCTAGTTGATTGCTTGTCTCCATTTTGTTAGTTCTTTTTCTGGAGCTTTGTTCTGTTCTTTCATTTGGGACATGTTTCTTTGTATCTTCATTCTGGCTCCTTCCATGTGTTTGTTTTTATGTCTTAGAGCTTCTCTGTCTCCTGGTCTTAGTAGAGTGGCCTTATCTGTAGTAGGTATCCTGTGGGGCCCAGTGGCATAATCTCCCTGGTCACCTTGGTTGGGTGCTCCAGGTGTGTCCCTTTTGTGTTTTTTTTTGTGTGCCCTCCTGTAATTTGCACATGACTGAAAGGGATGGACACTTGGGCTAATTGGTTGTGAGGACCAGCAGTGATTACTAGCAGTTGGAGGATCTATTGTGTAGGCTCTGACTCTATGAAGCAGAATGCACTTTAGCATGGTTCTGGTGACTGCCCAGTCTGCCCTTTAGAGTCTTTTGTGGAGGTGTTTGGATTGTGCTCTGGTGTCTTCTGAAGCTGGCCACAAGTTCTGTTGGTTCTGGGACCCCTTGGGAGGGGTTCTTTTGCAGGCCAAGGTCAGCTGCTGCCTGTGCCGTGCCCAGGGCCACTTGCTATGAGCAACAAAATGGTCTGCAGATGGTTGCTACTTGTGCTGAGCTTGGAGATTCATGGGATAGGCTAAGCTGTGAACTGAGGCTGGTTGCTGCTAGTGCTGGGCTTGGGGCTGCTTAGCAAGAGGTATGGGACACACCACGACCAGATGATACTTGTTTGGGGTTTGTGAACCTTTGAGGGGTTTTAGGACAGTCACATCATGAGCCCTGACAAGTTGTTTGTATGAAAAAGCTACTGGATGGGCCTGCAACTTGGGTGGGGTGGAGTGTCAGGGAATTACCAGGGTGGGACAAATGATGTTAGCCATGTTGATGGAGACTCAGATATGGCAGCCACCTGCATGTGCAGGCAGGGTGAGTTGGGGAGGGCTCCACAATGGCCTCTGTCAGCACTTCTGTTGTGGAGAAAGCTGCCCCTCCAGCCCTCACCCTGAAGGCAGACAATTCAGTTCCTGTCGCCTTTAGAGCTGCTACCTCAGTATTGGAGCTCAGAATGAGTGAGTCTGTCAGTAAGTAAGTCCATGACCAGGCCCTTTAAGAGAAATGCCTGGGATTACAGTAGCCCCCTGCCTCAGTCAGCCACAGTCTTAGCTGGTTTTCACAGCCAGAAGTTATGGAGACTTTTCTTCCTGGCACTGGAACCCTGGGCTGGGGAGCCTGGTGTGGGACAGAGACACCTTTCTCCTCAGGGCGGACTTCTGCAGTTGAGATATTCTTCTCGGTTTTTAACTGCCACACGTGAGTTTGGAACCAGGCTGTTCCATGTTTCCACCCCTCCTACCAGTCTCAAAATGGCTGCTTCTGTATGTCCTTAATTATAGGACTTCTGTTCAGCTAGACTTCAGGTGATTCTCATTGATCGTTGTTCTGTAGTATAGTTATAATTTTGATGTGGTAGTGCCTAGCTTTCTCTCCTAGACAGGTCTGTCAACTCCAGGTGCTGTCATAATCATTTTTACTCAGAGCCTGTCTTCTCAATCCCTCACCTTTTCCCAAGTAGTGTGTTGTTTCCTCTGTTTAAAAAGTTACCAAAATAAATCTTAAAGTTAGATTTTATGTTTTATTAGGGTGGGTCCAGAGGAGCTTTTATAGTACTATAAGGCGAATTTAACCCTACTACTTAAATGACATTGCTCTGAGGACTGTAATTAATGACCCATGACTAAGGGAGTCTTTGTATGAACTCTTCCCAGCCTTATGTGGACTCGAAGCATTGTACAGAATACTATTTTCTGGTGATTCCGTTGCTAGCCTCTCAAGCATACATAGAGCAGTACTCAGCTAAAGACTCAAGTAGACCTCTGTGGATTTCCAGATTTGGACTCCGGCCTCTAGAACAGTAAGAATTAATTTCTGTTATTATAAGCCACCAAATTTGTAGTAATTTATTACATCAGCTATAGGAAACTATATAAATTAAAAAATTTTGCCTCTTGCATTTAGAACTATCATCTATTTTGAGTTCAATTTTGTATATTGTGTGAGAAAGGAGTCTGACTTTATTCTTTTGCTTGTGGATATCCAGGGTCCCAACACCACTTGTTCAAAAGACAGTTCTTTCCCCATTGAATTGTTTTGGCAACGTTGTGGAAAATTAATTGTAAATATAAGGGTATACTTCTGAACTCACAATTCTACCCTATTAATCTACGTTTATCCTTAGGCCAGTACCACACTTATTTGATACTATAGCTTTGTAGTGCATTTTGAAATCAGAAAGTGTGAGTTTTCCAAATTTGTTCTTCTTTTTCAAGATTGTTGTGGTTATTCTGGGTACCTTACATTTCCATATGAATTTTATGATCAGATTGTCAAATAATGTAAAAAGGTACCTGGGATTTTTTTCTTTTTCTGTTTTTCTTTTTTTTAAAATTAAAGTTTATTGGAGTGACAATTGTTAGTAAAGATACATAGGTTTCAAGTGTACAATTCTGTAATACATAATCTATATATTACATTGTGTGTTCAACCAAGGTCAGTTCTCCTTCTGTCACCATTTATTTGGTCCCTTTTACCATCATCTACTTGGGATTTTGATACAGATTGTGTTGAATCTATTGATCAATTTGGGGAAGTGTTGTCATTTTAATATTAAATCTTTCAATCTATCAACATGGAACAACCTACATCTTTAAAAAAATTTTTTTTAATGAAGTTTTATAATTTTCAGAGTACAAGTCTTATACTCCTTTTCTTACATCTATTCCTAAATAATATTTTTGTGATGCTCTTTAAATGGAATTGTTTTCTTAATTTAATTTTCAGATTGCTCATTACTAGTATATAGAAATACAATTGATTTTTGTGTTTATCTTGTGTGTTACAATCTTTTGGAGATGTTTATTAGTTCTAATATATTTTTCTGGATTCCTTAGGGTTTTGTATATATAAGATCATGTTGTTTGCACATAGTGATAGTTTTACTTCTTCCTTTCTAATCTGGATTCCTTCTACTTTTTTTTTTCCTGACTAGAATTTCTAATAGCATGTTGAATAGAAGTGGTAAGAACAAACATCCCTGTCTTGCTCCTAATCTCAAAGGAAAAGCATTCACCCTTTCACCATTAAGTATGATTATAGATATGGATTTTTCATAGATGTCTTTTCATGTCATTATTTATCTTTAATTAACAAACTATTTTATTTCTAGAAAAAAATGAGTGAAAGTACAGAGAGTTCCCATATATTCTGTCCCCACATAGTTTCCTCTATGAAATGATAAGACATTTGTTGTAATTAATGAACCAATATTGATATATCATTATTAATTAAAATCCATAGTTTACATTAGGGTTCACTCTTTGTATTGTATACTACCATGGGTTTTAACAAATGCGTAATGTCACATATACACCAATATAGTATCACAAAGAATAATTTTACTTCCCTAAAAGTCTCCAGTTTTCCAACTATTCATCCCTCCCTCTCTTGAACCCCTGGTGACTACTCATCTTTTAACTCTTTGTAGTTTTCCCTTTTTCAGAATGTCATGTAGTTAGAATCATATAGTATGTATTTTTTCAGACTGGCTTCTTTCACTTAGTAATAAGCATTAAAGCTCTTTTTGTTTCTTGGTTGTTTCTTAGTTTTAGCAATTGTGACAATTGTGAATAAAGCTGCCATAAGTATCCATGTGCAGGTTTTTGCGTGGATATGTTTTCAACAAGTTTGGGTAAATATCAAGGTGTGTGATTGCTGGATCAAATGGTAAAAGTATGGTTAGTTTTTTTAGAAATCACAAAACTCTTCCAAAGTGGCTACATTATTTTGCATTTCCACCAGTAATACATGAGAGCTCCTGTTGCTACACGTCCTTACCAGCATTTGGTCTTGTCAGTGTTTTAGATTTTAGCCATTTCTAATGGGTGTGTAGTAGTATGTCATCATTGTTTTAATTTTTATTTCCCTGATGACATATACTGTGTAACATGTTTTTATATGCTCATTTGTCGTCTCCATAGCTTCTGTGGGGAAGTTTCTGCTCTAGTATTTTGCCCACTTTTCATTAGTTTGGTGGTTTTCTTATTATTGAGTTTTAAGAGTTTTTTGTATATTTCTGGATGCAACTCATTTTTCACATGTGTTTCACATACATTTTCTCCTAGTCTGTGTCTTGTCTTTCTGTATCATTTACTTTTTACTTAACTTTTCGGTTTCTCAGTTTGCTCATAGGTAAAAGAGGCATAATAATAACATCCTATAGGGTTTTTTTGAGGTCCACCTCAGTTAGAATTTAATGCTTTAAACAAAAACCACTTTGGGTATTTTAAATACTAAGATCTTTAATGCAGGTTAGTTATGTGTTTATAATATTGTTGGAAGGCTGGAGAGCAAAAACGAGGCTGGTCCTCTAATAAAGCCTTTTAGAATAAGATTCCGTACTGAATTGGTCTGTCCGGAGAGCTGCTGCCTCTGCCATACTTAGAAAGGTAGAGGTTCAAGAGACTGTCACTGGAATGATGAGTCAATACCTGGCTGAAACCTAGGGTTTGGAAGCCTGTTATTGCCACTGTCACTGTCACTACCACTGTGTATCTGGAACTTCCTGAGCATTCAGAAACTGGGCTCAGACACTAGTGCCCCATCTTTTTATCGGTATCTATAAAGCTGTGGCCATTCTCTTCAGAGGCTTGCTTGTCCGAAGAAAACACGCTCAAAACCACAGGAATGTCATCTCAGTTTTACTTCTGCTTTCTAAATGTAGGATAGTGCTTCTAACTGGTGGAACCTAATTTGCAAATCTTATGTGCTTTGTTAGTTGGAAAGAAAATCTTGGAATGTAATTTGTAACTTTTCCAGTGTTTGTCATACAGTCAGGTACAACAGAACACGATGGAAGAAATTCCGAGTATTTGTAGACCATGCCCAGCTCAAGAATGAAATGGGAGAGCACCTGGGGTGAGACCCAGCAGTCGTGGTGGTGCACACCAACAGCGAGGGCCGGCGCTGCGGCCAGTACACTCACGGTCAGCCCCTGCTCTTGCTACGTGCCACGTTCCCAACCACTAAGTGTGTGTCTGCAACCCTCTCCTCCAATACACTGGCATCTGCCACTGGCCACCATGTCTGAGTGTGTGCATAACACCAGTTTCTGCATTTTGCCTAAATATTTATTTTATTTTAATTTATTTAACCTGTTCACTATCAACCTTTTCACTGAAACTGAATTTCCATAGGATTTCTTAGTTTGGAGACTGAAAAACAGACATTGTTAGCTACCTTCTAAAGCAGACTTATTTTTTTAATGTAACATTTTATTCCATGAGTCACAGAGTAGTATGCAATAGTGCTGAAAGGAAGGAAATAAGGAAGGAAGGAAGGAAGGAAGGAAGGAAGGAAGGAAGGAAGGAAGGAAGGAAGGAAGGAAGAAAGAAAGGAAAGAATCATTGTGCAAAATCTCATTTACTTCATAATGAAATTTGATTGTTCTTGGTTATATCTGATGTAAGTAACAGAGCTATTGTGTTCTTTTAGAAATGGTAGATAGTTTTGATAAACCTAGGGCTGCTACAATTATGTCCAAGTCTTGGAATGGAACTTTCAAAAGGGAAAAGATACAAGCACTGAAATGGAACTTTTAAGAGGGAAAAGATACTGAGGATTTTCTTTATAGCTTGTCTGGTGTTTCATTGGGCTTTTGAAGAGAGAAAATGTTTTCATGCTGTTTTTAACAAGAAGAGCTTTTTGAGGCATAAAAGGGAATAGAGTGTTTCTTCTTATACATATACCATTCCATTTTATTTGTTGAAGAGGAAGGATAAAACACAACAGGCACAATTAAACAATGATTACAGTCAGATATATAGCCATCTCTTTTCATCTCTGTCATTTTGAACAAGTCTTTCACTTCTAAGGCTTCTAAGTTTCTTAAATCTAAGATATAGGGGTGATATGAAGTCTTTGTTAAGATTAGCCATGACACACATGTATGTGGAGTGCTTTTGGTAGTTTCATTCATTATCCAAATATATTGAGCACCTATTGTGTATCTTAGTTGCAATAGGCACTAGGAGTACGTACGTGGAGCTGGAGATAAGAGAAGCTAACCAGAATAGTTCTGTGTGGCAGGTGCTCTTTGGAAGGTGTAACCCAGGAACTTTGGAGGCACACAGGGAGTTGGTTTTCTAGAGCAGGTAACTACTGTTTCAGAAGACAAGAAGAGCTAGGAAGTGGAACATTTGGGGTGGTGTGGGGGAAGGGAAAGGAGATGCCTCTTTAGGTAAAGGAAAGAGTGTGGCAGATACTGCTAAGGGTGTATCAAGCCGCACTTCCTTTTCCTTCTGGACACAAGGGAGGAATCTTCATTTCCTGCCTGATTGAGTTACCTGCACCTATGTGATCGTGCTCTCACCAATGGACTGTGGACAGAAGTGATTCACACCATTTCTAGGTGCATCCAGAATAGAACCACCTGTGTGATCTTTCATGCATTCTTTTACATCCTCTTTCATGTCTTTGGTGGGCTGGATGTAGATGATCTAACTAAAAATTCTGAGGCTTCAGATCAGTGGTTCTCGGCTTTAGCTCCCAGGTGATTCTAACAATCTGCCAACATGAAGACCATTCCTGCAGTGGCTTTCCTCAAAGGATTCATAGAGAACAAAGCCCTATAGAAAAATGACTTAGTGACTATTTTCTCAATTCTTGAAAGGCTGCTACTTACCCAGCATAATTATAGATTTGAAGGAGATGGTTAACTTGTCACATACAGTGGATGTCTAAGGATATTAGGCCCTACATGTTTCATGGAACCCCAGGTGAGAAGGGCTGCCCTACAAGATAGTGGAGCTACTGGATGTAAAGATCTTGCGTTCCTGAATAACTGAGTAGAGCAGAGAACCACTGCTGACCTGAATGGATTATGACTTCAGAAATAAACCTTAATGTGTTAGTGACCAAACTAACACATGGGGGTTGTTTGTTACATTAGTTTGCCTATCATCACTAATCCAAATGACACGTGCAAATGCATCGTGGCTATAGACAGCACAGGGAATTGAGGAGATCACGTAATTTGTTTCAGCTGGAATAATGACTGAATATTTAGTTGGGTTTGGGTTGAGTTGAGGGAGGAGAAGATACAGTTAATATTGAGGCTGGACAGCGAGGCAGAGGCCATATTCTCAAGAGCCTTGTATGGCAGTTTCAGTTTTGTCCTGAAGCTCCATTTATTCAGAGACTTTTCAGTGGATAGTTGAACAATTTCCAAACTTTTGAATACTGCTTCCAAGAATATCTATAATCAAAATGAAACCAAGGCCTACTGTCATGTGAAACCTAACAAGGATGATGACATTGCAGTTTTTGCTATGTAATGATGAAAGCAGGATAAATGAAAATGGGAGAAGGCCTTCCTCACCTCACCTAAATCAGGTTATATTCGCCACTCATTTCAACTGGATGCTGGCTCTGGAGATACTCAGAGATGGACACCAAGGAGCCATTGCTTAAACTGGTGGGTTTTTATATTTTCTTTTCTATGCTGCTACACAACTAATGCATCAGCTTACTTAACCAAGCAGAGCAACCAAACAACACAATTAGGAATAGTAAGCCTAGGGCAACAACAGCTCCTCATGCTTCACATAAATACCTCAGTGCTAGAATCTGAAGTGGAATCCTGAGTAAGCACCATGCTCTGGTTGCTCATTTAGTTAGGAATATTAGTGCAAAGACAAGCAATCGGGACAGACTGCTAACCTTCACCTTCACCTCAAAGTGTAGTGGTACTTGAATGGAACCTCATTCATGCCCAGTTTTGCTTGGCTGTTGTTTTTAGTGGTCGATTTATTTTTGATGTCTGAAAAGTGGGGATGACTCTATAAATCTACAGGCACGCACATCAACACACGGTTTCTCAAGCTTACATTGTTCTCTTGTGTTGAAAGACAGGAAACGAAGAAAAAAGCACTTTGGGAAATGCTACAGTACTACTTTATAGGAAGCTCAAGGACTATCTAGAAGGAAACCTGAAAAATTAGGGTCCAAGTCTTTTTTGGTGTTTGTCTGAGTCATGTTTTCCAATCTATTATGAGAAACCTGAATAAGGCAGTCATTTTGAAGATGGCTTTGACTTTTACCAAGAAGAAGCCAGTTACATTCAACACTATCTGATGCACAATCAGTCATTGTGTTGATAGGGCCTGCTTTCCTAGAGAAAGCTTATTTTTTTCCGCTCTTGCTGCTCATGGTCTTGTCACGTGATGATTGTTCTACTGCAGGAAGTCTTATTTGCGAAGAATCATAGACTGTAAGCAGGCTTCCTTCCTCAGGAATAGGATGGATGAAGATGAGAAGGCTCACCAGCTGCCATGTTAGTTATGCTGAGTTCATATTGCCCTTTCCAGGACCTGTCTGTAAAGGCATCTGCATGCCATGGAGAAGGCACTGAGCAGGTCAATGGCTCTTGGTTCCAAGAAATGTTTATAGAATGGATGACGTCATATACTGGAAATTTTCACCTATCTCTCCTGAAGGGAAGTATGGGATCATTGATTCCTCAGTCATTCTAAAGTGATTAGTAATTAAAACAGCATTGTAAGCTGGTTTCTAAGGACATTCTTTCATAAAAATACTGATTTTTGCCTGTGGAATGGTCCGTACCACACATGCAGAGTTTTTGTCAGGGCACTGTAGGGAAGCCAGATATATTCAAAGATTAAATTTATCCCCAAGCGGAAGCTCTTTTTAGGAAAAACATGCAACATAGTGAAGTGATTATAAACATGGATTTTGGAGCCAAGCAGTTTAGGTTCGAAGCTCAGTCTGCCACTTACTAGCCATGTGAACCGTGGCAGGTCTTTTAATCTTCCTGTGTTTCAGTTTTCTCGTCTGTTAATTGGAGACAATAGCAGAATCATCATTTTAGGGTTCTCTTAAGGATTAATTTAAATGATGGTATTGATAAAATGCTTGTATCTATACCTGTGCATATAAATTGCCATGTGTTGTTTGATAAATAAATATAGTTAGTTGATACTTCTGCTTGTCTTATTTCTCCCCGTAGGAATATATATTTGCTTTTTTTTTCCTTTCTTCGAATGGAGCCTACATCCCACCTATCTTTCGAGTCTTTAGTTAAATAGATCCTGTGTTAAAGGGGATATAAGAATTTTCTTCACCTCACTAAGTTTTTCAAGTTGTCTGCTTCTCTGCCAATAGGGTAAGTCCCAGAGAGATTCCTTAAACTTTCTGGAGAGGAAACAAAACAGAGCAAAACAAAACAAAACAAAAAACAATCTATATCTGTGTCTGTGTTTACGTATATAGATGTTCCATTTTGGAAAACAAATGCCATTGGAAACAAGGCCTTTACTTGTTATGTTTAGAATCTTTTCCTTGTTTTCTCATGGACTTTCTAGATATTTTAAAGCTAATCATGATAATCAGTTTCCTGGATTATTAACACACCTTCTTATTGTTTGTTGCCTTCTTCGTAATTATAAATTTTCAGGTCTATCCATAAAATGTCTCATATGTAAAATCAGATGACCCTTTTCATGTATTAAAAAGATGTATATCACTTGCTGTTCTCTTAAGAAAAATTTGCTTCTGCTAGAATTGACCTATTCTCTGCATGGCCAGTACTGAAATATTTGATCAGCAGGGCTTCCTGAGATCATATGGACTAGGAGTGGAAATGCAAGGAGAGAACTGGGAGAGAAAAATGGAGGAAAACATGCATTAATTTGGTACAGTAACTTCTAGTTCTGCAAACATGTAAATATTTAACAGCATATCAATAGCACATAGTTAGCCTTCCCAGAGCAAATAAATCCCATTACTTTTTCTGATCTACTCAATCTCCTTGCCTTCAGGCTGGGTTGTAACTCATCATACCAAACAGATGAGTGTCTGTTCAGTTTTTGTTGTGGCCGTTCTTAACTTATGTTTAGTTTTCAATGACGCAATGGTTTGGGGCCATCTTCTCTGAGATGCCTATAAATGAAATCACAAAGTTGTGTGTGACAAGTTGCAAGTGGGTTTTTATTTGCTTGTTGATTGGTTTGTTCAAGACATTTTTCTTTATTGTATTATTGGCCTGAAATTGTGAGGTTTCAGCCAGATGATTCTTCCCAGAAACATGCTTCTATGTAACTTAAAAATGAATTCTTTTAAATCATGAAACTTGAAATCCTGATGAGACTATTGTGTTTTTGTTTTTTTGTGTTTTTTTAATAGTCAAAGACACATGGCTGGAGGAAGAATCCATAAAGTCTGTTTTATTTTTTCAACTCAAATGAAAAGGACTGAATTCTCAAGCATGAAATTGCCATCTGTGCTTTCCTTCCCCACCCCCACATTTTAAATAATTTTTTAGCAGACCAGGTGAAACCAGAAATTTTTTTTTTTAGAAAGAATGCTGATGTACAACAGAATGTATGTATTCACGAAGCTACAGGGGGCAACAACTTGTCACTATAAAAATGTGAATGAGATAAATTTTCCTCTACTCCTTTGCTCCTCTGGACTCCAGCCTGTACTAATAATAACTGCTACTGGTTTTGTAAGCATTTGGTATATGCCAGGCACAGTGATGAGTTCTTTATGTTCGCCATTTCTCTTTCAGTCCTTTTAAGAACCTCTTTAAGTGGTTATCATAGTGTAATTTTTCCCACTTCGTAGTTGGGGACCCTGGACTTGGAGAGGTTAAGTAACTCTCCAGATACGAAGCAGCTGTGATCAGTGTTGGGTGTGTATCTCGTGTTATTAGACTACTCTTTGGCTCAAGAATATATGCTGACCTTCCTTACTCACACTTCTTTGTTTATGACGTTTCTCTGCCTAGATTGTTCTTCCTTTACCTCTGCCCATTGAAAATCAACACATCCTTCAAAGCCCAACTGAAAGCAATCTCTTCTCTGTGAACTTTTATTGACCTTGTCAGAATTAAATATTCCCTCTTCAGGGCTCTCCCTATAAAACATACATATCTATATCTTACAATATCTATAAAACTAGGTATTTTAAAGCTATATATGTATATAGCTTTAAATGTATTCATGTCATTATTATATTCACAAGTCAAATCTTGTAGAATAATTATTAGTGTACATGTATGCCCTCTCCACTAGGATAAAAGGTAACTAATAAAAAGACTGACTATTCTTTACTGCGAACTCCTTGAGGGGAGATATCATGTCTTAATCATTTATATTATTATTTATTTTTATTTATAATTCATCCTATTTTAGAGAGGATTCAATGAGGAAGCAAGAATATAGAGAACATAATTAGATAGCATGAGAAAGGGGTTTAACCACAAAAGCGTTTAACAATGCTTACCCTATGGTCTACATATAAGTTTATTTTGAAAATAAGCTTACTAGCAGTTCACATATTCTTTTTTTTTTTTTTTTTAAATTCTTAATATCAAGTGCAGGGTCAGGGACATAGAAGGGTAAATACTTGTCGAATTGAATACCTGCATGCCAGATGTGGGGAGATAGTAAAGGAAAGCATGAGATTTTAAGTCAGGCTACTTTTTAAAAGACAGCATTATTGAGATATAATGGACATGCAGTATATGGTACATAGGTAAGTTGTGCAGTTCGTTAAATTTTAACACATAGAGCACTCATGAAACCATTGCCAAAACAAAAGATGCAGTCAGCCCTTTGCGTTTGCATGTTCTGTATTTGTAGATTCAACCTCAGAGCATAAATATTTTAAAAAATGTTAGCATTGTTGCTGACATGTATGCTTATGATGGTTGCATCTGTAACTGAATGTGTACAGCCATTTTCCTTGTCATATTCCCTAAACAATATAGTATAACACTATTACATAAAATTTACATTGTGTTAGGTGTTATAAATAATCTAGAAATAATTTAAAGTGTAAGGGAGGATACATGTAGGTTATATACAAATAACATGCCATTTTTTATAAGGGACTTGAGTGTCCTCAGATCTTGGTATCTATAGGGGATCCTGGAACCAAGCCCCTGTGGAGACTTATGACTGTAATGAAAATAACTGTGACTCCCACGAGTTACCTTCTGTTCCTTTGTAATCTCTTGCCCCCGCCTACCCGGGCAACTGTATTTCTTTCGTTACAGGTTACTTTGCATTTCTTAGAATCTTCCGTGGAATTATTAATTTTTATCTGGCTTTTTTTCACTCAGTATAATCATTTTGAGTCATCCATATTTCACTGTGTACCAACATTGTTCATTGTTCTTAATTACTGAGTCATATTCCATTGTTTGGATATGCCACAGTTTGTTTATCCATTCACCTGTCGATGGATATTTTGCTGATTCAGGTTTTGACTATTACAAATAAAGCTATGAGCTTTTTAAATTTTTATTTATTGGGGTGACAATTGTTAGTGAAATTACATAGATTTCAGGTGTACAATTCTGTATTACATCATCTATAAATCCCATTGTGTGTTCACCACCCAGAGTCAGTTCTCCTTCCATCACCATGTATTTGATCCCCCTTACCCTCATCTCCCACCCCCCACCCCCTTACCTTTATATAAGTGTTTGTAAGGACATATGCTTTCACTTTTCTTGGGTAAATTCTTAAGGGTAAAATGGCTGGATTTATATATTTAACTTTTTAAGAAAATGCAAAACTGTTTACAAAAGTCCTTGGGACATTTTATATTTCCATCAGTAATGTATGAGAGTTCCAGTTTCTCCACATTTTTGCCAAATTTGATAGGATTAACTTTTAAAAATTTAGCTACTCTAATAGATGTGTAGCAGTACCTAATTGTGGTGTATTTCCCTAATGAATAAATGATATTGAACATCTTTTCCTGTGCTTGCTTTCCATTGTACATCTTCTTTGGTGAAGTGTCTGTTCATCATCTTTTATTTCTAATTTTCATATGATTATTGGATTTTTTTTCCTATTACTGAGTTTTGAGAGTTCTTTATACAAGTCCTTTATATAAGTCCTGGATACAAGTCCTTTAACATATAGGTGATTTGGAAACATTTATCACAGTATATATAGCTTTTCTTGCCATTCCCTTAATAGTGTGTTTCAAAGACACGGTTGAAGAGATTGTAATTTTGATATAATTCAGTTTATCAATTTGTTCTTTCATGGATTTTGCTTTGGGTGTTGTTGCTAAGAAATGTTTGCTTATTTCTTGTAGAAATTTTATAATTTTATTTTGCATTTACGTCTATGATCCATTTTGAGGTAATTTTTGTATATAGTATGAGGTATGAACTATATATTGAAGTTTTTTTTTTTTGCTTTGTATATGGATGTCCAATTGTTCCACCATCATGTCTTTTTTTTTAACTATAATACAAATGCTATTTATTTCATGTGCTGTTTACACAGTTAGTCACCATGCTTCCAGACAGACATGAAACAGTATCTCTTCAAATGAAAAACGAAACAACCACTATAAAATAAAAATATACAAACGACTTATTTGTGTCAATTAATTGTATTTATCACTCTATAAGATGCATAAGTGATTTGGTTCTACTTTTCACTTTCCCTCCTTTGTTGTGTCATTAGGTAAGAAAAGTTATATCAATTTTCTTTACACACCACATTGTAATTGTTTTTTTTTAATTTTATTTATTTATTTTTAATTAGTTTCAGATGTACAAAACAAAGTAATACTTAGACGTTTATCATTTATATCCCTCACACTGTGTCAACCCCCCTCCTCCCCCATCCACTACCCCTCTGACATCGCACACAGCCATTACATTTCCACTCTCTATTCCTAATGCTGTACTCCGCTTCTTGTAAGCATATACATATATGTATATATGTATATATGTGTATATATGTATATATACACATATGTGTATATATGCATATATACATGCATATATGTATATAAACTTGTAATTGACATTCATTATTGTTCAGCTTCATTCACCATCATTTCTTGAAAAAAGACTTTTCTATTTTCACAGAATTGCTTTTGTAACTTTGTTAAAAACCAGTTGTTCATATGTGTGTATGTATTTTTGAACTCTTTATTCTGTTCCAGTGATCAAATTGTTTATCTTTATGGCAGTACTACACTATTTTAATTGCTGTAGATTTATAATGAGACTTGAAATCAGGTAGTGTTAGTCCTTTACATTTATTCCTTTTCAAAGATGTTTTGGCTATCATAGGTCCTTTCCATTTCTTTATGAATTTGGAATCAGTTTGTCATTTTCTGTAAAAAACTGCTGTGATTTTTAATGGGAATTCATCTTATTTGTAAATCACTTTGGGAGTAATGATATCTTAACAACATTGAGTCATTTGTTTTAATGTTTTCAGTGTACACAACTTTCACATGTGTTAACAGATTCATCCCTTATTATTTCATTGTTTTTGATGTTATTGCAAATATTTTTAAATTTCAATTTGTGATTATTACAAGTATATAAAAATATAGTTAATCTTTGTATTTTGGTCTTGTAGCCTGAGACCTTCCGTAAATTCAGTTATAAGTTTCATAGTTTTTTGGCCTTTTTTTTTTTTGGTAAATTTCACCAGATTTTCTACATATACTTTTGGGAATCATGTCTTTTGCAAATAGTTATACTTATTTCTTATGTCTTTATTTCTTTTTCTTACCTAATTGCTGTGACTAGAAGCTCTAGTACAATATTGAATAGAAGTGGTGATAGCAGACAGCCTTGTAGTTTTTCTGATTTTGGGGGTAAAGTTTTCACCAATATGTATAATGTTAGCTGTAGGTCTTTTGTAGATGCCTTTTATCAAGTTGAGGGAATTCTCTTCTATTCCTACTTTGTGGAAAGTTTTATCAGAAATGGATATAGGATTTTGTGAAATACATTGTATGTCATTGAAATGATCATATGATTTTTCTTTTTAGATTGTCGGTATGGTGAATTACATTGATTGGTTTGTCAGTGTCAAACTAACCTGGCATTCCTGGTAAAACACTACTTTGTCATGCTGTATCATTGTTTTTTGTATAGTATTGGATTAGATTTACTAAAACTTTCTTTAGAATTTTTGCTCTATGTTAATGATTGTTTTTGGTCTGCAGTTTACTTGTAATAGCTTTGTCTAGATTTGGTATCAGCATAATGATGTCCTCAAAGAATGAATTGGAGCATACCCTTCCCTTTTCAATTTTCTAGAAGAATTTGTGTGGAATTGGTATTATTTCTTTCTTAAGTATTTAGTAGAATTCACCAGTTCTGTAGTTTTCTTTGTGGGAAGGTTTTTAACTAAAAATTCAATTTAATAGATTAAAAAATATTGAGATTGCTTACTTCTTAAGTGAGCTTTGGTAATTTGTGTCTCTCAAGAAATTTATCATGTTAAGTGGTCAATTTATTGGCATAAAGTTATTTATAATATTCTATTTTTATTCTTTTAATATCTGTAAAATCTCTATTATGTAATCTCTCTTATTACTGATATTTTTAATTTGTGTCTTTACTGTTTTTTTCCCCTTGATCATTCTGGGAAGATGTCTTTCAATTTTATTAGTCCTTTTTAAAGAATGAGATTTTTGTTTTATTGTTTCTTTCTATATGGTTTTCACTGATTTCTGCTCTTTATTATTATTATTATATCCTTTATTCTACTAACCTTGGGTTTAATTGTTCTTTTCTGTTTCTCAAGTTGGAAACTGAGGTCATTGATTTGAGAGCTTTTTTCCCCCTAATATAGTCATTAGTGCTATAAATTTCTCTGTAAGGACTACTTTGGTGGTATCTCATAAGTTTTGACATGTCTTTTTAAATCAATTCAGTTCAAAATTTCCCTTCTGTTTTCTTCTTTAATCTATGTGTTATTTCAAAATACATTAATTAGTTTCCAATTATTTGGGGGCATTTTTAAAGATATCTCTGTTAATAATTTATAGTTTAATCTTTTTTTCTTTAAAGAATGAATTTTGTATGATCTGAGTGCCTTCAAATTTATTGATAGTTATTTTATGGCCTAGAATATAGTCCATCTTGGTAAATAATCTGTGTGCACTTCAAAAGAATTTGTATTCAGCAGTTGTAGGGTGGAGTGTTTTAGGTCAAGTTGATTGATGATATTTAAATCTTTTGTATTTTTACTCAGTTCTATCTAATTGTTCTGCCAATTATTGAGAGGGGGGTTTGAAATCTCTGAGTATAATTAGACATTTGCCTATTCATCCTTTCAGTTTTTCCTTCATTTATTTTGAACTATGTTATTAGATTTAAGGTGTTACATCTTTTTGATGAATTAATCCCTTTATCTTTATGAAATGATATTTATTGCCAGTAATATTCTCTGCTCTGAAATTTTCTTTCTCAGCCATAGCCATTCTATCTTTTGATTAGTATTAGTACATTATATCTTTCACCATTCTTTTACTTTTACCCTTCTTGTCTATTTATATCTCAGGTGTGTTTTTGTCTATTTATATCTCAGGTGTGTTTTTTATAGTTAGGTTTTGAATTTTTTAGTCTTTATATGTTTGAAAATATGTTTTTTTAATGGGGTATGGGACCATTTATATTTAATGTGATTATTGATATAATTGCATTTAAGTGTATCAGCTTGCTATTTATTTTATAATTGTCTCATCTGTTCATATTCCTCTTTTCCCATTTTTCTGTGATTTTGGTTTATTTGAATTTTTTAAGATTCTATTTTATTTTCTTTGTTGGCCTATTAACTATATTTTCTTATTTTGATATTTTATTGGTTGCTTTAGTGTTTATAATATATACCTTTAATATATTGCAGACTACCTTCAACTGATATTATATTACTATAGATTAGTTTAAGAACTTAAAAATAGCATATTTACATCTCTCTCCTCCAACTTTGTGTTATTTTTGTCATTTATTTTACTTCTACATATATTATAAACCTAACACTAGACTATTATTTTTATTTAAATAGTCTATTCCCTTTTAAGCATTAAAATAACAAGAAAAAAATGTGTTTACTAATTCATTTACCATTTCTGATATTCTCTATTACTTTGTGAAGATCTGTAGTTCCATTTTAAAAAACTTCCTTTTACAGATGTTTTCAGGTTTGTTGGGTATATACCCAAGAGGGGGATTGCTGGGTCATATGGTAATTCTATTCTTAAACTTTTGAGGAACCTCCCCACTGCCTTCCATAGTGGCTGCACCAGTCTGCATTCCCACCAACAGTGTATGAGGATTCCTTTTTCTCCACAGCCTCTCCAACACTTGTTTTGTTAGTCTTGTTGATGATAGCCATTCTAACCAGTGTGAGGTGAAGGAGAACTGACTCTGGGTGGTGAACACACAATGTGATATACTTGTATAGATGATGTATTACAGAATTGTACACTTGAAACCTGTGTAATTTTACTAATCATGTCACCTCAATAAATTTTAATTAAAAAAAAGACTTCCTTTTACAGTTTTTGTATGTGAGTTTGCTGGTGATGAATTCGTTCAGCTTTAATATTTCTGAAAAAGTCTTGATTTTACCTTCATTTTTGAAAGATATTTTTAGTGGGAATAGAATTCTAGTTTGACAGTTTTTTACCCCCAGTACTTTAAAGATGTTGCTTTTCTGTCTTCTACTTGCATGGTTTCCTGTGAGAAATCTGCTGTTATAGTATTTTTTTTTTATTAGTTTCAGGTGTACAAGACAAGGTAATACTTAGACGTTCATCATTTATATCCCTCACACTGTGAACCCCCCTCCCCCCATCCATTATCCCTCCGACCTCACACCGAGCCTTCACATTATATATATAAAATTATAGTTGGCATTCATTAATGTTTAGCTTCTGGTGTACAATGCCATGGTTAGGCATCCACATTATCTCTGAGGTGGTCTCCCAAATAGGACGCATGTCCATCGGATACCCAACAAAATCTTTTGTCATAGTATTTTTGTTTCTCTGTGCCCGCAGTGTCTTTTTTTCCTTGCTGGTTTTGAGATATTTTGTTCTCATTCTTTGTTTAAAGTGTTTGATTACAATGTACCTCTGTGTAGTTTTCTTTTAAGTTTCTTGTGTTTTGAGTTCATTGAACTTCTTGAATTTGTAGTTTTATAATTTTCCTGAAATATGGGTAATTTTAGGTCAGTATTTCTTCATTTTTTTTTTCTTTCCTGTGTTCCACAACTCAGGGATGCCTGCTGCATGCACATCAGGCTGCTTGACGTCTTCTAGTTCACCATTTCTTTTTTTAATTCCTTCCTTGCCTCCCTCTTTGCCTCCCTCCCTCCCTTCCTTTCTCTTGCCTTCCTTTTCATCCACACCTTTTCTCTTTCTTTCTCATTCCTTCTTCCCTTCCCTCTTTCCTTCCGTCCTTCCTTTCCTTCTTTCCTTCCTTCCCTCCTTCCGTGATTTGTTTTGGATAGTTCCCTTTGTTATATCTTTGACTTCACAAATCTTTTCTTCTGCAATGTCTAATTGGTCATTAGTCCTAATTAGTACATTATTGTTCTCACATATTATAGTTTTAATCTCTGAGAATTCAATATATTTATATATTTCTACAAATATTCTTGAGCTTTTTTGCTGGCGTGCAGTTACTTGAAAAATATATTGCTTCTTTCAGATCTTGGTTTAAAGATTTAATGGGTATGAATGGAGGAGTGCTCACTCTAGGTTAATTATTCTCTACTGTTAAGGCAAGACCCTACTGTGTGTTCTACCTAATACCCTTTGAATCTTGAGGTTTGCTAGGAACTACACCTGGCTCTTTGTGAGTCTTAGGCACTGTTACCTCTTATTATTTCCTGTGGTTCTTTCCTGATAGTTTTCTCACATGTGTGTACTTATCAGTACTCAGTTGAATACTAAAGGGACTTCTCTATAAACTTGTAAGGTTCTCTCTCAGTGAAACTCTCTACTCTCTAGGACTCTGTCCTGTGAATTCTAGCTGCCTTGGTCTCCCCAGCCTCTCAGCTCTGGGTTCCACCGTCCTGTCCCGGAGCCTGGAAACTGTCTCGATGCTGTAAACTGAAGAGTTCCCAGTGCTCACTTATTTCCTGCTTCTCAGGAATCTCTGTCCATTGCTTGGGGTCCCGTGTTTTGAAAACCTTTGCTTCTTATATTTGGAACCCTTATTTGATGTATTTTGACTGATGCAGGCAGGGCAATGAATCTTTTCTCTCCACAGAGGATATTCATGGAAGTCAATTGTTTTGAAATCCTGGCTTAGTTACTTAGTTGCTGTGAGACCTTATGTGTGTTGCCTTAGCTCTTTGAACTTAAGTTTTTTAAATCAGTACAACTAAGAAAATATCAGAGCTCTCTTAACAGAATTAAATGAGATAATCTTTAACTTGTGTCCAGCATGGTATTGGGCATATAGTATATATTTAATGTATATTTCCTTCCTCTCCCTTCTCACTCCCTTTTGCTCATAATAGTGTATAACATATTTATTGAATTGTATTAAATGAGTTATGTGACTTCAAAGTCATCCTATTCTTAAAATATGAAGATTAGAGGATAACCACATTGCTGAAAACCGCATACATATATATGCACATATATATATATATATGTGTGTGTGTGTATGTATTCAGGGATATATGAATCATCTGGTTCTATTGATAAGATTCATCTAACTTTTCTGGGGAATTGTTAAATCTTATTCTGTTAATGTGAAGAGGAGTAAAACATAAGTGGGGCTCATTGAATAGTGGGGCTCTTGATCCCTAACTTCTGCCTTCCTATTCTCCTGTGCTAAACGACAGCTTGCAAGTGTTTCAATCTTATTTCATTACACGTGGCTTGAACACCATATAGCAGAATTGAGGTTATACAGAAATCTCAGGTTCTGTTACTCTATAAGCTTTCACTTAATTCACACACTACATTTACCTTTGAGGAGAGACATGTAGACAGAATGAGAATATTTTAGCATGGTACACGCAGCTACCATGTGGTGCTTGATCTAAATACATATATGTTTATTTAAATTTTAAATGTCACAAAATTTCATGAATTCTTCACTTAGCAGTGTGAAACAGGGAAAATAGTACATACATATGGCTAAAATTTGAGTTTTAGCCATAGACTAATGAATCTTGTTCTGAGGTGGCCATAACAGCCATGGCATTTATTTCTGAGCAGTATTAGTTGTCAATTTTAGAAAGAATAATTTAATTTGTTATCTCCATTTCCTACAATTCATTCTGCGTAACTTTACCAAATTAATCTTTCTGAATCACTGCTTTCACATTGCCATTCTCCTTCTCAAAAAACTTGCAGAAGATTTGAGTTCTTATTGGCTAACAAGGGAACTCTTGCCCTTGTTTTAAGTCTCTATACACTTAGGCCTTATTTTTTCATGTAAAAACCTGCTTTCTCTTACTCCCCTGTGTAAGGCCTCCAAAGAGATCAGAATTTTCTTAGTTCCTCGAATCTGTCCCACTCCTTTCCTTCTCAGTGTCTTCTCATGTTTGTTTTCAACTACACCCCACTAATTTATTTCTCCCCCTTTTCCTCAGACGGATCACCTTTACTTCATAAAACCTTCCATGACTCCAGCCCTGACTGATACCCCTATTTTCTAGTCTTCAAAGAATGTGTAGTTAGAGAATTATAACCAAAGTTGTTATATTGTGTCGAGATCATCTAGCCTAAGCCCTTATTTTTAAGTAAGAGAAATTGTGGCTCAGGAAGTTTGTAACTGGTTCAGCCTCACTCAAAAACTACATTAGAGACTGAACTAGAAGTCAGGTTTCTTATATCTTGGGCCATTGCACTTCAGCTCTTTTGCTGCATTAATTTATTTCAAGTTTTTTTTTTTTTTTAAATGTGTCAGAAATCCACAAAAAAACCAAAAAGTTGATATTTTGACTATTTAATAATAACAACTTTGTATATAAATGAGATGATTTTTATGTATAAAAATTTACTATTGTTATTTATTCTTGAAAAACACAAATATATAGAAAAATGTACATCTGCTTTTCTAAACTTCCTTTCTGGAAGTTTACATCTGCAGTTAGTGGATGGAAATATTCAGTGGATGGAAATATTCATTGGGATGTATCCGACAATTGCAGCAAAAGAATTGAAAACCACACGAAGTTTTATTAATTTGTTCATTCAACAAATATAGACTTGTGCACCTTCTTTGACCCAATATTTTAATACACACAAACCCCTAAGAGGTAGATAAAATTGTCTTGCCCATTTTACAGATGGGGACCAATCTAAGGCATCAGAGGTTAAATGGCACAGCTGGATTCAAACCCCCATAGTTTGGCCGTAGGGCCTGAGTGTTTAGTCATTATGGGATACTGCCTCTCTTTGTTGCTGGTCTAGCTCCCTGACTAGTTTTTACATACTTGAAGGATGAGACCATATCCCATACTTCTGGATTTCTCTCTGTCCTCCAGAAGGGAGTAAGCACATGATGTACTTCAGTATTTGTTGATTGACTGGTTCTCTGACCTAGTTGATAGCTCATTAAGACAGTTCCCAAATGTGAATCAACAATGACACAGTCATATTTTTAAAGAAATCGTTTGACCCCAGCCTCGAGTTAGTTCTGTACATGGAAATTAGTGTGAGGTAATCATGCAGGTAATGAAGACAAAACCCCAGCTTTTATTTGAATAATCTCAATTTATTTTATAGATTATTTACTCATCTGGAAGGATTCCTGTTTTACTTTATCAGTATAGCACTGCATCTCAAACTATTTGACCTATCCCAGTCAGTTTTTTCTGCAAAGTCAGGCAAATACATAGAGAATTTGGCTGGCAGAGCCATAGTCAGTTCTTTCAGCCTCCTGACTGAACTTGATTAATTCTTACCACACAGTCCACAGTTTTCAATTGACTTCCACAAACTCTGGTCTGTGTAGACTTTGCCTGGCTATCTCCATGCTAGGTAGTGTGTGTGTGTGTGTGTGTGTGTGTGTGTGTTTGTGTGTAATTGTATTTACAGTATATATGAGAACAAAAGTGTGTCATATCCATATATCCATGCTAAAATGACAAGTGAATTTGGAACCATTAGGGATGCACTTGAATCTTCAGAAAGATTTTCTGGATAATTACAGTCTTAGTATCTGGGATTGAACAAAGTAAGCAGGCCCCCAAAAGTAAAAAAAAAAAATAATCCTTCTTACCGTCTCCCAAATCCTTATTGCAGTAAGTATAATATGTCATATCAAGATAGTGATTTATGATATGAGGCACCACATAAAAGAACATTATTATTATCCTTTTTATTTGACTTAAGAGCAACATAAGATTGATTTGCTTTTAGGCTTCAGTGAATGGTGGCGAGCTTATGTTTATATGAGCAAGGATAGGACTTACTGAAATGATAATCAGTGGTATGAATTCCAGTTTTATTTGAGATTGGTATATGCATATATTGGTGAGAAGTTCTATTTAACTCATGGATTGCTATCTTTTTCTGTCTAGAGGAGAGATAAAGTTCTTGAAGTGGAAACAAAGGCCCATGTTTAGCCAATCTATGGTATTGTGACTAGGAACAGAGTTGATTTGATCTAATAGACTGGAGAAGCAGCCTAATTATTGTCTTGAGTCTTTACCTGAATTTATTTTAAAAGCTACATAATGTCAACAGTAACAAAATAGTCATGGGGATGTAAAGTACAACATAGGGAATATAGTCAGTAATATTATAATAACTATGTATGGTTCCAGGTGTGTACTAAACTGATCATGGGGATCACCTTATAAATTATATAAATGTCTAACCACTATGCTGTACATCTGAAACTAACATAAAATAATATTAAATGGAAATTGTAATTGAAAAAAAAAGAAAAAAGCTACATATTGGTTTATGATTTTTGTTCTAGGGAAAAATGAAGAAGAGGATCCTTTATTAACCCTATTTAATTTATTTTAGAATAATTATTTAGATATCATGCTTACTATTAGCACCATTTAGAACTATACTGTGTTTCCCTGAAAATAAGACCTAGCCGTACAATCAGCTCTAATGCGTCTTTTTGAGCAAAAATTAATATAAGACCTGGTATTATATTATACCCGGTATATTATATTATTATATTATATTTATATTATGTTATGTTGTTATGTTATATTATATTATATTATAAGACCCAGTCTTATTTTACTATAGTAAAATATAGTAAAATAAGACTGGGTCTTATATTAATTTTTGCTCTAAAAATTAGAGCTGATTGTCCGGCTAGGTCTTATTTTCAGGGAAACACGGTAAGTTCTCATTTTTAGTTCAGTTTTCACCTATTACAAATAAAGATGGAACAGTTTTTTATCTCCTGATAGAACTGAAAAAGTGGGACTGTTAATGTCTTTTTTGCACAATAACTGCTTGTTATGATGATTTAGCTGAAGTCACTGGAACAGATATAATGTCTACTTTAGCTGTGTCTACAGAATGGCAGCATGCAGACCATTGGCTAAAAAAGGATTTTTCTTATAAACTTGATTTTTCTTATAAACTATAAAATATACTATTAAGGGAGGCTGCTAGTTGAGTTTTATGAAATTCATCTGATCAGTTGGATCTGGGATTGGAGTATACAGATGTACCCCTGAGTTTCAGTACATGTCAGCACTTGTGCGGGCTTATGTTCTCTCTCTCTCTCTCTCTGTCTCTCTAATTGAATATTTCTGTTTATGTTACTTGGTAAAAGATTGCCACCATAATATGAAGCATCATTACTGAATCTTAATGATGCCCAATTAGGAAGGAGCCATGAAAGGTAAAGGAGAATATTGACAGAAGAAAATCATCAAGCTTGGCAGGCAGTATAGGAAGAGACCCTAATCAGTGCATTGGATCTATTTAATCATAATCAGAGATGGTAATTGACTTGGATTCAGCCTACTAAGTACTTGGCACAGATCTGGAAAATATAATGCCGAGCAAAGACAGACTGTAGGTTGCTTCAAGGGCCCTAGACGAGGTATCACATTTCTTCTGTGACAAAACTGCATAAAAAATTGTTGTCTGTTCTCTTGTCTTTTCTGGAGACACTTCTCTCATTGAGGAAATGAATACATGTGGACAGCCAGAGTATCCATGTATGATCTTTCCTGGGCCATGTAGACAGGTTGAGGAGGTGATATGTAGTGGCTTAGTGACTCATGTCGACTGTACACCACCGCTGGATTCAGACTGATCAGTGGAGACCAACGTGCTCTGACAGCCAAAGTGCAAATATTGGCTGTACTGTGGCTGGGTTAGTTCAGCTTTATCATGTCTAAGCAGTCTGAGTGCTCAGGTTTGGACAAAGGAATGAGTTACCGAATACCCTTTGGGTTCTGAGGTTGTGATGGTCAGTGACATACTGAGGTACCTTCCTGGTGTCCTACCGAGTGACACTGAGCTGTGATCATGGCATGATGGGCAGACACTTTTGGATCTTACGGTAAGTGTCCTTTGGCCTGCTTTAGATGAGTAGCTGCTTTGATTCTTTAACCGTGTGTTGCTGCTGCTTCTGCTGTTGCTGCTGCAGATACAGAGGCAATTGCTCCTATCACGTCTTTTACCACCAGGCCAAACATGATTCATTATTTTTCAGTCCACCAGGGGCGGCAATGTTTCAGAAACACTACAGCTATGCATACTTGCATCTTAACATAAGGCCTTATCTACTCTATCGCTAAGGTGACTTGGGCCAGATCAGTGGTGTTTGAGCTCCTTCCACGCCTTGACAGAAGTTTGCTCATTGATAGAACCTTGCCCACCCTGTGTCTTCTGTTTGAGCTTTTGAGCTAGCAAAGGGACTTTGTGAGGTTCCTTGACTGATGGATAACTCTGTCATATTGGGAGAGTGGAGACTAGGCCTGGGCATTGTCCCAACCCTCCTACCTGCTTTGTGGGCCTCAGAACCTTGAGTGTGTCATCATCAAGTTTACTTTCATAGGAGTAAGAATCTATCAGTTACTTCAGTTAATCTACTAACCTAAATCATTACTGTGAGTTTTCTGGTGTGGAAAAGCAGTATGTCAAAAGAATGTCTTTGATCCCTCAGCCACTTTGTCTGCCTGCCTTGCTGACTTTTATTTAGTTTTAAATATTTCTTGGGTATCCACTATACAAGCATACATGTGTAGGTATACTTTTGACAATATTATTTCAAACTAGGAGAAAATCTTAGTTTCCATCTGTATCAAACATTCAGTAAAAGATAACATTGGTAGGAGATGTCATAATTGTAGGTGTATTTATTGAGTATTAATTATGTGTCAGACACTGTTCTGAGTATAGAGCAGTGAAATAGCACAGGCAAAAATATGTGCCTTCATAGAGATTACATTCTGTCTCGGTGAGTCAAGGTGTGACAGATGACAAACAAAATACATAAGTAAAATGTATTGTGTGTCAGATGGTTGATAAGTATTATTGAGAACAAGAAAGCATAGGAAACCTCACTGAGAAGGTGACATTTGAGCAAAGGCCTGAAAAAAGGAACGGAATAAAGAGAATCCCTGGCAGACGAAACACAAATGAAGAGGTTCTGATTCCAGGAGTGTGCCGAGCACATTGAAGGTACACAAGGCACGGTGTGTACAGAGGGAGAGACTGCTAAGAGATGAGCTCTGAGGAGTGATGTGGGGAGGGTATAGTTCGGAGAGGTTTGATTGTTGTTTTTGTGCATTTAGTTGATGTATTTGAGTATGTTAACCCTGTTGGGATAATGTGGCAATTCTTGTGAAGGATTGGCTGCCCCAGGGAGATTTGTATATATGAATTTTAATATCTCTAACAGGATTCCATATACCATCATCTCTATACAAGGCTATGCTGGCATGATTAGAAGGGGGCAGATAGCAAGTGGATAGCAAACCCCTGTGAGGGGAAAAATGAGGCAAGGTAGCACTCTTCATCATGATGGCTTTGTACCTAGTATTCTACCTTGTCTTCAAACGACTGTGACTTAGCCATTGAACAAGAACGGCTGTTTGTGAATTTGCCAGCATAAAAATATTTGGGAAGGTTTTGCTTTAAACATTCTTTTTCCTAATTTTCTTCTTGCATTTTTGAGACATCTAATACTATATTTCAACTTGAAACAATTAAAAGGCCATACAATTTTGGTTAATAATCTCAAAATAAATTGAGAACAGTATTAGGAGTAAGGGAATATATTTTGGGTGATAACGTTATATAGATAGCTCGCTAGCTGGATGGATGAATGAATAGATAGATAGATAGATAGATAGATAGATAGATAGATAGATAGACAGACAGACAGACAGACAGACAGACAGACAGATGAGTCCTGCTTGCCTTATCTTAGTCTAAATGATACCACAACTCCTGGATGACATATGTATTAATTGACTTACTAAATACTTGTCCTGTGACAGTGTTACATTCAACTAACAGGTAGTAGTGTGACATTCTGAAGTAATCAAGAGACAGCTTTCTCTCTGCATTGCTCATTTCCCAAAGTGAAATTTCTTTCCTGTGTTTCCATTATCATCCTAATATGATTCATAATGGTCTCTTATATTGCTTCAAGAAATTGTGGACAATTTAATGGGCTCTTATTTTTAAAAACTCCTTTTCACCTCTGGCCGGGGTTTTTCATTGGGATTATTATCTCTGGGGTCCATAGAGAGGCTTCAGTGGTTCTCTTTACCCCTTGGTATCATGTGCATGCATTTATGTGTATGGCCACATGTAAGTTTCTCTGAGGAGAGAATTCTATCCCTCCTCAAATTCTCAAAGGGATCTATGATCTGAAAAAAATGTTACTATCATTTATTTAATAGAAAACATTTTACTGGGGGTGTTAGGCGGCAATAAGATACAATATGAGGTCTCCATACAGGAAAAGACATGGTTGCAGCATTGAGTGTGTTCATATCAATTAACAGGCTTGAGACTTTCTATACCAACCACATTGCTAAGGAAATAATCCAAATAGAGAGCTTTTCAAAGGAGTAAAGAAGATGAGGTTTCCAGGGACTGATGAAGTTACTTATGTACCCAGTTCTTGGGCAAAGATGGATGGAAGGAGGAAGAGTTTTGAACTGCCATTGTCATTTATTGTTCTCCCAAGTTGGAAGCATGTACTGACTTGGAGGTGATGGTGTAAGTATTCAAACATTTTCTTTAGGAACCCAACCTTCAATGGATGCCAGAAACAGAGCACACTGAGGAAACTTGACAGTCGTGGTTTCTGTTATGAAGAGTTATAGAGTGAGAGCAGCTGTTTAGAAAAGAAAAGAGGAGTCTTCTTCATGTTAGAAACTTTTTTTTAAAAAATTTTCATGTACCATTTTTGGTAAAATCCTGGTGGACATGAAAAAGAAATGTGTTTCTGGAGACTGAAAAAGCAGTCTGAGACTACTGTTGTATGAATCTCTAAGGAGATTGAAAACTGTACAAGAGGAGAAAATGTCACTGCTGGCAGAACAAGAGATAGCGAATATTACACTGCCACCTTCTAGTTTAGAGGCATAGAAACTAGGAGGGGCTTTGGACTGGAAGTGCTGTAGAATACAGATTAATATGAATTCCCTTAGTAGGCTGAAAGAATTACAGCAACGTGCAGCACCTTTAACACGTAGCTGCTAGGGGGGAGGAAACAGTCATAGCCGGTCTAAACCATAAACTATAATGAAAACATTTTATGACCAGTTTGCAAAGATGATGTGAAAGCAATAATGAAGGTGATCAGCAATGGTGACAAAGAAAGAATTTACTTTCAGAAAAACTCACTGGGGTGGGTAAATGCTGAGACTATAGCTTCTTGAAGGATCAAAGCACTGAAAGGAAAAAGAAGCTAAGAATAAAAGCAGGAAGTATATAGAAAATTTTAGTTGAATGTTTTCAATTCAATCCAACAAATATGTTTTGATACCAAGGTGGATATAAGCATGAATAAGCAACATCTGTGTCTTTAAGGAGCTTCCAATATAGTTACACAGTTAATGGCTAATATTGCAGTAGTATAGGTCATATTGTGCTGTACAGGAATAGTACGTACAGAGGACTTTGCTAAGGCATACAGGAGATGCAGAAATGAATCCTTGTGACACCAGTGAGGAGTGTCAAGGTGTGCACACAGCTGACCTTCACATAAGCAAGGATAGATTAACTGTCACCAGGGACAACGCTATCTCTGTCCAAAGCAGGTGGGTGCCTAGCTGATCAAGGAAAATAGGCAGAGTCTTAAGAGAGGAGATGGCATTTACAGTGGGCTTTGAAGGATGTGTACAACTTTGTTGGGCTACCAGATATGTTCAAAAGGAACAGATGCATAAATGTTACAGGAACTATTTTGGTTTGGTCACAAAGCATTTGTATCTATGAATAATCTTTGAATGGAAAATAATCAGTGGCATCTCCTTTTCTGGCTTTTTGCATAAAACTGTAGATAGTTACCCTTTTAGAGGTGTGGGGAGGATTGAGGTAATCCTTGGATGTTTTCTGACTCTGTATAATCCAGTGATTCTCTAAACCTGTACCCAAGAAAAGTAAACACAACTTATTTAAAATAAAAAATATGACCATACCCAAATGACTTAAAGTCTTATAAATGCGTCGGTTAGTGATACTAGTAATTATAACCACATTTTACTAAATTCACCCACTAACCTTATGAGTTATAGATTATAATTCTCACTCTTCAGGTGAAGAAATGCTCAGAGAAGTTAAGGCATTCTTCCAATTTCAGACAGCTATTCAGTGGCAGAACTGAAATTCCAAACCCTGTCCTACTAACTCCAAAGATTGCTTTCTTAACCACTACTCAATAGCATCTTATTACCTATTTACTGGAAGCATAGAGTCAAAGTGGTTGTATCAGAGTTCCTGTTCGCCAATAACAAAATCCACTCTAGCTAACGGAAGGAGAGAAGTATTTGTTAAAGGTGAGAGGCCAGCTCACTGAATCTCCAGGAGGGCCGGAGGTCAGTGGTGAAGCCTGTGTATCCCAAAAGGTCACCCGGTCCCACTGCTGCATCGATTTAGTAGAGACCCCACCACTGCCGCCTTTGTACACAGCTTTGCACAGGGTGCTGCTGACCCTGGTGCGGGGCCCATAGCTGTGTCCTGGGCCGCTGCTGTTCCTGATGCTACATCTCTCTATGCTTCTGCCGGCAGATTAAATTCCACGGGGAAGCTCCTCCTTCATTTCACTTTCTTGAAGTTGTGTGTGGGTGTGTCTCATTGGCAGACTCCAAGTCACATGTCACGACCAATGACAAAGTAATCTGGGAAACAATTGCTTAGCTTCTAAGTTGGGGAGGAGAGACTCATACATGAAGAAATTCCCCGTATAGGAAGTATTTTCAGAAGGTTCTAGAGAGCTAGAAATCAGCGGCCAGTGAAAATTCATTTTGTGTAAGATTCTAACATTTATCTAAATGTTCTCTGTCTGGAGTTCTCATCAGCCATTTACTTCCTTGTATTCAGAAGGTGACCTTACCAGCATGTCAGTTTTAACACCATACCAGCAATGACCCAGGCAGTAAAAAAATATATCACCAAATTAATTTAGTGGAAACACTAAAACATTCATGGTCTTAAAATTTTAACAGAAGCCTGTGTTTTCTCCATTAAAAAAAATTAATCGGGTAGGATGTCTTTAATCAAAAGACAAGTCAACTGGGTCACACAAAAGACCAAATAATGGCATTGTAACTTTACAAATTCTCTGACTTTTGGCTGCTTTTTATAAGCCTGAAAAAAATATCAAAAGCAGTAAAAACTTATATTATTTCTGTCAGTAGTCCTTTTCATAAAATGTTGTGAAAACAATCTCTTTAAGAAGGAAGCAACATACTGAGCAGCAAGCCTCAGTCACAGGAAGTTCATTTTTTCTTTGGCTTACAGCCCAATGCCATCAGAACTAATTAAAAACAGAGCCACGCTGGTATGGGGCTCAGTGTTTGGGTTTTACAATAACAGAGTCGCAAAGCAGGGGGATGTCTAATGAGAATAGTTTCTGAGTTTGTTTTGTAGCATTGGGCAACTATGTCAATTACTGGAACTGCAGCTCAGGGCCAGCACCCATGCTGGGATGTGAGAGAGTCTTATTGCCGTACAGATTGAGCTTCCACTTTGATACATGTGATATGCATGTCACTTGTATACTGGTGCCGCTCCTTGGCTGCAGACTGTATTAGAGGAGGCTGATGCCACCTTGCTCCTCTTGTCTGAGGCCGGATCAAATGTTACCAGGCCCAGATTTCATCTGCATCATTAGCTATGCTCCAGTTGAAAAATGAAGCATATCTTCTGGTTGAAAATTATTGGAAATGCAGGCTCTGACTTACACAACCATATGTATGGGCAGGAGAATTAATGTGGAATGGAAGAGGGAGCAGAGACAGACATGCATACCACTATAAAGAGAGAAAGAAGAACAAAGCAGTGTGGCCAATTACTAGATAATTCAGGGCTAAAATATCCCCCTTGCTTTACTTTATGTATATTAGTAATAAAAGCAAGATTTGTTTTGGTTATTCTTTTTTTCTTCTTTACTTAAAGAATAAAAAAAATCTCCCCCCACCCTCCCCAAAAGAACTTTTATTTTCTCTCTGTGTACATGTGTATATAGCGATCATGGTACACGGTCTTCTGGGTCATTTAAGAAATTGACTTGCAAGAAAGAGGGAGAGTGATGGGAAAAGATGGTAGTTTTAGATGAGAAATTATCAGGAGAGTACTTTGCAACTGTGCATGGTCCCTTCAGGTTTACAAGGTGTGATAAAAAAATATGGTGAATGTTTAAATTTTAAAAAAGTTATTATAGTAAAAGACACAGTGCTATTAATCCCTCTCAAAATACTCCCCCGTCTCTTCTAACACACTTATCCCATTGTTCTGTCACTTTTCGAAGCAGTCCTGGAAGTCCTCTTTCATGAATGTTTTTAGTTGCTCTGTCGTGGCTGCCTGGATGTCCTTAATTGATCCAAAACATTTACCTTTCATGGTCATTTTGACTTTAGGTAAGAGCCAGAAGTCTCAGGGTGCCAGATCTGGTGAGAATAAGGAGGATGAGGACACACCGTAATGTTTTTATTTGACAAAAATTGCCATTCCAGAAGCAATGTCTGACACGGAGCATTGTCATAATGAGGGAGGAAACCGTTTTCCCATTTTATGTTAATGTATTGTTTGTGATCCGTGGTTTATGGCACACACGAAAGCACACCATCTCTCAACCATAGTTCACACCTGATTGACTGAGCTGAACAAATTGAAACTTGTCACACACTGTTACTAAGGTTCAATGCACTGCGTCCTGTATTGAAGATCCCTGCCTTTCTGTTGGATGGCACTCGGCAGCAGCATTCACCGTAGTTTTTGATCACACCTCATGCAAGTTAATCTTGTGTTCAAGATGATTTTTCTTCTCCTTCATACAAAATATATGATTGAAGAACATTCCATTGCCAAATGTAAGTCCCATTGAACGTATTAAAATAGAACTGCAGTAAGAGCACAACAAACTTAAGATCCGTTTTTTTTGTGTGATTTAGTACACTTAAAGACAATTGTTTATTTGCATTCCGTTTTATTTATATTCCTGTTTCATATTCTAAGAATATATGCAAAGAAAATATAGTTCTTGTAGATGAATTCAACTAAATATGGAGATTTATTAATTAACTTATATGATCGAGCAATTATTAATAATAGCTCATGCAACATACACCTACTTATAGATGATCTTCCTTTGTGTTTTTTAAAGTTGGGAGAAGACAAGCATATGACAGATGAACATGTTATGGGAACAAGATTCTAAGAAGGTTAACATACAGATTCTAGTCCAGCAATGTTTATATGAATTAATCTGAAACATTTAATGATTTACATATTTCTTAATATCAGTGGTGATTAGACATAAAGAATGAGATATTTTAAAAATACATGCAATTAGTATTACTTTGCAAAATGCATCATATTTTTACATTTTTTCTTTTGTCACTGTGTTCACTCTCTGGGCTCTTCAATCAGTGTCAGTATTGGGAACCCGGCCTGATACCACGTATAGTATACTCTTTGACACAGAAACATATATCTGCCTTGAGAGTTTTACATACTGAAACCTATTAGGCTGGGATTTCCTTAATGCCTCTCTTAGTAGCATCTTCTCCCACCCTACAAAAGAGTGTTTCATCCAATGATCCATGAAGTTTTTGAAGAGTAGATTGAGCTAGCTACTCTCTACCTATGTTCTCAAGCATCCTGGCTTCCAGAGGGCTCAAAATGCAAAACTCTGGACAGAAGACCATCAGCAGTCTGTTTAGAGAATGACAATAACATTAGCACCCTGGGAATGACGTGCTAGAACACTTAGTGATGCTAGGGCCAAAAGGAGATTGGTGCATAATAAAAACAGTCCTTAGAACTCTGGTGCCTGTTAATCTTGGACCCGAGAAAGGGACAGGGAACGCAGGAGGAAATGAGGAAAAAAGATGGAGACTGAGGAAGGTTTGGTGAACAGAGACTTCCTCAGGTTAAACTCAGGTCCTGGGACTGTACGTGAGTAAGATGGGCCAGGCTTCTCCCTTTTCTGTTCTCTCCAAACAGAAAAGGGCTACTACATGAAATCTACCTTCAGTGCAAGACTGGCAGGGAGTAGCATTGCAGAACAAATCCTGCAGAGTTGGAACATTGGCTGAGAGTCACTGATGGTAAAGTGAAGTGAGAACATCAGCAACATAAATGAAAGGCTTTTGATTTTTCTGTTCTTTTGCTACAAAAAGAGATTAGAAACATGAATGTGCTTGGGGGTGTGTGTGTGGGTGTTTGGGTGATTTTACAGTTTTTACTTTAGTTCCTGTTTACACTCAACTTCATGGATAAATGGAATATATTTATGTAAGTGATTTTGTAGAGCAACCACAGTCTCTTGTATAATTCTCTTAATGTAAACATTGATTTTATGATGTATGGCCTTTAGTATTATGACTGGGAAGGGTAAAGGAAGAGAAAGTACATTTAACCTGGTATATGTTATGTACCGGATACATTATGGTGTATCTAATTTATTTCTCAATACCACTCCCAAAACAGGGAGTGGTAATTATATTTCACCAGTAAGGAAACTGAGGCTCAGAAGGAGTTAAAATCAAGGCCATATCGTTTGTAAAAGATGGAACTGAGATTCGAATACAGTTTTCCGGTCTCCAGAGGCTATTTTCTCTCCATTTCACTACCCATCTTTTATATTTCTGTTTTGTTTCTTAGAGGACTTGAAAGTCATTACAATCCAGTGGCAGCTCAGAAGGAAGTATCTTTCAGGTACCTTCTACTTAAACAGGAAATTGATCTCCCTAATAAAGAGAAAGACAACATCCTTGGCTATGGCCCACATGGTGGTGATCTGAGAGGTGCTTTTGCAGATATGCAGCAGATTCACAAACATAAGTGTGGGAATCATCATGTAGGAGATTCATGCTTCTGAAATTAACTAGGAAGCAAAGAACACATCTGAAATTAATGAGGAAGATTAGCGTTGGGTTTGATTGTTTACTCCTTCCGCATAGCTCAAGGGTTGGGTTGGATTAGAGAGAATCTACTTCAAGTGTCACTTTATGGCAAGCTCAAACTTTATGAAAAAGTACTTCTGTGGCCTCTTATCATCCAATTCTTGTGACAGGTAGGTCTCCTGATGGGAAGAACCCTTTTTTTAAAAAAATTAATTTTTTTTAAACACTCCTGGCCACTGAAACAGTCCCAGAAATTTTGACATGTAATTATGTTGGTATCAAAAAGTTAAACAAATGTTAAGTGGAGTTTTTGTATTGATGCCATCCAAATTCATCTCCTGCCAGTTCTGTGGCACCAAGGGTTCATTTCTTGTTCAAGTACCAGGCTGTGGCAATGGCCTAAGGGGCTGGTGTGCTGCTTTCTGAATGTGGTGTAATTTCAGAAATGGAGGTGGGCTTCTGGCAGAAGCAGGATTAGTGTACTCTTCTAATGACACCTCCCAATGGGGCAGCATGGTTGCTGCTGGTGCAAAGTTAAGTAGGACTTGTGCTTTTAATGTCGTCCTATTCCTGTTGACTTTTTAAATTTTTTTCATGTATGAAGCATTTATGAAGCTCTCATTAGATACAAGTCATAATGGGAATGTTACAGGAAAAGAAAACAAAGTGCTACACTCAAGGAGCTTTAGTTTACTAGGGAAGTTAAGGCAGATGGAAACAAGTCAGTTATAAAGGGGCTTCAACAAAATTCTATGGGGTCCATGAGGATATGATATTTTAGCAACTTTACTGTTCTCTAAATCAGTCATTCACTTTGGCTCTGAGATATTGAAGAACACAAATACTAATAGGCAAATTTGGATTTTCCAAGAGAAAATAAAAGCTAATTCTCTTTTTCTATAGATTCTTTTGGAATTTATTTTTTTGTAACTTGCCCATAAAATCTGCCCATGAATAATTACTGCTCATCATAAGTGTAGTGGGGAAGAACAGTTGAACAGGCTAGCAAGATGATGTAAGATGCTGCTACTTCATTAAAAAAACGTAATTATTACTGCAGCTATGACTTCTTCCAAAATAGAAGTAGGGAATATTGGTATATCGAAGTAATTCTTCTGTTTAATGTGAGTTTGGATTTTTTTGGTTCATCTCTTCTAGTATGGCCTTCTCAAATTCATTCACTGAAAATAGATACAGAAGAGCCTAACATTATGAAAGTTTAGTTGACTGTGTAAACAATCAGAATTAACTTTTTGTGACCTATAAATGTAGACATTGAGGAAGGAATCCACTAAATAAGGCTCACGGACCTTGTGTATGAGTTTGTCTTAGTAACATCTAACCATATGTTAATTACCACCACAAAATACTCCTTAATTGACACTTAAGATAAAAATTGTTTTTAAAATGTTGAGTATTTCAAAGACCAGCAAGCCAAAAGCAGTAGAATAGAATAGGTCATGCTAGCAGACGTGCCTATATTATGTCTTTACTCATGAGAAACTTACATATGAATGGGCAGAATAAAGGCAAGAAAATATTAATTGACTAGATTGTTTGGGTTTAAGTCAGATTTCATAGTATATATTTTCCTGGGTATTTAGGCTGAGTAAGAATATTGCCTGAAGTGGGAATGTAAAATGGTGGATCGCTTTAGAAAACAATCTTGGCAGTTTTGCAAACTGTTAAACGTAGTTATCCTGTGATCCAGCAATTCCACTTCTAGGTATCTACTCAAGAGAAATGAAAACATTTGTACACATAAAAGCTTCTAAACAAATGCTCATGGCAGTATTATTCATAATAGCCTCAAAATAGAAACAACACAAATGCCCATTGGCTGATGAATGGATAAACAAAATGTGGTATATCTATATAGTAGAATACTATTTGCCAATACAAAGAAATGTAGCATGTATATATGCTACAACAATGAAGAACCTTGAAAATCCCATGCTAAGTGAAAGAAGCCAGTCACAGTGCATCACGTATTGTATGATTCCATTTACTTGAAATGTCTAGAATAGGCAAATGTATAGAGTAAGAAATTAATGGTGCCCTAGATCTGGGGGTGGGATTGAGGAGACTGGAGAGTGATGGCTAAGGGGTCCAGGGTTTTTCTTGGGGTAATGAAAATGTTCTAGGATTGATTGTGCTTATGAGTGCATGACTCTGAGGATACACGAAAAGCCATTGAATTGTACCCTTTAAATGAATGAAATGTATAGGGTGTGGATTATATCTCAATAAAGCTGTTTAAAAAAATACTGCCTGCCTACACAGTCCCAGAATATAAAACCAAACCACTTTATATTATCAGTTTTAAAATTCTCACTTGCATTATGCTAACTGACCTTTGGTCTCTTTTAATAAAGATTTAGTAAGACTTGTATTCCATTTTATAGGGTATATATGAGAGCTGGGGGAGCTATCTGATTATTGCATGTAATACATCAGCAATGCTTTTGGTCGCTACGTAAAAGAGCCCCCTTTTAACCATGAAAAGTCTGACTGAAGTCAACCACAAGAGAACCACATTCATTTCAGAAGGATTTTGTAAAAGCAAAAGTAATTGGCAATAATATATATAGGACTTGTAAATATTATATATACTTCACAAAGTTAGGTCTGAAACTTCTGGGCTCTTGTCATATGATACTGTATGTATACTCTGTTCTTACAGCATGAGACCTCTCACATTCATAAAGAAACATTAAAAATTGTTTTTAACTACTTAGGACTGGACATAGAATACGAGATGTGGTTTTCACATGCTCTGTGCCTCTTCACACAGCAAACCATAGAACCGGGACCGTGGTCTGCTCACATCATACTGAAATACTGCTTGGCAAATTTGAACAGACTAATATATATTTTTCTCTTTCCTACTCATTAACTATATAGTAAGGTGTCAGCAATATAAAAAGGCTTTGGTTCTTTTCATATTTAAAGAAAAAAACCGACCAATATTAATGTCTATAAAAACAAAACTTCTTAAAGTATCAAAAGTAAAAAATTGGAGATACTATCTTTACCATGCATGTGTTCAGTAACTTGACAAGTAATAATTAAAGCTACATTTTCTTTTAAGGAATACATGTATAGGTTTATCAAGTGGTATACTGGTAAATGGGTAACAACTAGCTTTTCGGAAAAAACAACAACAAAACTCCTGACGTGTAGTGATAGCTGATTTTTGTGGTGTAAATATTTGTGGTGTAAATATTCCGACCATGGCTGCTGTGGGACTATCTCTAATATGGAGATGAGCAAAGTTGCCCCAGATGGCTCCTGGGAGCTTGGATAAGCTGGCTACAGCACATGACTGGCTAACACATGTGTCCGTATACACAGACACATGTACTTGTGCATGGAGAGAAATGCACTACCATTTGCAATTTATAGAACTCTGATGGGAAATGAGATGTTCAGCAACATGGTTTTCTTGATAAACACAAGGTTATTTAGAATTTTAACCAAACTGGAGCCTTCTTTTTCTAAAATAAATGATCAAATCCCTTGCTTATGATATGGAATATACTTCATGAAATATAAACTTTTCTTGATCATCGAAAATCAGTTGACAGAATAGGTTCTTGCTTCAACTCAATTATTAAGTAGGTGTGTGTGTGTGTGTGTGTGTGTGTGTGTATTAAGGGGGTAGGAGACAGAGGGGCCACCTTCATTGAGCAACACCTCAGTTATCTCTCTAGGCTTTGGTTTACTTCACTGTGTATGAACAAATTTAATCAGATAAATTCCAAGGTCCTTCCATTTCGAAATCTGTGAATGCAGTCGTTATGAATTGATATATGCCAAACTACTGATCTCAGTGCAACATGATTTAGAGTGGTTATATCTGTTCCTTGAGATTATTCTCTAAAGCTATATTTGATATTACCCTTATTTTTGCTCTTAATTTCTAGATTTCCTTTCCCTACCTTTAGTTTGCTGCTTTTAATCTTCTATGCATTTGAGAGAAGCAAGCTTCTAAGAAAACAACAAAGGAACAAGACAAACAAATGAAGAAACAAAAACTCATAGACACAGACAATAGTTTAGAGCAGGGGTATCCAAACTGTGGCCCGCAGGCCAACTGTGGCCCATGATCCATTGTTAATTGGCCTGCAGCAAATTCCAAAAATATATTTAGTTTACTTAAATAAACCAGGTGAGGCAATATGTACTTCACCTCGAGTGAGTGGCCCGACTGTTTGTGTATTTTACCGCATATGGCCCTTGGTGAAAAACGTTGAAAAAAGTTTGGACACCCCTTGTTTAGAGGTTACCAGAGGATAAGAGGGGGAGAGGAGTGGTAGATGAGGGTAAAAGGGATCAAATATATGGTGATGGAAGGAGAACTAACTCTGGGTGGTGAACACACAATGTGATATGTAAATGATGTATTACAGAATTGTACACCTGAAACCTATGTAACTTTACTAACAATTGTCACCCCGATAAACTTAAAAAAAAAAAAAAGAATGGTAGGTAAGCCATGAGCAAAAACTGATGCTTGAGACGCTATGGAAGGAACAGTATAGGGAGTATTAGATGATGTCATGAAGTATTTGTTGCTCAAGGTCTTTACAGTGATTGGAGAGCCGAAATTGCTATATATTAATAAATGGTATTTGGATAAGTTCATTATATTTTTGTACATTTTATTATTTAGTGTTTATTCTGTGTTTTGGTTATGTTTCATTATGCTGGTAGTCTTTAATAATGGAGGAAATTTCAAGAAATTTAGGTTTGTTTAGAGGGCAGATTTTAAGAAATCTAATTCTTACATATGGAAAAATTGAGGAAAAGAGATTATTTCAAAGGTAGAAATTATATTTAAAGCCGAAGCAAGATTAGAATTCAGAATTCCTGACCCTTAAGACCATTCAAAGATTTGTAATTTATCATCCAAGAGTTTTAGTAAATGAGTCACTGTCCCTATTCTGGAGAAAATTTTATTTTCAGGCCCTTCAAAATAGATATGTAAAATATAAAATGTTGCATTCCATTCTTTATAAAGCAATATGATTTTGGTTCATCTTCCCTGGTTGGAAATGCCAACTCAGTCCTTCTTATGGGTCCTCCTTTGATGCCAAGGTTGATGGGTCTTGAGCAGTACCAGAGGTGGTTACTAGGCTTTGGGTGGTAATCACCTCTGGGTGTGTGTGTGTGTGTGTGTGTGTGCGTGTGTATGTGTGTGTGTGTGTGTGTGTGTGTGTGTGTGTCCCTCTTTCCAAACAGGTTCCGTCTCAGTTGTGCATTTGCCTTTCCTGCTCAGTGGCTTTAGATTTGAAGGTTGTTATTGTTTTTATACCACAGTTGAGACATGGGGAAATTTTCAGGGCTTCCATTAGTGCCATCTCTAAATCTTCAAAGATGCTATGTTTCTCAAATTCTTGCATCCCTTGGTTTTTACTCCTATGGGACCCACAAACCTGTTTCTTCTCCCCGACTCAGTGAGAGATTCTTTTTCTTGTTTGTAAAGATTAATTTTCCCCTTTGCTTCTTTCTAGATGCTCTGCCTCTTCCTGCAAACCTTCTTTGTACATTTGTTTTCTTGGCCAACTCTGTGTTCTCCCCAAAAGCCTAGACTTTTAGAAACAAAGGCAGAAAGTCTCTCAGGCTAATTCTGTATTTTCTCTTGTCATTTACTGTATATGACTCCCACCCCAAGGTGGGAAAAAAATGACTACTTGCTTGAATGTGAAAACGTAGGAAATGTGTGTTAACACTGGTTACTTCAGGGAGGAAGGATTAAGGATGAGATGGAGAAAGATTATGACTATTTTCTTTATTCACTTTTGCGATTTTTGATCTGTCACAATTAGCATATATTGTTTTTGTAATTAAAAATTATAATGAAGTTTTATAAAGGATGGATTGAAGTTTGGAAAATAGACTAAAGCTTTACTGAAATCACTTTTTTTAAAAAAGCTAGTGATCTTTTTTGGTAGGATCCAGTCTGTTTTTCAAACTGCAGTTTTATTTGCCTACCTTAGCAACAAAAAATTGGAAATTGAAATTAACAATTCTCTTAAAATAGCATAAAAATACTTAGGAGTAATAAAATGGGGAAAGGATAATTTTTTTTCTCAAAACATACATAAAAACTAACTGGAAATGAGACAGACAAAATTAAGTTTTAAGTTTTAAGACTTAAAGCTTAAAAATACCTGTAAGAAAATATAAGAGAAAAACGTGACCTGGGTTAGACAAGATTTCTTAGCTAGAACACAAAAAAATGCAACATAAAAGAAAAATTGATAAGTCAGACTTCGTCAGAATTTAAAAATTCTACTCTCCAAAAGACACTGCTAAGAAAATTAAGAGCGAAGCCGCAGAGTAGAAGAAAATATTTGCAAAACAAATTTCTGATAAAGGACTTATATCTCTAATATATAAAGAACTCTTACAACTCAATAATAGGATGATAAACTACTTGATAAAAAATTGACAGGTAATCCACCAGAAAAGATATATGAATGGTTAGTGAACACACAAAAATACCCTCAACATCATTAGTTATCAGGGAGTTGAAAAATAAAACCCACTAAAATTGACATATCTCCACACACCCACTAGAATGGCTAGAAGTAAAAAGACTGAGAGTCCCAAGTCTGACATGGATGTAGAGCAATTGGAAATCTCAGACATTGCTGCTGGGAATGCAAAATGATATGGCCACTTGGGAAGACAGCTTGTCAGTTTCTTATAGACTTAAACGTAGACTTGCCATAAGAAACAGCAATCTCACTCTTAGTTTAGGTAATTTGGCAAGAGAAATGTAAACATACACGTACAGTTACAAAAAGATACCATGTTTCCCCCAAAATAAGATTTAGCCAATCAACTCTAATGCATCTTTTGGAGCAAAACTTAATATAAGATCCGGTCTTTTTTACTATACTGTAAGACTCAGTCTTATATAACATAATATAATATAACATAATATAAGACCAGGTTTAACAACACAACACAACACAACACAACACAACACAACACAACACAACATAACACAATATAATACTGGGTCTTGTATTAATTTTTGCTCCAAAAGACGTATTAGAGCTGATGGTCCGGCTAGGTCTTATTTTCGGGCAAACATGGTATATATCTTTATGGCGGTAGTAGTTATAGGACTGTACACATGTGTCAAAAATCACTGAACTGTGAACCTAAAAATAGTGGATTTTACTGTATGTAATCATAGTCATTAAACCCAACTTAAAAATATGCTTGGGGTGGGAGGGGTTATGTTTTCCTGCTTCACTTTCCTCATCTGTAATGTGGGTTTATTAATAAGACATATGTAGGGTTACTTTGAGGATGAATTGAGATAATACATGTAGAGGGCTTAGAATAGTGTCTGGCATATGGAGAAAGTACTGAACATGTTTGATATTTTAATTATCATTGTTTATGGCTTTTACTTACTGTATTTCCCTATAAGATTTCATTGGGAACAAAAGAGTTTGTGGCCAACAAAAATAAAATATGTTTGTAACTATTTCTAAAAACTGTGGTCTTCCCAGACAAGGCCGGTTTACGTGTGTTGCAGTTGTGTAGTGATGGGTGAGCGCATGTGGGAGTCTGTGCTTACCTGAGTCCTGCAGGTACTGGACCCCTTTCTCCCGGCACTGCCTGGTCTAAGATTGTTCTGCATTAGCTGGTGATTACTGGAGGACTAGGGCTTGTTTGAGCAAACCATCTGCTTGGATTTAGAAGGAGAGTTTCTCAGTGGGCTGTGTTTCATTCTGAGATAAAATTTTTAAATCAGCATCTTTCTGATTCAGAAGTACATTTCTGCATCAATCTCAGTTCTCTTACTTTTTACTCCAGCATAGATAAGTCTCATTCTACCCTCTACCTTTCCCTTGTATACTATTTTCACTTTCCTTCCTCCTTTCTAGAAGGGCTAACTGATTTCCTTGTGTTTCAGCATTAATAAAGCAAATCATCAATTTATGTATTTATTTGTAGACAGTTTCTATTCATTTTAAACTTTTTATTTTGAAATAATTTTATAGAGAAAAGACGCAACAATAGTACAGAGAGGTCCTTTATACCCTTCATTCCCGTCTTCCAACATTAATATTATGATCATATAACCATAGGACTGTTAAGAAAACCAGGAAATTAATATTGATACAATAAATTACCATTAACTTATCTATAGACCTTGTTTACATTTCATTACTTTCCCACCGATGTCCTCTTTTCTGTCCAAGATCCCCACATTGCATTTAGTTGTCATATCTCCTTAGTCTCCTTCAATCTGTGACAGTTTCTCAGTCTTCCATTGTCTCTAAAGACCTTGACACTTTTGAAGAGCAGTTATTTTGTAGAATGTCTTTCCGGTTGAGTTTTTCTGATGAGTTACTCACGCCTAGACTAAGGTTAAATATTTTTGGTGAAGAATGCCACACAAATCGTATATGTAGTGCCCTTCACTGCTCATCTTAAGAGTGGTACAAGATGTTGGTATGTCTTATTCGTGGTGATGGTGACTTTGATCACTTAGTTAAGGTAATGTCTACCAGGTCTATCCACTCATTTCCTTTTGTAATTAACAAATATCTTGGGGTGGCCCGTTAGCTCAGTTGGTTAGTGTGGTGCTTATAACACCAATGTTGCCAGTTTTATCCCCACATGGACCACTGTGAGCTGCGCCCTCCTTAAAAAACAAAAAACAACAACAAAAAAAAAACAACACATATCTTCGGGGAGATATTTTGAGAATACGCAAATATCTTACCCTCATTATATACTTTTTTCTATGTTATTCTAAATTCTATAGAGAATTGTCAGTTTACCTTGATCCTTAGTCAAATGGCTCAGAAAATAAAATTTGCATTTAAGAACCTCAAAACTTAGGTGCCCAAGAATTGGGTATACGGGTATATTTTAGCACTGAGTCCTTCTGAATATGCATGATTCTCAAGGCTGAATGGGGAGAGAGATGGGACTGAAATATGCATTGCAGGTGTCTGAGGCAACTGACTGATTCAGTCACATTCATGGCATATTTCTGGGACTTATGTCATATAGCTCCTGCTGCTACTCTTTGGGACTCTGATTCACCCCACCTCCAAGCCATTCCACACAGGAGTTTGTAAGAATTTCAGCTCAGTGTCCCGAGGGTGTTTATTTCCTAGTTTCTCAAAGGGAAGGCACAGTGTGTCTATCCTGGCCTCCCTCTCCAATCAAAGATTCAGCTACCTCCACAGATGCCCGTGTAAATCATCTTTAGTGGAACAATGAGAATCTGGGGAAAACCCCTCCTAGGGAAATGAGTGCCATTTCATTAAAAGAGAAAAAAACAATCCTTCAAATCTGGTTCATCTCACAGTCTAAATGCAAGTTCTTAATTAAAAGCCAACCGAGATTTCTGAAGTTGGAGAAAAACTGGAGCAACAACTTTTAAAATTATCCTGTGGGCTTTTTTCCCTTCTTAGGCTCTTAAAGGGAAAAAGGCTAATAACCATTCAGTGGCAAATTGCTGTTCCTTCAGAACAAGGAAGTGAATAAGAATGAAAAGTGGCATCCCAGGGGAATAGGGAGTCATCCTGTAATTAGACTGGGCTCCATGTAGAGAGGCAACAAAAAATTACTGGCATGGATCAATGAGGAATTATCCTATTAAACCTCCATGGTTTTTTCTCACTTCTAGTTTGTGAAAAAAATAAAAGACCATGCCTTACACTTTTGTGTTTTCCACAGAACCTGAAACAGTGCTGAGTATGAAGTAAGAACTCGGAATTCTTGTTTATCTATTTGAGGTTTCCATAGTTCAAAGCCTCTGGTGTTTTGGTAGACTCTGGTTTTTGTGTGAGCAGATCAATGCTGAATGATGGCAGTGATAATAGATTCTTTACATCCAATGTTTGTCTACCTTGTACTCTTGGCATTTTTCTTTCTTTGAGAAAAAAATTTAATTTTATGAAATTTATTGGGGTGACATTGGTTAATAAAATTATATCGATTTCAAGTGTACAGTTCTATAATATATCATCTGCATATTGCATTGTGTGTTCGCCACCCAAAGTCAAGTCTCCTTGGCATTTTAAGCAGATCACTCTGTGTGGTGGGGCTGTCATGTGCAATATAAGATGTTTGGTAGCATCGATGGCTTGTCTGCACTAAATGCCAGTAGCACCCCCAAGTTATGACAATCGAAAATATCTCCAGACATTGCCAAATATATCCTGGGTGTGTGTGTAAATCACTCTCATTTGAGAATCATGGCTACATATCTTTACCCCAAGGTTACACAGCTAATAAATGGTAGACTTGAGCCTACGATCCAGAAAGTCTGAGTCCTGGCTTCTAGTAATTTCCATGCTATAACCCTACTCGTTGCAATTTTGACTACGTGGATAAGAACATAATGTTAGGAGGTTTGGTATACATTGGCATGGATTTTTCTATTTTTATTTTTGGATAGAGTCTGTGCACAAGTCAGATTGACTTAGTGGCGTAGAGACCACCTTGGAGAATCAAGAAACTTTGTCCATTTTGCAGGAAAAGGCACTGATCACAGAGACGTGCAGGAATTTAAACAGTGGAGTTTTGGTTTTGCTTCTTTCTGAGTACCAGCAGAGGTCTGGGGCAGTTCTGCATCTGAGTATCTTTCCTTAATTTACATATTGCTTCCATTTTAGCAATGCAAAAGGAAAATGAATAAAAACAATTATCCTCAAAGACATTCAGTCTGGTCTTGACTTGTTAAGAACGATAAAAGTCAGCAGTTAGAAACATTTAATACAGCTGAACAAACCATAGAGTCTCAAACAGCTTCATCTGGTGCATTTCCTCTCAGTGGCAAATAAAAAAGAAGACTATAATTAGGGCATGATTCTGCTCAAGCTATCCAATAAAAGCTTTTAAAAATGATTGCCCTTATAGATGGCAATGTAAAGAACAAAGGAATCTTGTGTGGTTTATTATTTGCTTATTAGCATTACTATATGATAATCTCTACTTTTTGCATTTTAAACCAAAGGGAAACACTAAATGCTCACATGATTTCTTAAGTATATTGTTGACACCACATTTCCAATATACTGGCTTCTTTATTTTGAAAGCCAGATCTCAGATTTTCAGTTAATCAATAAGTGTTTACTAAACCTCATGCTATGTTCTAGGTCCAGAGAATTGCACACAATTTGTTGGAAAGATGTGAGTCTCCTTTACCTTCCAGAAATTGAAAGTAGAGTAAAAAGGAGAGAAATCGGTGACCCTCTGTCTTCGGTGTGAACACGAGTTGCCTGGGGATCTTGTTAAAATGAGTTTCTGACTCAGTAGGTCTGTAGTAGGGCATGAGATTCTGCACTTCTAAGAAGTTTCCAGGTGGCGCTGGTATTGCTGATCCAGTCATCACACGTGTATAACAAGAATCTGAATGACAAGTCAAGAATACATGATATAAAATCACTGAGCTCTGATTACTAAGTTCAAAGTATGTCTCCTCTAAGCTCAGAGAGTTCTAGTCTCCTCATCTCTGGTGTAGCAACAGCTGAAGATGTTCATGTGTCCTGTGCTTATGCACATGCCAGCTCAGTATGCTATTATTTCTCATCCATGTAAACATGTTTGCATTTTTTATATATGGAGGCAGGGATGGGCTTCCACTCTTGTACACCTCTCACACGTATCTGAGCTGCTCAGGAAGCTATTTGAAATCTGGCATGGGCTGGTGGCCTCAACCTCCATCTATGTGGCTTCTGTATTTTCTATGCAGGTTTTATAACTGCCCAGAGATTCTTCAAATTGGGGTCTTTGACCCAACCCTGTACTAGTCCCATAGTCCCTGGGGATGTTCCTTGTCATTCTATGAACCAGATGTAGCTTAGGGGAGAAACAGGTATAAGTAGAGTCCTGCTCTCCTATTTCATATAAAAGTGTGAAGGTCTTCCCTCTCAAGGTTTGCTCATGGCTGATGATAACGTTGTGCTCAGTCAGTAGCTAAGCTTCTAGACCAGTGCTATCTAATAAATCTTTTTGTGATGATGGAATGGTCTGTATCTATGCTGTCCAATTGGTAGCCATTAGCCACATGTGGGTATTAAGAACTTGAAATATAGTTTGTGCGACTAAGGAACTAAATTTTGAATTTTAATTATGGTTAAATAAAATTTAAAGTTAAATACTACATGCGGCTGGTGGCTACCATATTGTACAGCACAGCTAGATGAACTTCTCAAAGATACGCATACCTATAGGAAAACAGCAGGTAATGTTTGAATTCAACCAAACCTGGACTACTTCTGACCTGACTTTCTAATTTATCAAGGTCATGAATTGACCTGGGGAAATAGCTTAATTTCTCTAATTATTTTTGTACCTTTCATAGAAATATGTGAGAGACTGGGTATTTAGTTTACATTAAAAAAAAGCCTTTTAGTTTGCTTTGTTAGATAGGTAGCCATTATAGAAAATCTGGTAAATATTGTTATACAAAATGAATTAAAGAAAAATCACTCATAATCCACTTAAAAATAATAACATCAAATACAAAGTGAACATTTTGGTGACTAGTAGTTTTATAGTTCTTTGTGTGTGTATCACACATAATGATCTATGAATGTATAGATCTATAAATCTATAAATAAATAAATATTACACACAAGAAGTTTAATTTAGATCCATTATTTCGGAAGGGGTCATATTGCTGGAGACCATCACATGCCACTGGAAAGGGGAAGATAGGGTAATTTACTTCCGTCTTGTTTTGGAAACAGTAAAGCTTTGCTTTGCATATTAATTATGACCAACCTATGAAACTCTTTTGTAGGCATCAAAGAAATGGAGTCTGTGAGTGACTGATCAAAGCTCCTGGGCTCACAGACGGACCCTCATCTAGCAGCCCTGGATGAGCACTTAGCCATCTGACTTGCTGTCAGTATCACAGCCAAAGAACAGATGGAAATGCGGGAGAAAGTAGACCCAGCAAACTCCAGGATGAAGTTTGTCTTCATCGTGTAGCGTGAAGTACTAAACAAGATGTTCCCTAGTTAGTGGAGTTGTTTTCCCAAATGCTCTCCCGTTACTGCCTAAGCAGCCCCTGCCTTCGTTCGGGCCCACAGAAGGGAAGAAAAACGTTCTCTTGAGGATCATGATGGGGGTGTTTTTAGGGACAGCTGAGTGGAAGGGGAAAGTTCCTTTGCAAACTGAGCTTGGAAATCTGGAATTTAAGCTTTTCTATCTGATGCAATGCAAGTCATTTTAAGGAATCTAGATGACTTTCTGCGGGATATGGAAATGAGGTGAAGGAGGGAGGCTGTAGAGGTCAAAGTATAAAGAGATTCACCCAGAAAGCTTTTGCAACAGAAGCTCCCTAAATACAGCTCTGTTTTCACTTTAGATTATGTGCAGCGTTAAACTGCACTTAAGATCATGTGCAATGTTAAATATTTAATCAATCTGAAAGCACTATCATAATAACAGCTAGCAGTAGTGCTTTTGTTCTTTTCTGGCCGCTTCTCAGGTTCACACTGAATGCAAAGTTCAAAGTTTATGAACTCCAGCAAGACAAACTTAGGCTTTTCTTTTGTATCCCACAAAAGCTTTTTATTGGCCTCCTTGCCACCTAAACCAGAAGTACAAAATAGGTGAAAGAAAGTGATGATCCCATTTATGAATTACCCATGGATTCTTCCTTCTTGAATTTTCTGCCCTCTTCTTGGCCAGTTCCCTGCTTATTTAAACTTATGACTGCTGTGGTATTTTCAGTCTAGAGTGCTGGCATTGGTGTTTGGTCATACCTTGTGGAATGGTGCAGAGGTTCAGAGCATAGACTCTGAGTCATAGTGCCAGATTCAAACACTGGCTCTACCATTACTTGGGGAAATTTATAAGCAGCTATGTGTCTCTGTTTCCCCTTATGTAACATGGCAATAACAGTAATAATATTACCTGTTATTATGATTTTTTGTAGACTGAAGATACTTATTTTAAACTCATAAAGTTGTTGTGAGGCTGAAAGTTGTTGTGAGGCTGAAATTAGACAATCTTTGTAACGCGCTTATCACAGTGACTAGCACACTGTGTTCTAAAGTATTTTGGCAATAGTGCTTAAAAATGTCAGGTAGACATTGTGTCATTTTAGCATTTCCCCTTGTGGCTTCTCAAGAGAAATGTTTGCCCATTAAGAGGAGGGGATTTTTCCTTTAGTTTGTTGTCTGTAATTTTGGCCTGGCACGATGCAGTCACTCTGGAAGCTAAGATCTCAACTGTACAGCCCTACTTGTCTTTGAGCTAGACCAGAATGGCAACTGTATTAATGTTAGCACACATATCTGAAGATTTATGAGGAAAGATGGAGGGCCCTGAGTTGAGAGTCAAATAGATTTGGTTCAAATCCCAGCTTTATCATTTACCAGCTGTGTGACCTTGGGCAAGTTACTTAATATCTCTTATCTTCAGGTTCTTTATTTGTTCACTGAGGATACTAGTTACATCTCATAAAGTTGTTGTGAGGTTGAAATTAGAGAATCCTTACAAAATGCTTATTACAGTGATGGCCACATTAAGTATTTTAAAGTACCTGTTAGTAACAGTTGCATAGTTTTGTCATTGTTCCCCAAGAGAAATTATGTCGCCAAGCTCAGAAAAAACTTCTTCTCTGAAGAATGTTTATTTACGAGGTCTGACAATTAAGTTGGTGAACTTGTTTCAATAATGTTGCTAACCTTTTTTTGATATCTGTTGGTACTTGTACCAACTGGACAAACAGTTAACCAAGTTTACTATTTGGAAGTGCTGAAAAGGCTGCATGAAAAAGTTAGACGACCTGAACTTTTCACCAACAATTCATGGTTCTTGCATAACGACAGTGCACCAACTCACACAGCACTGTCTCTGAGGGAGTTTTTAGCCAGTAAACAACTGTATTGGAACACCCTCCCTACTCACCTGATCTAGCCCTCAATGACTTCTTTCTTTACCCGAAGACAAAGGAAATATTGAAAGGAAGACATTTTGATGACATTCAGGACATCAAGGGTAATAGGATGACAGCTCTGATGGCCATTCCAGAAAAAGAGTTCCAAACTTGCTTTGAAGGGTGGACTAGGTGCTGGCATCGGTGCATAGCTTCCCAAGGGGAGTACTTCGAAGGTGACCAGTGATATTCAGTGATGAGGTATGTAGTACTTTTCCTAGGATGAGTTCGCAAACTTAATTGTCCGACCTCATATGGCTTGAATGACACCTACCAAAATGAGATTCTAGACTGGTATCCCTGCTGCTGCATTCAATCCTGGGCATACAATGAGTGTTTGGTTTTTTTGAAAAAGGAAATATATGGATGACATGATTCTTCATATCAGACTAAAGACTCTATCCACCAAAAAACTATTAGAAACAATAAACAAATACAGTAAAGATATAGGAAACAAAATCAATGTAAAAAAAAATCCGTTGTATTCCTATATACTAACAACGAAATTTCAGAAAAAGAAATGAAAAAAAAAGAACTTCTTTTGCAGTTGAACAAAAAGAATAAAATACCTACGAATAAACTTAACAAAGGATGTGAAAGACCTATACACTGAAAACTACAAGACATTGTTAAGAAATTGAAGAAGACACAAAGAAATGGAAAGCTGTTTTGTGTTCATGGATTGGAAGAATCAACGTAGTTAAAATGGCCAATTTCCCAAACCAACATACAAATTTAATGTAATTTCTATCAAAATTTCAATGGCATTTTTTAAAGAAACAGAACAAAAAAAAACCCTCAGCTTTATGTTGAATCACAAAAGACAGTGAATAACCAAAGCAGTCCTGAGAAAAAAGAACAAGACCAGAAGTGTCACACTCCCTGGCTTCAAATTACACTGCAAAGCAACAAAAAAACAAAAAAAAAAAAAAAAAAAAAAAAAAAACAACAGCATGGTATTGGCAGAAAAACAGACACACAGACCAATGGGACAGGATTGAGAAGCCAGAAATAAACCCATATACTCATAAATGGTGACATAAGGAGAATTGACTTTGGTTGGTGAACACAGAATGTAATATGTAAATGACTTAGTATTGAATTGTACACTTGAAATCTATATAGTTGTATTGACCAATGTCACTCCAATAAATTTAATAAAAATGTACATATACATCTACATATGTAAATGTATAATTATATGAATACATATATATGCATATGTGTATACACACATACCCACACATATATATGCCTCACTTGAGTAGCACTGAGTGTGTGTCAAGCACTGTTCTAAGTACTTAAAAATATTAATTCATTTAAGTTTTATATTAACTTCCATGAAATAGTACTGTTATTATCATCCCCATTTTACAGATAAGGAAGCTGGGGCAGAGAAAGGTTAAGTAACATTTGAGGATCTCAGAGCTCGCACATGGTAAAGCTGGGATCTGCATTCCGGAAGTGTGGCTCAAGGATCTGTATTCTGATCTACTACACAGGCTACCTCTGAGTGCCATAGCCCTGACTCAGAGTATCTCACTTGGAAAAGGCAGGTGAGGACACATAAATTTCTCTTTACATTCTTCCTTTTCCTCCGTATCGGGAAACCAGATGACGAAATGCAATAAAAATCTTTCTGTTTCAGGTCCTTTCCCTTTCTTCTCCTTTCTCCCCCATTCTCTCGCCACTTCCTCCTCTCCCTCTTTCAGGCCATTCCATTATGTAAGTCCCATTATGGGCTGCTACTGTCACACTCTGGACAAGATATAATTCAACATGACACATGGTGAGCAGAGATGTGTAGAAATACCTGAAACTATTAGCGCCAAACAGCTCTCCGTTACAGGTTTTTACTGCCGCATAAATATTCTTCTAGCTGGCTGGAGTCCTGCGGTATAAAGACCCCATTAGAGAATACATCCATGGTGGCAGTATGACCCTCTGGGTCTTGTCCAAGAGCCCAAGAAAATGCAGGGGTCTGGCGGCATCAAATCTCTTTGTGTTTAAACAGCCTTTTCCCAGTCCCAGAGTACAGTGGCGTTATTAACAAGGTCCATTAGGCTTATTTCTTCCTTAGAAGAAATCTCAAGTCCGCTGCGGACAGAGTAAGGATCACTCAGGCCACTTGTGTTCATTGAGTGTTTGCTATATGCCTAGGCTTGTGGCAGGTACTATGGTAGAAACAGGTAAGCTCTGAAATACCACACCCCACTGCCACTGAATACGCAGACCCTTTCATATGAGGTCTCCAAAGTGCAGTCTGGACTTGAATGAGGTAAGGAAGCTCTTTTATCCTAAGACAGCATATTTACCTTCCACGAAGATTCCTGAAAGAAAAATTCGTTATTAGTTATTTTCACTAGAACAAGTTTTGCTTTCTAGAACAATAAACCACATCTCTAAAATGCAGACATAAAAAAAAAGTCTTGATGGTCTGTTCTTTTACAATATTGTCTGAGGAGGCTGAGCTTATTCCTGAACACTCCAGGTGGCTGATATCACCATAGTCCTGATTACCTAGGAAATAATATTTTCTCAGAAGGGATGACTTAGGAGGCAGGAAGGGAGTCCAGAGTGTTTGAGGTCAGCAAGACTGCATCATCAGCTGGTCCACAGATTGGCTGGATTCATTCATCCTTGCTCTGTCTCTGCCCCAGGCTATGCCACTCCAGAAATGGGAACAGAGTGGCAGCACACAAGCTGGGCACTGTAAGTAGACAAATGAGGCATCCACCCAGCCCTGCGTAAATATGAGAAGGGCATGCCTCAGTTCCTCTCCGATCCACAGATCAGAAAATTAAGGCCAGTATCTCTTTGACCTATACAACATCCCCGAGATGAGGGGGAAAGGAGGCAGTCAGCCTTATCACCATTTCATAGGCCAGGGAATATAGACTGGGGGGGAGCGCATGAAATGAAGCCTCTCTCCACTGATGGCCACATGCTTTCCATATGACTGGGCTTCCCCACATTTGGCTATTCACCAGCATCACCTAGGAGCAGGGGTTAAATACATAAATTGCAAGGCTCATCCATCCCTCAGAGACGTCAATGAAGTATGTCTGGGTACCAGGAATCCATATTTTTTACAAGCCTCCCACATGATTCTAAAGATTAGCACTGTGTTAAACTACTGCCCTTCTGTCTCCATAATTGTTGTGTTAGGAAAGAAAAGTTCCTATTTGACAAACTGATCAAAACTACAGTCAGCCAGGGATTATTACCTTGTTGCGTGGGATTCAGTTGGGTCTTAAGCAGAGGACCTCTCTTGAACAGCTTTTGAGAGGAAATGGTCAAACCAGTCTCAAGTAGCTGACAGAGGCCATGCCAATGTGTGATCACAGGAATGGAATACGAGGCCTACATCCACCAAACATGTATTTTGGTCATAGAAACTCTACACGATTTTGCTTGTCACTTAGGCAATCTGGGCTATGTTCCATGAGGTTCTGAAGTCTCTGGGGGTACTTCAATGTGAGAGCAAAGCCAAATTCATCCCCAGGAGATATCCTTTAGCTATGGAATGTCTCGGTCTCGTGGGATTTGGGCTGTGCTGTTTTCAGAGCATTCTGTGGAATCAATGCACAGATAACAGACTTGGTGTGAAGTCTTGTCCACATTCTGATGTTGGATCATTTGGGGAAGGGTTTGCTACATTTTATTGCAGCAGGTGGGCCAGTCACTAGGTTAAAGGATTGGAATTCTTAGACATGAATCTGAATAAACTCCTTTTTTGATAACCTCCATTTTGTTCAATAAATCACCAACTAAATATTACCTATAATAAGGAATCTGCATAAGTTGCATTACAAAAAAACACACATAATTACTACTTACATCATTTTTTTCCTCAAACTCACAAGAACCTGGCCATATTAGTAGAAATTAAAATAAACTCGTTTAAATTGTTTCCCTTTCCTTGCCCTTTCTACCTTCCTGAGGAGTCATTCCATTAAAAAGAAAACCACATTTCTTTAAAAGGGAAAGAGGATGGGGTGGGATTTTATCATTCACTTAGAAATATGGAAAAAATTCAGTTATACTTAGTAGTCTGTGCAGACGACTCCAAGATCCAGATGGACATATTGACATATTTGATCATCTGAGAAGCAGCCTGTACAACCAGAATTTCCAGGTGTATGTAAAATGCAATGATATGCTTAAGGGAAAATCTAAGCACGTGATTAATTCACTTCTGCTGTATATATAGACATGGCTAGAAGTTTGCAAAATGGTTGAAACTAAATACCCAAGGGAGAGAGTATGAGTTCATTGCCTATAGATAAATGTCTTATGGAAAGTCCTACGTGTGTATGATTTGCTGTTTCCAGTCAGCACTTAGAGAGGAGTCCCAGAAGCTGGACACTTAAATGGCTAGCTGCATGGTTAGATAGGGGTGACTGAAATGGGCCCAGTCTTTGCCCTAACTCACGAAATGAATTAAGAAAGAGCATACAGAATAACACTGGGGTGAATTCAGCTCTGACTGTAATTTTTTTTCTTTACTCCTGATGCCAAAGTTCACATAATTTTCCTCCTAGCTTGCTTCATGGTTCTTTAAATATGAATTTTTGCCAGTTTCATGGTTTTCAGGAAGACTTTTCTAATTAATTTCATGTGCAATTTTCATTGGTTGGCAGTGGTTTGGTTAAAAATTTAGCTTCTAAATCATGTTAGCCTCTACTCCAAATTCCTCTTAAAGGTAAATCCCCGGAAACTGTTGCTTTAAATGAGTGCTGCCTTCCTTCCTAACTTTTTGCTATCAGCAGATCCTGGATGTTGACTATAAATAGCCAATAAATAAATACATTTGAAGGAAGTTTGGAGGTTGGAACTAAATTTGTTTAATAATGTTATGGCATTGGACTTAGCATACAGAATTTGAAAACACATTATACTAATAGGATTGTATAATGGTAATCAAAATGGTAATCAGAAGACATGATACCAAACATTTGTGGAGACTGACTGACCCTTTTGAAGTACTTCTCATTAGATCTGCAGAGATTTTGAAAATAAAATTTATTTACATAGTATAAATATACATTTACTATTCCTCTTCCAGCATGAAAGCCAACACAATTTCTTATAAAGTTAAACTCCTCAAGTTTTCATGATTCCTTTCTATAAAACTGTATTTACAGAAATACATTTCTTTAAAAGGGAAAGGAGATGGGGTGGGATTTTATCATTTACTTAGAAATATAGAAAAAATTCAGTTATACTTAGTAGTCTGTGCAGACGACTCCGAGATCCAGATAGACATATTGACATATCTGTTTGTTTTCCCCTCCTTTTACCTCTAAATGTACTTTATCTTCTAGCCATCTATTGTTCAGACTCTTACAATAGACTTCTGCTTTTATAGAGATTCTTCATCCCCAAGATCATAAGTGTTTTCCTTTCTTAGATCTTTCTTTTTAACAATATCACACACATACTTTCTTCGTAACTAGCTTTACTCTACCCTCTGCCTTCTCTCTCCTAGTTTTGGCGAGCTGACTCCAATTGGATATATATAGAGAAAGACTAGATGCCCCCATGACTCTTCCTCCCCATGCAATTATTTTAATAGAGGCTATGTCCTCTCCTACAAGAATGTTGGTTTTGTATATAGTCTGGCGTAGAAGTATGTTATGGAAGACAATCCTAATGATACCTTTGCTGTGTTCTACTTATTCCATTTTTCTTTCTTTCTTTCTTTCTTTCTTTCTTTCTTTCTTTCTTTCTTTCTTTCTTTCTTTCTTTCTTTCTTTCTTTCCTTCCTTCCTTCCTTCCTTCCTTCCTTCCTTCCTTCCTTCCTTCCTTCCTTCCTGCCTTCCTTCCCTTCCCTTTCCTTTCCTTTCCTTTTCTTTTTGCAGCTTTTCAGAGGTTTTAATGTTCTGTCCTCAGCCTTCTTCTCTGTAAACTCCCTCTCCCTTGTTGAACTCACATTTTGAAGGCTAAAATCAATATCTCCAGTCTTCCTCTCTTTTTATGAGGTTGATTCAACAATTGCTTACTGAGTACCAACTCTAATGAGTACCAACTGTAATGGTGCTGTGGATATAGCAATGGATTAAACAAATGCAATTCTATCTCTCATGGAACTTGCACTTTTAGATGAGAGAGATAATAAAGACATGTGAGGTGATGAGATAAGTGCTATGAAGAATGTAAGGCAGGGTAAGGTCTATAGGAAGTGAAAGGAATACAGCATTTTTAAGGTAGTGAAGGAAGCCCTCTCTGGTGACACTAGAGCAGAGTCCTGAAGACAATGAAGGATGGAGCTGGCCTTGTGGCTGTGGGTGCCATGGCATTCTAGGCAAAATGAAGAGTAGGTGGAAAAACCCTGAAGAGGGAGTGGACTGGGAGGGCCTATGGAAGAGCAAAGAGGCTAGTATGGCAGGAGAGAATTGAGTAAGGAGAAGGAGAACAGGAAGAGAGGCCAGAGAGTAATCAAGGGACAAATGTTGTAGGGCCTGTGGACAATGAGAAGGACTTTGGATTTTATAGTGAATGAGATTGGAATGTTTCAAGCAAATGAGTGATATAATAATATGACTTATTTAAAAAAGTATCACTGATGTGTTGTGAATAACAGACTACTTATTGAGAATAAGGTAGAAGTGGGGAGAGCTATTAGGATATCACAGTGATTCAGGGGAGAGATGATGGTGACTTGGACTGGAGTGGTAGCTACAGGCAACAAGAAGTGGTTAGATTATCTCCTGGACACGTGTCCCATTTGGGAGACCACCTCAGGGAAGATGTAGATGCTGGATCAATGTACTGTACACCTGAAGCTGAACAATAATGAATGCCAACTATACACACACACATATATATATATATAAAGAAGTGGTTAGATTCAAGATGTACTTTGAAGGTAAGGCCAATAGGATTTGCTGAAGGAGTGTTGTCAGAGAATGATGCAAATGTTTACTAACTAGGAGAAATAAGGTTGATAACATCGGGTACAGGGGGACGTTCAGATTTTTATAAGTTAAGTTTGAAATATCCAGGAGATGTCCAAGTAGCAATAACAAGTGGAAAGTTAGCTGTATGAATCTTCAGTACAGTACAGGTCAAACATGGATATGTAAATTTGGGTATACTCAATGCATAATTGATCCTTAAAGCCATGAAAATGAATGATCATTTAGGTATAGCTAAAGAAGAGGTCAGAGCAATGAGTATTTGAGCCCTCAAACATTTGGTCTAGAGGTTAGTAGGATGAAGATAAACTAGCAAAGGAGAGAGACTGAGAAAGAAAGATTGATTAAGAAGAAATAGAATCAAGAGAAACTGTCCCAGAAGCCAAGAGAAGATTTAGGGAGTAATCAAGTATGATAAATGATGTTGACAAATCAAATAAGATACACACTGAGAAGTGACCATTGGATTTGGCCACGTGGAAGTCCTTTGTGTCATTGACAAGGGCTGTTTGAATACAGCAGTAAAAAAATCTTGGCAGGATAGGCTAAGAGAAGTTGGAAGGAGATGATGTATAGAAAAACTACAAAGGTTTTTTTCCCCCCATGTAAAGAGATGTTTAACAAAGATGGTTGTGATGCACAGGGAAATTTTTTAAAGTCAGGAGATATTACAGAATGTTTGTCTGTTGAGGGGGATGATATAATAAAGAGGGAAAACTAATAATACCTGAGCAATGTAAGTCAGAAGGGATCAGATATAGTGCAGTATAAAAAGGGTGGTGTTAGAGAAAACCACGGAATGAATACAATGATTATAATCCTTTGTAACAGGAGGGAAGGCAGATTAAATGGGTACTCATATAGACTTGGTGGGTCCATAGACTTGGTGGTGAGAGTATGTAAAAGGTTTCCACCTGAGTGTTCCAAAGACACCTAACACATAAGATGATAAGCAGAAGGATTTCTTGTCTAGATGGTGGAATAGGTAAACACTGTGCTGGCCTCCCCTAATGACCACATCAAAATTACAACTAAACTGAACAACAACCATCACTGAGGATCACCTGAAGTACAGTTGAATTGAAGTCCTACAACTAAGGACATCCAGAAGACACCTTGATACTGGTAGGAGAGGCAGAGAAACAGAACGGGTTTGTCCCACAACTGTGTGTGACCATTAAAAATTGAGAGGTATATTTTGTCTTATATAACCTCCTCTGGGGAGGTTCCCCCCCCAGAGGAATGAGGGGTCCCTGCCCCACATGAGGTTCCCCAGCCCAGGTTTTCCAGGGCTGGGGAGAGAAGTCCCCATAACTTCTGGCTGTGAAAACCAGCGGAGATTGTGACTGAGGGAGACGGAGGGCTGCTGGAGTTCCAGGAGATCCTCTTAAAGGGCTTGGACATGTACTTACTCAGTAATGGACTCATTAACTCTGAACTCCAGTGCTGGGTCACCAGCTCAAAAGGCACCAAGGACATACAGGGAAGAACTGAGTTGTCGGGCTTCAAAGTGAGGACTGGAGGGGCAGCTTTCTTCTGGACTGAGGCGCTGCTGAGGGCCATTGGTTCTTTGTTGAGCCCTCTGTGCTCCTTCCATGCAGATGCAGGAGGCTGCCATATCTGGGTGTTCATCAACTATCATTAGGGCTCATCTGCCCTGCCCTGGTGATTCCCAGAGACCCTACCCCACACAACTTTTGGGTCCACCTAAGCTGCTTCCAGTGGCTTTTCCATACAAACGGCCCGTCTTGGCTCATGCTTTCTTAAAATCTCTCAAAGGTTTACAAAATCCAAACAAGCAACATCTGGATTCAGCATGTCCTGTAATTCTTGCTGAGCAGCTCCAAGTCAGCACTAGCAGCAGCCAGCCTCAGTTCACAGCTTGGCCTCTCAAGATACCTCCAAGCGCAGTGCGGGTGACAGACAGCTGCAAATTGCTTTATTGCTCATGCCAGGTGGCCCCTGGGCAGGACACAGGCTGCGACTGAACTTGGCCTGTAGTGGGGCCTTTCCCAGGAGGCCCTGGGGTTGACATGCCCACTGGCCAGCTTCGGACTGACCTGGAGCATCACCTGGCCACCTCCAAGGATGACATACCCAAAGGACAAACTGGGCAGGCACCAGAGCCCTGCTAAAATGAATCCTGCTCTGTGGGTCAGCTCTTGCACAACAGCTTTTCCACTGTAGTCAGGGCTAGTCCTCACAACTAATCAGCCTGAGGGTCAATCCTCCCATTAATGTGCAAACAGCAACCAAGGCTCAATTACAACAGGAGGGAACACACAATCCACACAGGGGACACACTTGGAGCACCCACCTCAGTTGACCAGAGAGACTGCATCATTGAATCCCACGGCACACCTACTTTATAAGGCCACCTACTAAGAGCAGGAGACATAGCAGCCTTACCTAATACATAGAAACAAGCACAGGGAGGCAGCCAAAATGAGAAAAAGAAACATGTCCCAAATGAAACAACCGAACAAAGCTCCAATAAAAGAAGTAAAAAAAGGCAGACAAGCAATCTACCAGATGAAAAGTTCAAAATGCCAGTTATAAGGATGCTCAGTGATCTCAGTGAGAGCATGAACAAAGAGATAGGAAACATAAAAATGGAGATAGAAAACACAGAAAAGAACCAGTCAGAAATAAAGAATACAATAACTGAAATGAAGAGTTCATTAGAGGGAATCAACAGATTAGATGAAGTAGAAGATCGAATCAGCAATTTAGGAAATAAGGTAGGAGAAAACACCCAATCAGAACAGCAAAAAGAAAAAAAGAATCCAAAAAAATGAGATAGTTTAAGGGGCCTCTTGGACAATGTCCAGTGTAACAACAGTCATATTGTAAGGGTACCAGAAGGTGAAGAGAGAGAACAAGGAACTGAAAACATTTTAAGAAATAATGACTGAAAACTTTCCTAATCTGGCAAAGGAAATAGACATACAAGCTCAGAAAGCACAGTTTGACATGACACCAGGTCTAAAAATCTAAGTCCTTTTATCTATTAATGACAATACCTGACTGTCTTTTACCTTAACAACACTCTACAGTTCTTCTGGCAAACAACTACTCACGTGTAATTTCTTGAGGAGGGATTTGTACTTATACTATGTATTATTCACAAGTACTGTTGAGCCAAGTTATATTTAACTGTACTAAACTCACGTATGTAATTCTTTTTCTAGTGTGTGCTCAGTTCTTTTTAATAAATGGTATCTTCCTTAAAAGTGGCTTGCTTTAAATAGCTGCTGTAGAATTTGCAGCAGAACGTGACCTGGGTGAACATTTGCTATTATTTTCCTGATTGAATAGGCCAGGTATTACCTTCTGTCTAAAAGGCACGTTTGATCTATATTTTTGACATACATGCATAATATAGTGTTTCTTATTGTTTTCTTATTCTTTCAGTCCTGAACCATCCAACTCTGAGATTCAATTGACACCAGTTTTCAACACCATCCTTCTTGTCTGCAGGACTTATGCCATATCCATTTGTATGCAGTGTGTCACTTTGGATCCATAATCTTATTTCTTGATCTCAGATTAAATCATTCTTTTGTTCAGAGTGCCATACACTGTCTTGTAGGCTTCTTGAGCTTTATGCTCTTTTTATTACACATCCACCTTTACATGGTGTTTACCCCTATATTTTTGAGAATTTGTGCAGTCTTGGGGCACTCCTTCTCCTTAGATTCTTGTCATTCTACTTAAAAGCAAAACAAACAAATCTTTTTATTTTTTTTTCCCCTTCTAGGACTTTGGCTCCATATATATTGAACCGCGTTTTTCTCTGTCTGTTTTTATTTTGTTTATTAATTTCTCTAGATGCTGTTTTGTTTTTTTTTTCCTCCCATGAACTGACCTGCCACTTTAGAAGGATTTGTTCTTTCTATTTCCTCTGCAAAAACTACTTTTACCTGGGGTTTGCTCACTGCTCCTCTGGTCCATCTCCAGCATCTCCAGTTTTCCATCACAACATCAGATCCCTATATTCTTGAAATCTTCTTTTGCTGAGTTTTAACCCCAGGGGACTATTACACAGCTTTCACTTTGGGTCCTCCATACTGGCCCAGCTTCACCAGCCTCTTCTTTTGCCCATGACCCCATCTTGCACAGGTGGCATCACAATAAGTGTGTTCTCATTGACCAAATTGCTATGGGCTTCTTGGTCTGTTTATAACCCTGTCCAGACTGCACAGTGCTTGCAGAAAGGCAGCTGCTCTAGTGCACAGGCTCCCAGACCAGGTGCCAACGAGGCCTAGAGGCCCATGAGCTGTCTGCAGAGTCACTGCTGGGCAGGGAGGATGGGGGGCCCGGTCCAGGACCACTGCCTCTGGCACCAGTGTGGATTCCTCTTACATACTGGGATTCTGTATAAGGTTTACATTTGAAACAAAAATGGTTTTACTGCTAATAATATAATTTTGAAAATGTTGATATAGTGAAGGAACATTGACCATGGAGACAGAAGGATCTGTGCTTACCGGCTGGGCAATCTTGAGTACTGTCATCTGTAAAGTAAGATTGCTATATTCTGTCCAACTTATTCAGGAAGACTACAGGAGATTGTGTGAGAATGCATGAATGACTGAGAAAGAATTGAAGGTATGAAGTAAATCTTTATATAGCAACATGTGTGCACCTCAGAAACAATGTTTAGTGGGGAAAAAACAAGTTACAGAATGGTAGGTATAGTGTGATAACATTTGTATGAATTTAAAACAAATACAGAATAATACTGAGTATTGCTAGAGAATTAGAACTGGGCATGAGGACTTGAGATTGAAATGTAATGCTTTTTTTAAAAAAATGAAGGAATTAAGTCAAATATTAACAATAACTATACTTGTTAAGTTAATTTAAGCTTTTTGGGGTATTTTTAAAAGATACTCCTCTCTTCCCAAATCTGTAAAGTACCATTTAAATGTGTTCATGCCATTTTATTAAATGATTTCCATCTTTCTCTTTCCCCCTCACTCTTTCTCCCGCTTTTTCTCCCTCTTCCTCTCTTTCCTCCTCTTCCTCTCTCTCTCCTTCTCCCTCTCTCTGTTATCCTCTCTTTGTCTAGTCTCTAAAACTGCCTGTTCCTAAATGGAAAGCTCAATGGGGGGAAGAGAAGATAACTAACTGATGTTTGCTTTTTATTGGCACATTCATACATTGGAACATATTTAAACCGGTTCATACCCTTTCTTCTTCTCATTGTTTTATTTCTGAAAAAAATGAAGAGAAGTTAGAATTCCGGGTAGTTTCATCATTTCCATTTTCCAACTGTCTCATCCCTTTTCTCCATGCAGAAACAATCTCTAAAGTAAATTAATCTTTCTCTGCCAATTTGGAACACACATCAAACTTCTTCCTTCCCAGAATTACATGTCAGCATGTCAACCCTTTGAATCAATCCCAGTTGAATTACTAATCACGCATCCACTGCATGACCTTCCACCCACTAGGGCCCTGAGCATTGATCTCCCTCAAAGGTCCCTGCATGCTGCTTCCCTTCATGAAATGGCAAGTAGCGGAGACTGTATTTTCTTTTCTTTCTTTCTTCTTCAACTCCTAAGCAGTAAGGAAGACAAGTTAAGAAGAATATCTTCTATTTCTTTTGGTCTCTACATCTTCACTGTATTTTTGTTTCTCATTTTTCTCTTCTTGGATGCTTCTCTGACTCATCATTTTAATACTCTTCTGTATGTTTTCTTTTGCAGCATAGAGTTGACATTACTTAGGAAATGGAGAGGAGGAGTTTGGGGCTGGAGCCTGGAGATATGGACTGTAGCACATTTTGCAAATGGCACACTTTAACTCTAGCCCTATTACTGGCCTTTTGCTTCCCAGTAGGGTGTGCGATGTCTTGAGCTCAGCCTTTTTGCCTCCTTGCCTACTAGCAATGCCCCTTTGTGACATCTCACAGAAGAAACGTCTTGGGCCCCATCAGTGGTAACGGGGCAGGCACGGACAATAACCCCGTTTTATAGGTTAGGCAGTGGACATGAAGACCTTCCTTCCAGCCTGTGATATAGCTGTGATTAAGGTTTGGGTTTGTAAATGCCTAACTTCACCCTCTTTCTACTGCAGTTTTAGTGCTAACTGAACAATCTTTCCAGTCTTATTGGATCCTGCTTCAGTCAGCCCTAAAAAAAATGCCTGGACATTTTCTCCAGCTATACTCACTTACTTGGTGATCTATTCAGTTCCATTTTAAATACTATCTATATGCTAATGACTCCTAAATAGATATCTCTTGATCTGGTATTTCTTCTGAACTCCAGTTTCATTTATCTTACTTGACAGCCATCAGTATTTTTAATAGACATCTCAAATTTAGCTTGTCTAAAATCTTAATTCCCCTCCATGCCAAACTGACCTCTTCCCAAGATTTCTTAGTGTGACAATATCACTCACCCAGTTGGCTTTTGCTAAAAAAAAACCTCGGAATCAATATTGACTCTTCTGTTTCTTTTGTACCAATTTTTCAAGCTCTCAGTTGATCTTGTTTGCCCTACTTTCAAAATATATTCCAAATCTGACCACCTCTTACTACTGCCCTTCTATATTACAAGACAGTCGTCTCTCATCTGGTTACAGAAGATTCCTAACTGACTCCCCTGATCCCACTCTGATTTGTTAAAATCTATTTTCCACCCAGGTACCAGAAGGGTCCTTTCAAAATAAATCAGATCAAGCCACTCCTTTGCTCAAAGTTTTCTAATGGCTTCTCAGCATATTTTTATGTATCCCAAACTCCCTACTATACATCTGATCACCAACAGGGTGGGCGGCTGGCCAACTCTCTAATTGCATCTTCTGCTTTCTCTCCCTCCCTTCCTCCCTCCCTCTGCTCAGGCCACAGTGACCTGCTTTTCCTTAGGTGGCCGAGCACACTGGGCTTCAGCATTTGTTATTGCTAAATCCTGGGCTTGGAATTATCTCAAGATACTTGCATGGCCTGCTCTTGCACTTCCTTCAGGTCTCTGCTCAGGTATTCCCTCCTCAGAGATACTTGACCACGTGAACTAGAACCTGCAGCTCAATCCCTCAGTATCCTCTTTCCTTCTTTATTTCTCTTCATGGTAGTTTTCACTTCCTGACTTTAGACACATCTTTGTACATCGAGTTGTGTTTTTCTGTTTCCTCTACTTGCATGTAAGCTCTGTGAGAGAGAGACCTTATCACTCTTGTTCACTGTTGTGTCCCCTCTTCTAGAAGCTAGAACACATTAAACCTGAAGAACAGATTAAGCCAGAATCAATAAATACTTGCTGATTCAATGGCTAGGGGAGCATACTTCAGGCTAAGCCATTTAGAAGTGCTCAGTTCAAAAGATATCCTCCGACTGGGATTTCAGGAGAAATAATTTGAGTATATATTGTATACATCATATGATCCAAACCCTTTTTTGGGACAGGTCCAATTTCAAATAATCTGACTTATCTTAGTTATTTATATTTGTTTCTATGAAGTACACTTATCCCTCTTGGATTACGTATTTATTGGGTGCATTCTAAAGTCCAGGCTCTATACCTCTCTATTCGTTACCTCGTCTGATCCTCACCAGAACCCAGGATACTATTAAGCTTCAGTAACTTGCCCAAGGCCACGTGGCTGGCCAGTGGTGCAGCCAAAATGTGAATCCCAGAAGCCTGACAAGATGCCACACTCTCAACTACCACCGCCCTGCCTCATAGTCTCGTACTGCTCTGTGTGTCCCTGTTTTTGATTTAGAAGATGTGACTATCCTGCCCCAGCATCACTGTAGCAATGCCGTCAGAGGATCGACAGAGCATGGCATGTTTGTTGAAGTGTGTGGTGGTGTGACATATTTTTCAGATTCAACAACTCATTAATTCTGCAACTTGAGAACAACCTGCCCCATGCGCTGCCCAACAAATATTCTTTCTACTTGTGATCATTGGACAATAAAGAAGCCATGTTCTGGCCGTCTCTCCAACCTTCGCCCTGCCCTCCTCCCCCTAAGAACTGACTGTTTCCTATGTTCTGCAGGCTGCTCAGTCAACCTGGTCACTGTGGTATCCTGAGTGCCAAGGACACTGGAAGTGGGACTCAGGTTTGCACAGTTAGGTTGACAAGCAGATGCTAAGCCGATGTGACACAGCTGCTACTTGCTGAGCCGGGAAAAGCAGGTCAAGGTTATTAGGAGAAAGTGTGGAGTGTGGCAATTGCCCAGAGCTGGGGGGCAAAAATATCCCCATGTACGGTTTTCTTTCCTGGTCTCTCTCTCTTCAAGTCCCTTCTCGTCCTTTCTTTTTATTTCTCTGTCTTCTCTCTCTTAGGAGGTTGTGGTAAAAGTGTGACATATTGAAATCACTGGACCTCTCTAAATAAAGGACATCTATGAATCAACCACTTTGTTTTACTAACATTATATGCATTATTTGGTCTACCAAGTAGTGCCACACTTTAAAAATCAGATTCAAAGATTAACAGTGACCCTTTGCCATTTATTGTTTGATTCTGTTTGTTTTAAAGACATGTTTTCACATCGGAAACATACTTCAGATCTTGTACTAATGCAGCAGATACTCCTGACACATTAGCATACATTCAGTGTAACCAGGGAGTTTGGTTTCTTCTATCCATTTTTCATTGAGCTGAGTTTATTGGTGGCTAACTTTGATTTGTTATCCAGAAGAACTTGTGTCCCCTAAGGTCGTTTTTTAAAAAAATCTATTTCTATATACTTTTGAACTGAATATGATTTAATGAGGTAAAAATGACCACATAAAATAAATCAGCCTTAAAACAAAATGCATTTAAAAATTATCATCCTCAGATCAAGAACACATCAGTATCTACTGGTAAATCTTGAAGCTGTGCCAAGATCTCTAGCTGGTAGGTTTGCCATGCCCCTGTTTGCAGTGGTGTGGGGCCTCTCTGAAAACCCATTTCTCCTCTGGGGTTCCCCCACCCCAATCTCACACCTTCCTCCTGACCAGGCCCTGTCTTCTGCCTGGAAATCTTCAGGCTCACCCAAACTTTGGAGACCTCTGCTTTTTTGCCTCTATAGTCCTTTCAGGATGTGTCATGTGGAACATGGGCTTGAAGCCTTGCTTTATATTTGAACTCTGGCACTTATCAGCTGGGTGGGTTGGGAATATTATGCATCTCTCTGAGCCTTGGTTTCCTCATTTGTCTGAGCAGGGAAGCAGCAATGAGACAAAATCCACAAAATGCCTAGTGTAATATACTTGCAATAAACCAGAGCTATTTTTATAATAGTATATTGTCTCACTGAACCAAGTTTATTGCTCCTGGTAACAAACTATTAAAAATCAAGAATGGTAGGTGGAGAATAAATGAAATTGACTTTTCACCGAGTTTGGCTTGTAAAAGATATGAAATTTAAACAAAGAGACAGAACAAAAATCATACTCAGGCGAAGGTACTAGGTCATGGAGAAGAAACCTCAGATCTTCAAAAGGTAAAAAGCAATCCCAGGATTGAACAGTATGTTTTTAGGTGACATCTGTAAAATAGGAATAAAATAATGCTTAGTCCATTGGGTTGTGGTGAGAATAAAATGACTTGATCTATATAAATAAAGCATTTAGAATACATAGGAAAAAGACAGTCACATGTTGACATTAATAGATAAAAAAACTTAGATTTTTAAACCTGGTGGCATGCCAGCGATTATTGAGGTATGTCTCCTTGGGTTGAAATACTACAACTCTGATTGTGGTATTTGTGGTATTTCTTAAACTTTGGAGGATGTCTAAATTGTCAGTATCCTGAGATTATCTATCTATCTATCTGTCTGTCTATTTATCATCATCTGTCTTACCTCTTGGTACAGTGTCTGGCACAGACTTCACATTTAATGAATGTCTATTGCATGAATGAATGAACAAGTAGAAAAGCCACCTGTTTTGTCTACATCTGGGTGTTATTTGGTTGAGAACATACCACTTTGTGCAAAGTGAAATTTTTTTATTTTCCTCTTCACTTTTCCTATCCACTCCAACCTCCCAAGTATTGAGACTCTACACCAGACACAAAATTCTGCAATCTCTCTACCTCTTCTCACTCCAGACAGCATTCCCTGGAAATAGTCTGGGGTCACAAACTCCCAAGCCCATAGGGGCCAGGCAGAGAGCATGAATGAGTAGAATGGGCTGGGTGACAGTAGAGTATGACCCGCCCTAACCCCCACGCACCCCCCAAAAAAACAAGCTCAGCAGTAGCCTCCTGTTTTTTCACTCGTGTCCACCCAGTACCTAGAACTGTGCCTGCCACATAGTCCTTGATGGATGAATATTGGTTGAATGAATGAATAACTGTTCAGTAAAGGCTGTCTGTTGCAAGACAGCAATGAGGCCCCAGTGTTGTCCAATCCTCAGATTTCTCAAGACAGAGCAAATGATCTACTTTTATGTGAAATCTCTTGGTTTCAAATGTTGGCAACAAACTAAAAATGTTAAAACACTGTGTAGGTCAATCAAAAACCCATCGAAGGTGAAAATTCAGCTCCTAAGCCCCGAGCAGTTTTCAGTCCCCTGCTCTCAGTAACAGTTTATGCAGTATTTTCCATTTGCCCCGTAGGATCCCTTTCATTATTGCCTTCCTTTTTCATATGTGCTGGGTAGTGTAGGTAGTATTCTTTCCATTTTACAGATAAGGTCACTGAGGCTCAGATAAATTAACTGACTTATTTAAGGCCACAACACTGGTGTGTAATGGAACTAGAACCAGAATCCAAGTTTTCTGATCTCAAATCCTGCACGCATTTTGGGACACCATTATGATCACACTGTCACATGTCCTCTGGGAAGATAAGTCACACACCAAATGCTTTCGTTTGGTGTAAATTTGGGTTTCTATTCTTAGGACTGTCTAGCACTTTCTTACTGATGCATCTCTCTATCTTCCAACCAATCTGGTCCAAGCAACGCAAATGTGGCACTGCAATTGCAATTCAAATAAACTTGCTTCCACTTTGCTGTTACTAATTCATAGGTAAGCCCATTTCTCTTTTGTGATGCTCCTGTGTGTACAGATATTAATCTGAATCATTGAGAATTTATAGCTCCATTCATTTGCACCTAGATTTGATCATTGTAAAAACATCCCCAATACCAATGTTTTAAACAAGATAAAAGTTGTTTTTATTTTCCCTTCTTTCATGTAAATCTGAACATTAATAGTCCAGAGATGCTATGGTGGCCCCAAAGCATCACAGAGCTAGACTTCTTCCATCTCTACTGTGGCTGTTACCCTTGCCTGCTTTGCTAAGGTCTCTCACCAGTATGTTCATATTAACATCAGAGAGGAAAAAAAAGAGGTGAAGGGACCACACCCCCTTCTTTTTATGGCATAAAGTAGAGGTTGTACACATTGCTTCCGTTCACGGCTTACTGACCACAGCTGAATATCATTGTCACCCAGCTGTAAGGGAGTGAGGAATATACTTTGTTATCTGGATGGCATTGGGTCCAGCTGAAAATTATTTTGTTACTATATAAGAAGACAACCAATACTGAGGAACAACTTGTCATCTGTGCTATAATAGCTAAGCATTAATGCACTATTTAGAGTTTAAGCCGTGTTTTCTAACTGATTGGGTATTCCTTGATTCAGATATTTGGTCCTATTTTGCTTTTCATCTGCAGTAGTTACTATAGATAGTAGATGTTTGGTGGATTAATATTTTAATACATAAAACTAAGGTGCTGGCTGGACAAGTCTCAAGACTCTTCTCTGAGTCACTTGCAAGTTATCAGGTAACCTTTGAAAGTTGAAATTTGCATGGAGTTAGGACAGTTAGATATATCACTACTTGTAGGTGGTAACTGAGGACAACGATCTTTGAACAGGAATTTATCAAAATCCTCTTTGGGGATAACTCCCATTCCCCTAAATCTTCAGTACCTGGTTGAGCTAATCACTTCACATATCCACTCACTTTCTGTTACCTGGGCAGTTTTACTGGTGAGAACACTGAAAATACCCCAGCAAAATGTCTGTAGTTTGTTGTGGCTACTGTAACAAAAGACCACAAAGTTAGTGGCTTAAAGCATCAGAAGTTTCTTCTCTCACAGTTTTGGAAGCCAGAAGTCTGCAATCAGTTTCACTGGGCCGAAATCAAGGTGTGAGTAGGACCGCAGTCTGTCTGGAGGCTCCAGGGGACATCCACCTTGCCTCTTCCCTCTTCCCATCCCTTGGCTACTGGCATTCCTTGTCTCATGGTCACGTGACTCCAGTCTCTGCTTCTGGGACCATATCACCTTCCTCTCTTTGGTCTGTGTCAATTTTTCCTCTATGTCCTTCTTGTGAAGGCACTCGAGGTTGCATTTAGGCCCACCTGGATAATGCAGGATAATTTCCCCATTTCAAAATCCTTAATCACATCTGCAAAGTCCTTTTTCTTTTTCCCATATAAAGTGATATTCACATTCCACAGATTAGAATGTGGATATCTTTGGGGGGAGCCATTATTCTGCCTATAACAGTAATATTATTTAATTTTAGCCTCACATAAATTTCATTTTACTTTTCAGGAAACTGAAGTCCAGAGAGGCTGAGTAACCTGCTCTAGGTCACCCAGCCTGCTCCACCTCTTGTTTCTCACTCCTCCTTCCCTGGGCCAGTAGCAAAGTAGAGTGATTACAAGTTCAGTGAACCTAGAACAACAAGACAGAATGCCTCCCACCCCTTCCTGTTCTCATCACCAAGTCAATTCAGGTAGAATGACTTTCCCTCCCTTATAAAACCTTCCGGGACCATTGTGACTTCCTTTCCCCTTTCAGGCAACTATTTCCTTTTTATCCTTACTTCACTTGTGTGTGAAGTTAGGCATCCAGGAGAGGGGCTACATAGGACAATTGGACTATCAAGTTCCCTTTATATAAGTGGGTCCAGATTGCTTCTGGACTTTGGCATTACAAAGTTGGGTTACAAATGTCATGAGAACAGACTCTCTGGCAAGATATCCAACGTTACAACTTCCAGTCTCAACCAGATATAGCAGGAGACTAGCTTTTCCCAGGGTATTTTAGTGCTTCAGGTTCTGGTCCCGACCGGAATCAAGTGGTAAAACAACTCCCAAGTAAACATTCAGAATGTTAGTGAAAAAGCTTAGTTCATTATTAAATGTACCAATAGGTGAAGTTGGCGGAATAAGCTGATGAGAATGAGTGGAAGCAGAATGGCATATTTTCCCCCCAAACTACCCCTGAGTGAAGGTACATGTTGGAAAAGCATAGATGGATCTATTGAATATCTGATATGCCATTTCCCAGTTATGTGCAGAGGTAGGGCCAGCTCAACTGTATTGTTGCTGTACTAATGTAGTGGCTTAGCCATTTGGAGTTAATTGTTAATCAAGCCAGACATTATCTGTAATACTATGCTGAGAAGTAGAAAGACCAAAATAAAAAAAAATAAAAAAGGAAAAATCCAATATCTTATTACCCTTGTCATCAAAAAGCTCTAAAAATTCTTGTATAATAGCCATAGGAATGGCAGAGACAGGGCTATTTTAAGAACCAAAAATGCCTTCTGTTTTTGGTTTCTATTAGGTTGGTACAAAAGTAATTGTGGCTTACAAAGTTAAAAATAATTGCAAAAACCGCAATTACTTTTGCACCAACCTAATATTTTCAAATAATTTTATCTATGAACTAACATCAGCTGGAAAGGATCTGCCACACACTGAAAATTGCAAAGGCTGGCTTCCAGCAGCACCCTCTCTGTGACACTCATTTTGCTATTAAGGGAAGCCACTTAACAAACCAATTGTCAACAGGGGGAGATGAAAACACAATAGTTAATCAGGTTTTACAAGGTCACACATCTAATTCGAATTGTAAAAGGACCCCATTAGTGCCTTCTTTCCCTTGTTCTTGAATGTAGTCTTTTGCCAAATTGAGGGCTCACCACTTTGGATCCCCCTACAAGATAGCAGTCAGTTAATAAAGGCTTGAAGTACTCTTTTCCTTACAGAGGGCCCCCTTTGGAGCCTATTAACACCCCTTTTTTATGGGAGCAAAGCAAGTAGCCACCTCCTGACATGTGTTGGCACTTTCTAAAAGGTCATTAATGCTCCATATTTCAGAGTATAACAAACCCAGGAAGGCTCACAAGGAGCCCAGCAGGGGTAAAATAAAAACAGTGAGTAATTTACAGAGCTTCTTGTCTCACCTAGGTGGTGCATGCTAAATGAGAGAGAGAGAGAGAGAGAGAGAGAGAGAGAGAGAGAGAGAGAGAGAGAGAGAGAGAGAATTAGGACATCCCCCCCACCCATGAATTTGCAGAGATTTGCAGGGTCCTAGGATTTCCAGGTAACATCTAAAAAGTGAGATTTTAGGAAACAGATTTGATAAAATATTTGTGCTATAGAAAAACAGCATCTAGTGGTTCAGAATCCTTGCTCTTTAGAATGGATTTTCTGTGCAGATGGGTCTTTTTTGCCTTCTGAAGCTCTGTTGTGATTCTTTGATGATATACAACATTGAAATTGGAAATTGATGGGCAAATCTGGAGCTTCATTTCATTTTCAATTTTGGAATACTTTCTTTCTTTCTTTACTTTTTTTAAAAAATATAAACTCATCATCTATTTTCCAGGGGAGCTACTTGCATTTTAGCATGCTGCTAAAACTTGCATTGGGTACTAGACTGATAGGGTTTCATTTCTTAAATTATATGGGAAGGTCTGAGAATGAATATGAAACATTAAAAAAAAAAACTTCAAAGTGTTATTACAAATAAAATGTATAACTAAAGTTCACTTACATGAGTGTTGGCAGAGCTGACAAGCCTGTGATCTTTCTGTGTTTTTAAAGATAGGTAGTAGATACCACACCTACTAATACATGGAAGCCCATTCTTGTTTACACTGTGATTTCCCCAAAGGATGCAAGGATCATCACCGCTGGCTGTTACCCCTGGTGAGGTGTTCCCATTTTTCCTATATTTTTGAGTTTAGTTTTGTGCACCACTCCAGCATTTGATAGTGAAGATTGTACTGAGATGTGTCCTCTTACCATTCCTACGTTCTGACAATGATAGGGATGTTCATGGCCCACCTTCTATACTTTTTCTGAACCTGCTGCAGAACCAGAGAGGTAGGCAAAAAGCACCTAGTGTTACAGATGAAAGAAGGATCCTACCAGACAGTTATTTCTTCAGATAAGTAGACTCACTAGGGAGCGACAGGGATTTTTGATCCTTTCTTGAATTCACTTTTCAAGTTGACACCATGTATTCCAACAATCATACTGATCGCCTATTACAGGGCATTCTATTTGGGATTCTAGGGAAACAACAGTGAATAAAGCAGACAACCCCCTGTTCTCATCATGCTGCATTTGTGTGTATGTGTGCGTGGTATGTGCGTGCGTGTGTAAAAAGCACAGAAATGATGAATACGATATACAAGTAAACTAGACACTATGTTATTTAAAGTTTTAAGTATTATGGAAACAGTAAAAAAGGGAACAGATGTCACTGAGAAATTGACATTTGAGCGAAGACTTGAGGGATGTGCTTTTCCTACTGAACTGATGATTGGTGGATACAATGATTATTTCTAGGAAAGAATTTACATTAGGGAAATTAAACCAACTTCACTTATAGTTCAAGATAAATATGTCAAGTGCCTTAAGAAATTTATAAGCAAAGTAGTAGGTGGGCAGAAGAGGAAGGGAAGGAAAAATTGGGGAGAGGAGAGAGCTCATCTCTCATTAGAATGAACAGAAATTGGTTTCATGAAACTTGAGGGACAGTTTAGATTTTTGAGATTCCCTGTAGATATCAATTTCCTAGATAGATCTATGAAGAAGCGTTGCCTCAAGATTGCTAGTAATCTGGTAGAATTTAAAAATATTACTGGTGATTGTGCTTTTGCTGGCTACAATTAAGCATAGTACATAAGAGAACAGATAAAAGAGGGCTGGAATCCTGCTGCCATTTTGGCAGGCCTCTAGGAAAGAAAACATAACTAGTATTTGGAATCTCTGAGTTCCTTCATCTTGCTGACCGTTATGCCTGAAGGTGCACACCACCCAGAGGATATTCTAGTTAATACTTTCTTTATTACTGGTGAGGACTTTGCCCGAATTCTCTGTGTGTTCTCTTATTCAGGTAAGGAGGGTTGGCCTTGAGAGCTGATTCCTTTTACCTCTCTTGCCTCTAGATTCTCAGTCACTGAAGCACCTGGCCCCTTGGTCCCTTGTCCTAGGTCCACTCCTGATCTTGGCTCTCCGTATCTTATACTGTGAATAAAGTCATGGAAAAGGGTGAAAATGATAACTTGTCCTGATCCAGATCTATTTATCTTATCTCCATATAAAAGTGCTCCTGAGGATTCTATTTAGTCCTTGATCTTTTCAGAGCTCTTCCTGCTTGGTAATGAATGACTGGGAGAAGCCCCCAGATTGAAATACAGCTTGAACATGGATGCCCTCATGTAGATTTATGTTATTCATTTAAAGGAATACATGATATTTCATTGAATGGAGATATCATAGTATAGTTACTAAATATTTAGTAGAAGACACTGAGTTTGTTTCTAGTTTCCACCTCCCCACCCCCTGGTTATAGGTATATATTTTCTAGATGGACTTTTACTACTTCCAAGATTATAAAAATATTCATTTTTTATTACAGTATTATACTTTGATTTTTCTTTTTCCATTTTTATTCACTTGCGTTTCACTGTAGTACTTTTACAGTTTATTTTTTAAAACTTTAATTGTTAATCTGTGTTTTTGAATAATATTCAGTAATTTCATGGTTTGTTATAAAAATATTCATCCATTTTTATATGAACCATTTGGAATTTATTTTGGAATATGAAGTGAGGTCGGCCTACAACTTTGTATTTCACTAAATATAAATGCTAATCAATTTTCAAAATACTACTTATAATCCCTAGTTCTTGAATTTGAAATGCCCATTTTTGTAATGTACTAAATTAGTACATGTGGTTGGATATACATCTAAATTTCTGTTTATTCTGATATCTTTATTCTATTCCTATACCACCAGCACACTGTTTTATACAGTGGCTTTATACAGATTAATTTAACATCTGACAGGACAAATACTTTTTTTCATTACTCCCCCCCCCACCCCCAGAATTTCCTTGGCTGTTATAACATGTTTTTATTTCCAGATGAAATTTTGAATTAGTTTGTCAGGGCTCAAAAATAATTCTCTTTTGGATTTTTAACGTGGATCCCATTGGCTATACCAGTTAATTTAAGGAGAATTGATACTTTTACATTACTGCTTCTAATCACCCAAGAAACAAAATATGACTTTCTGGTAATTCAAGTTTTATTTTGTATTTTTTTTTTTGTGTGTGTGTTTTCAGCAATATTTTTTCTCTTTTAAAAATTTTTCTTAAATTTATTGTGGTGACATTGGTTAGTAAAATTATGTAGGTTTCAAGTGTACAATTCTAGAACACATCATCTGTATATTGCATTGTGTGTTCACCACACTAAAGTCAAGTCTCCTTCCAAATAAACCATTTATTTGACCTCCTTTACCCTCTCTTACCTCCCCACTTTCCCTCTGATAACCACCATATTGTTGTCTGTGTCTATAAGTTTTGTTTGTTTATCTTATTTGTTCATTTGTTGTTTTCAATTTTGTATCCCACATAAGAATGAATTCATAGTGTTCTTGACTTTTTCCATTTTTGCTTATTTTACTTAGCATAGTATTCTTGTTTTTTTGTTTTTGTTTTTGTTTTTGTTTTTAGCAGGTGGGACTGGGTTGAGTTTTTATTTTTTTAGATTTTTTTTTTTAATTGGGGAAGGGGAACGGGACGTTTTTTTTTTTTTATTGGGGAACAACAGTGTGTACTTCCAGGATTTTTTTTTCCAAGTCAAGTTGTTGTCCTTTCAATCTTAGTTGTGGAGGGTGCCATTCAGCTTCAAGTTGTCCTTTCAGTCTTAGTTGTGGAGGGAGCAGCTCAGTTCCAGGTGCAGTTGCTGTTGCTAGTTGCAGGGGGCGCAGCCCACTGTCCCTTGTGGGAGTCGAGGAATCGAACTGGCAACCTTGTGGTTGAGAGCCCACTGAACCATGTGGGAATCCAACCGGCAGCCTTTGGAGTTAGGAACACGAAGCTCCAACTGCCTGAACCACTGGACCAGCCTAATATTCTCAAGATTAATCCATGTTGTTGCAAAGGCAATATTTCATCATTTTATGGCTGTGTAGTATTCCATTCTATATATATGTACTATAGCTTCTTTATCCAATCAACTATCGAAGGATACTTTGGTTGTTTCCATGTATTGGCCACCATGAATGATACAACAATGAACATAGGGGCACTTATATCTTTATGGATAAATATTCTCAGATTTGGGGGCTAGATACTCAGAAGATGGATGACTGGGTCATATGATAACTCTAGTATTAATTTTTTTGAGAAACCTCTGTACTGTTTTCCATAGTGTCTGTATCAATTTATATTCCCACCAGCAGTGCATAAGGGTTCCTTTTTCTCTACAACCTCTTCAACACTTGTTATTACTTGTCCTGTTGATAATAGCCATTCTCACAGGTGTGAGGTAGTATCTCATTGTGGTTTTGATTTGCATTTCCCTAATAGCTAGTGAAGATGAGCATCTTTTCATATATTTGTTGGCTGTTTGCTTCTTGAGAGAAGAGCATGTTCAGGTCCACTGCGCATTTTTTAAAAAGATTTTTATTAAAAATATAACCAACATAATGATATTATGTTAGTTTCAGGGGTATATCATAGTTATTAAACATTTATATTCCTAAGAAGTGATCACCATGATAAGTTCAACCATCAACCAGCTGACACCATACTATGCTATCACAATATTATTGACTATGTTCCCCATACTGTATATTATATCCCATAACTTATTTGTTTTATTCTTGGAAATTTGAACCTTTTATTCCCCTTCACCTTTTCTCCCCTTTTAAATTTTTCAGTTACAGTTGACATTCAATATTATTTTATTCTATGTTCAGGTGTGCAGCATAGTGGTTAGACATTTGTACAATTTAAGAAGTGATCCCAAGGGAGGACATCATCAAAATGGCGGCGAGAGGTGCTGCCATTAATTAATTAATTAATTTTTCACCATTAATTATGACATTAGCTGAGGGCTTGTCATATGTGGCTTTTATCATGTTAAGGTATTTTCCTTCTGTACCTATTTTATTAAGTGTTTTAATCATAAATGGATGTTGTATCTTGTCAAATGCTTTTTATGCATCCATAAAACTGAAGCCCTTTGCTCTATGTACTGGAACACGACAGGGCTGTCCCCTATCACCTCTGCTTTTTGGCATAGTGTTGGAAGTCCTTGCCAGAACAATCAGGCAAGAGAAAGAAATAAAAGGCATCCAAATTGGGAATGAAGAAGTTAAATTATCACTCTTTGCAGATGACATGATGCTATATATAGAAAACCCTAAAGACTCCACCAAAAAGCTATTAGAAACAATGAACTAATAAATTAAAGTTGCTGGCTACAAAATCAATGTACAAAAGTCCATTGCATTCCTATATACTAACAATGAAATCTCAGAAAAAGAAGTACAAAAAACAATTCCCTTTGCAATTGCAGCAAAAAGAATAAAATACCTAGGAATAAACTTAACCAAGGATGTGAAGGACCTATATGTTAAAAACTATAAGACATTTTTGAAAGAAATTGAAGAAGACACAAAGAAATGGAAAGACATTCCGTGCTCATGGATTGGAAAAATCAACATAATTAAAATGACCATATTACCCAAAGCAATATACAGATTTAATGCGATTCCCATCAAAATCCCAATGGCATTATTTAAAGAAATAGAACAAAAAATCATCAAATTTGTTTGGAAGCACAAAAGACCCTGAATAGCCAAAGCAATCTTAAGAAAAAAGAACAATACTGGAGGTATTGCACTCTCTGACTTTAGCTTGTACTACAGGGCTACAATAATCAAAACAGCATGGTATTGTCAGAAAAACAGACACATAGACCAATGGAATAGAATTGAGAACCCAGAAATAAAACCACATAAATATGGACAGATAATTTTTGACAAAGAAGCTAAAACCATACAATGGAAGAAAGACAGCCTCTTCAATAAATGGTTCTGGGAGAATTGGATAGCCACATGCAACAGAATGTAACTGGACTGTTATCTGTCACCATGTACCAAAATTAACTCAAAATGGATCAAAGACTTAAGCATGAGACCTGACACAATAAACTGCGTAGAAGAAAACATAGTTACTAAACTTATGGACCTTGGGTTCAAAGAGCATTTTATGAATTTGTCTCCAAAGGCAATGGAAGTAAAAGCTAAAATAAACGAATGGAACTATATGAAACTTAATAGCTTCTGCACAGCAAAAGAAACCATCGACAAAATACAGAGGCAACCAACTGAATGGGAGAATATTTTTGCAAAGAGTGCCTCCGATAAGGGGCTAATATCCAAAATATAAAATGAACTCATGAAACTCAGCAACAAAAAACTAAACAACCCGATTGAAAAATGGGCAGAGGACCTGAAGAGACATTTCTCCAAAGAGGACATACTAATGGCAAACAGACATATAAAAAAATGCTCAACATCAGTAATCATCAGAGAAATGCAAATAAAAACCACAATGAGATATCTCCTCACCCCAGTCAGAATGGCTATCATCAACAAGACAAATAGTAACAAGTGTTGGAGCGGCTGTGGAGAAAAAGGAACCCTCATACACTGTTGGTGGGAATGCAGAGTGGTGCAGCCATTATGGAAGGCAGTGTGGAGGTTCCTCAAAAAATTATGAATGGAATTACCATATGACCCAGCAATCCCTCTCCTGGGTATCTACCCAAAAAATCTGAAAACATTTTTCCATAAAGACACTTGTGCTCCAATGTTCATTGCAGCTTTGTTTACGGTGGCCAAGACGTGGAAACAACCAAAATGTCCTTCGATAGATGAATGGATAAAGAAGTTGTGGTATATATACACAATGGAATACTATTCGGCGGTAAGAAAAGATGATATAGGAACATTTGTGACAACATGATTGGATCTTGAGAGTATAATTCTAAGCGAAATAAGTCAGACAGAAAAAGCAGAGAACCCTATGATTTCACTGATATGTGGTATGTAATCAAAAAACAACAAAAGAACATGACAAACAAATGAGAAACAAAAACTTATAGACATAGACAATAGTTTAGTGGTTACCAGAGGGTAAGGGGTGGTGGGGGGAGGGAGATGAGGGTAAAGGGGATCAAATATATGGTGATGGAAGGAGAACTGACTCTGGGTGGTGAACATACAATGGGATTTATAGATGATGTAATACAGAATTGTACCCCTGAAATCTATGTAATTTTACTAACAATTGTCACCCCAATAATATAATAAAAAAGAAGTGATCCCCCTGACTAGTCTAGTACCCACCTAACACTATCAAAGTTACTACCATATTACTGACTTTATTCCCTATGCTTTATTTTACATTCCCATGACTATTTTGGAACTACCTATTTGTACTTCTTAATCCTTTCACCTTTTTCACCCTGCCCCCCAATCCCTTCCCATCTGTCACCCCAACAAATCTAGTACCCATCTAAAACCATACATAGTTATTACAACATTATTGACAATATTCCTTATGCTATATCCTACATCCCATAATTATTAATACTTTGTAACCAGCAGTTTGTACTTCTTAATCCCTTCCTGTTTTTTCACCCACATTCTCAAACTCCCCTCTCATCTGTCAACCATCAAAGTTCTCTGTATCTATGAGTTTGTTTCTGTTTTGTTTGTTAATTTTGTTCTTAGATTCCACATATAAGCGAAATCACATTGCATATGTCTTTCTGTATCTTACATACTCCACTCAGCACAGTCCCTCCAGGCCCATCCATTCCTCCGCTGATGGCAAGAACCTATTCCCTTCCATGGCTGATGGCAAGAACCTATTCCCTTCTATTGTATATATGTACCACCTCTTCTTTATTCATTCATCCATTGATGGACACTCAGGCTGCCTCCACATCTTGACCATTGTAAACAATGCTGCAATAAACATATGGATGCCCATGTCTCCTCAAAGTAGCATTTTGGCTTTTCTCGTGTAAATACCCAGAAGTAGGATTACTGGGTCTTTCATTGTCTCTTCTTGCAGCCTTTGTTTTAAAGTCTATTTTGTCTGGTATAAGTATTGCTAACCCAGCTTTTTTTTCTTTTCATATCAAAACTCATGATTTATCTTTTTTTCCATCCCTTTACTATCCGTCTGTGTGTGTCTTTCAATCTGAAGGGAGTCTCTTGTGAGCAGCATATGTGAGGGTTTCGTTTTCGTATCCATTCAGCCACTCTGTGTCTTTTGATTGGCACATTTAATCCATTTATATTAAAAATAATTGTTGATAAATATGTAGCTTTTGTCATTTTATTATTCACAATTTTGATTTTTTTTCATCTTAAAGAAATCCCTCTGATATTCCTTCTAATACTGGTTTGGTGGTAAAGAACTCCTTTAGCTTTTTCTTGATTGCTATTGGCACATCAGTAGGTGGGATTGACCCTTAGGATGATTGGCTGTGGGATTTGGCCACATCCATAGCTTACAGGCTGCTGTGCTGGGGACTTACCTCACGGAATGGGATTCGCCCCAGTGGGCTCTGGTACCTGTTGAGATCACCCTGTGGGTGTGCCACTTGTGAGGCTAATTGGGTGGTGCTCTGCTGTAGTTTGAAGCCAACCTCCAAGTATGTTGGTTCTGGGGCCTCTGGGGAGGGGCCTTGTTGCAGGCCCAGGTCACCCACTGCCTTTGATTGTTTGGGTACTACCTGGTAGTTGCTACAAAGCAATCCACAGTTGTTCACTGCCTATGCTAAACCTGGAGGTATGTAAGAGAGGCCACACTATGAACTGAGAACATTTGCTAGTAGTACTGGGCCTTGAGTAGCTCTGCAAAGAGCCAGGACACCCTGAGGTCTGCTGCCACCCGCCAGCTCCCTTAAGGTTCAGCTGCTGATAGAGTCTCATGCTGTATGCAAGTTGAAGATGAGGCAGAGTCTCAGGGAGTCACTAGAGGGGGAAGAGTTAAGGTCACCAGGCTAATGTAAATTCTGGTTTGGTGCTAGTGCTGAGCCTGGAGCTACTCAACAAAAGTCTCAGAGCACACTGAGGCCAGTCACAGCCCACCTGGGGCCTGCCAGTCTCTGATAGTATTCCAAGAAAGAGTGCAATATGGGCAGGCTGGCTGTTCATGGAGAAAGTGCCTCCAGCGTTCAGGGAGTTGGGTGCTTCGGAGTCCCAGTGAGTCAACAGAATGGAGCAGTGGAGTTACCACACCAATCAGATTCAGATTTGGCCTGTGGGGGCGGGCTCAACACAGGAAAGATGGCGCCCATCTGCCTGCTGCACCGGAGAAAGACCACACACAGGGAAAATGCCAGCTGTTCTCCAGTCCTCCCCCCGCAGCCACACACCTCAGTCTGCCACTGCCCCCAGGTCTCCAATATCTCCCGAGTCATCATCCCTCCACCAGAGCCCAAGGTGACTACCTGCGAGTGAGTCTATGCGTGGGCCCTTTAAGACTACATCTGGGTTTCTTGCAGCCTTCCCGTCTCACTCGGATGGTCGGAATCCCCACTGTTTTTCACAGCTAGATGTTGTGGGGGCTTGTCTTCCCGAACCAGTACTCTGGGTGGGGAATCCTTGTATAGGGGGCTCGGGTCCCTGGCTCCTCCAGGGGGAACCCCCTGTGGCCATGATATCCCTCCTGATTCTCAACGGCCACTTGGAGGCTTGGGGCCCATTCTGTGTCTCCGCCCCTCCTACCAGTCTCAATGTGGCTTCTTTTAGTCATAGTCTGTTCAGCTAGACTTCAGATGGTCTCCAGGTTGATTGTTTTATAATTTAGTTGTAATTTTAATGTGTTCACAGAAGTAAGGGACACATTGTTTATCTACTCTGCTTATTTTGTAATTGATTGTTTTTTGTTGTTGAGTTGTATGAGTTCTTTATATATTTTGGATATTAACCCCTTATCGGAGGTGTTGTTTGCAAATATCTTCTCCTTTTCAGTTATCTCTTTGTTTTGTTGATGGTTTCTTTTGCTGTGCAGAACTTGTTAGTTTGATATAGTCCCATTCATTTATTTTTGCTTTTACTTCCCTTGTCTTTGAGGTCAAATTCATAAAATTTTCTCTAAGACCAAGCTAGGTGTTGGTCTTAGAGAAAAATTGATAAAATTTTGTTTAAGACCAAGGTCCGTAAATTTAGCACCTATGTTTTCTTCTAGGTAGTTTATTGCTTCAGGTCTTATATTTAGGTCTTTGATCCATTTTTAGTTAATTTTGGTATGTGGTGGCAGATTAGCAGTCTAGTTTCATTGTTTTGCATGTGGCTTTCCAATTTTCCCAGCACCATTTATTGAAGAGGCTGTCTTTTCTTCATTGTATGTTTTCGGCTCCTTTGTTGAAAACTATTTGTCCATATGCTACATATGTGGATTTATTTCTGGGTTCTCAATTCTGTTCCATTGTCTGTGTGTCTGTTTTTCTGTCAATATAATTTACAGCAATATTTTGTTTTCTTCATACATAGTATACAGGTTAGGATGTGCCACTTGTTAGCAACAGAAACTGAGTGTGGCTAATTTAAGCAGAAAACTAATTTGTTCAGAGGGAATTTGTGGGGACAGAGCCAGGAGTGCAGTTTCCAAGCTCTTGGCCTCACGTGCAAAGGTGCTGACTCAGCTAGTAAATGGCCATCAACTGTGATTGGATGGCCATCAGCTGTGGCTAGTTGGCCGTTAGCTGTCACCAGTGAGCCATTGGCCACTAATATAACTGCCCTGGCTACGCTAGCAGAAAAATGGGGGCCAGCAAGAAGATGGTGGCTGAGCTAGCAAGTGGTGGAGTGAGGGTTGTGGATCGTGTGGCTCCTGTTTCCTGTGTCTCCAACCCAGCCACCAGCGAGAACATAGTGGTATGACACCCCTATCTATGGCTCCGTGGGTGTTCCTTTTTGGCCTCACCATGTCCTGTGTTCTTATGTGGGGAGCGGGAGCAGAGACCCCGCAGGCCGCCCTGAACAACATATGGCACAGCGAGCAGGGTATCATGCTGGCCAAAGTTCTCCGAAGGATGGTGGAGCAGTTTGTGCGTATGAACACTTAGTCTGTGGAAGACCAGAAGGAGAAGCTGCTGGAGAGCTGGATCCCCGTGAGGGGTGGGAAGACGTGGATGGTTCCCCAACCAGCATAGGCCGGAGAAAGTGAAGGTTGTTGCGGCCCTGTGGCTTGGAAGTGCTTGCTGAGGCAACCCAGATGCAGAACTTGTAGTCCCAGGAGGAAACAACTTGTTGAGTCCTCTGTGGAAGATGAGGGTGAGGTCAAGGTCTTCCCTCACCCCCAGGACAGCCCTGGGGAATGACTATGGACTATGCGGAATTGCCTTCCATAATTTAATGGACAGCTTGACTGCTTGGAACTTACCACCATATAGTGGAACTGGCGGATTTTTGCTTTTGTGTCTTGACTGGCTGCCATCGAGAATATGTAAGCACCTTGACTGTGATCCGCTGTTGTTCCAGCATGGTACCCTGAGAGGCCCAGAGAGAGTGGCAGTGCCCTGAGAGCCCTGGCTGTGTCCAGGAAGTCTGGCTGTGCCCAGAGAGAGTGGCAGTGCCCTGTGAGCCCTGGCTGAGCCCAGGAAGTCTGGCTGTGCCCAGAGAGAGTGGCAGTGCCCTGAGGCCCTGGCTGTGTCCAGGAAGTCTGGCTGTGCCCAGAGAGAGTGGCAGTGCCCTGAGAGCCCTAGCTGTACCCGGGGAGACTGGTGGTACCCTAAGAAGTCCAAGAAGTCTGGCTGTGCCCAGAAGGACTGGTGGTGCCCTGAGTAAACCTGGCTATGCCCAGAGAACCTGGCTGTGTCCAGGACATTGCATTCACCTCCAGGCTCCTCACACCGGGCCCCTCACAGAGGACACTTGTCACATAGATTGTGAGGCAAGACCCTGTAGGGGTGGAGTGTGGGGACAGAGCCCCAAAGAGCAGTTTCCAGGTTCTCAGCCTCACATAGAAAGGTGCTGGCTCAGGTAGTAAATGGCCATCAACTGTGATGGATGGCCATCAGCTTTGGCTAGTTGGCCATCAGCTGTAACCAGTGAGCCATTGGCCACTAATATAACTGCCATGGCTACGCTAGCAGAAAAATGGGGGCTAGCAAGAAGATGGTGTCCGAGCCAGCAAGCAGCAGAGTGAGGGTTGCGGATCGTGTGGCTCCTGTTTCCTGTGTCTCCATCCCAGCCACCAGCGAGAATATAGTGGTGTGACTCCCCTGTCTGTGGCTCTGTGGGTGTTCCTTTTTGGCTTCACCATATCCTGCGTTCTTATGTGGGGAGCAGGACCAGAGACTCCACCTGACACCCTGCATGACAGAATTGATAGCTCAGAAAATTGCTAACATGTTCAGAATTAAGTTTGGAAAAAAGGCAAAAATCAGAGCAGTCCTTGCAGGAAGCACTAGATAATCTTATCTGGGAACTGAAGTATGAGAGATGAACATCGACCATTTTCTTATGTTCTTGCCTCATGCTGCTTATGATCTAATACGTGTTTTGTGAGTGAGGTTTCTAACGGGCTTGGCTTTAATCATGTTTCCTGCCCCTGACATAAAAGAAGACTTACATAATACTGGTGTGTCTTTGTATTCATGTAACAGGGTGTCAAACCTGAATCTAAAGGGAAAATAAGCCCTGGCAGGCTGGTGTCTTTGCCCTCAACTAGGCTTTGTTTGTTCTGTCCAATCTATGGAGCTGATAACCATCCTGAGTGAAGACCAGGGTCAGGATCTGTGACTGCAGTCTAGAGATATATAGACATCTCAGAAAGTATTGGAAGGCAAAACACAACATACCAAGCAAGACTGAGCAGTAGGGTGTGGAGAAGAGTGAAATGAGAGAAGCCGATCTGGATATAGTTTATGACTATTTCTGCATGTGCCTCGTCCCATTCCCTCTGACAGCATGATTATTCCTCTATACCCCCTTTATTTAAATGACACATGTATAAAAACGAACGTAATTATCAGCCTGGGTTTTACCAACTATGCATGAATGTAGTTGTAAAGTGGGAGTTGGTAAGTGGAAATCTCTTTCTCTCCAAGTAGTAAGAGGTGAGAACCAGGGCTGTGATGTATGGTTGTGCAGATTGTACAAAGCACAATTTCAGAGATTATCCTTCACATAGACTGCAATATGCATATATAATACCTTTATAACTGTACTTAGTTGCCCTGCCAAGAGTCAACATCAGTTGGGGAAGTGGGGACAGCATCCCAAGGGACCATCGGTGTTCTGAAATGGAGCAGTCATGATAGGGCATGCAGTGGGCTGGCCGTACATGATGGTCAAGTGTTGACCATGGCCTAAATTAGAGTGCTGGCCTGAGGAAACTGAGTACTATGAGACACTCCTGGGAGCTTCCAGAGATACAAAGGTTGGGAGAGAGTATTAAATGGTGGTCGAGGAACTGGCGATGTCTGTGAAAATCAAGAAAAACTGGGTGTGTTAATATGGCCTTATTTCGTGCCCAGGTGTAGGCCCCTGGAGGTTTTTGAATTATTTTTGCAAACAAATACTGTGTTTCCCTGAAAATAAGACCTAGCTGGACCATTAGCTCTAATGCGTCTTTTGGAGCAAAAATTAATATAAGATCCGGTTTCATTTTACTATAAGACTGAGTCTAATATAACATAATATAATAAAATATAATGTAATATAACATAATATAATATAATATAATATAATATAATATAATATAATATAATATAATATAATATAATATAATATAATACCAGGTCTCATATAATATAAGACTGAGGCTTGTATAATATAATTTAACATAAGACTGGGTCTTATATTAATTTTTGCTCCAAAGGACGCAGTAGAGCTCATTGTCCAGCTAGGTCTTATTTTCAGGGAAACACGATATGACTGATTTATTTTCAGACCTCAGATTTATGGTTGGGCCCTATTTTTTTCTTTTCAGAGGATAGACTCCACCTCGTTCCTTGTTAATGGGAGGAGTGTTGCTGCTTATTGAATCTTTCACGTGTTATCTGCTGAGAAGGAACATGCAGCCAGCTGGCCTGGCAGTCACTGCCATAGAGTTTCCTTACTGAACCTTGGTAACTGGCACAGACAGGAAAGTGAAGTGACATTAAGTGGACTGGTGAGCTAGTTCTGCATAATAAACCACCAGGAAATAATTCTTGGCCATGCCATTTAAAGAAAAAAGGAAAACAAGATGATGATGTTCAAGAGACCTTCAGTAAGGGGAAAAAACTCAGAATTTTTACTAAAAAAGTACACACACAGAGGAAGAGAGTGGGTAGTAGAAAATTCTTTTCCTTTCAATCTAATCATAACTAAATAGACATAATGGGAAATATTTGTAAGGAACATTTTTAAAGGTGGAATTTCTAAGTCCACAGAGATGTGAGTATCTGAAAGGCTGTGTGCCTCCAGCACCTTAGAGAAACTGAGAAAATGCAGCCCCTGCTGCAATCATCTCTAGAGTCCAAGCAGAGTGAAATGGTGGAGAGAGAGTCGACTCAGGCCCAGGGGACCTGGCTGACTTTGACTCTTTTTGAAATGTCACCTGTCTGACACCTTGTTTGACCACAAGATGCTCACCACAATGTGCCCGTTTTGTCCTGAGGGTTTACTAAGGCCCTCAAAAGGGAAGAAATTTTTTTTTTTTTTGGTCAGGATGGAAATGTGAAGTAACTCATAAAAGGAAAGAGGAAGTACCTGGCCTGCTGCCCCAAGTTCTGTTCCTGGGTAGAACTAGTAAGAGGCTTTATAAACAACTTGCTCTTTCAGAATGGATTTTGAGGAAAAAGTGTGATTCATAAAACACTTGCAGTGAACGAAAGCAGTTAACATATACGAGAAGCCTCTAAATGCTGGGGAACTTCGTGTTATTTCATGTGGTATGGCTACAATTATTCCCATTTTATAGAGGAGGACAGTGAAGTTCAGAAACCTTAAGTGGGTGCCCTACTCACACATCCAATTGTGGCGTCAGGACTGAGCGGACTTACCTCTCATCATGACACATGTGCTATTTCCACATCAGGCCGCTCTTTCTCCTAACATCCCTGCATCTCTGGAACCGCACTATGCTCACATTTGTAGGTGCTCTCCTCCGAATGTGTGCTGGCAAACAGCTCTTCATTTGTAGTTCAGAAAGTTAGTACAGCATCTCTGGACTCTCCACTGGTCACGAGATAGTATTAGCCGTTCTCCTCTTTTATCCACCTGACCTCTCACGGATCCTCGCAGCCCTCACCAGCCTCTGTCAACTGTTGCTTAAAGATACATTGACTGGTGTGATAGCATTTGCGTTCTGCTGAGTAATTATAACTAATTCTGCGGAGCTTTGTTTATTGAGTTAAAAACTAATTGTAAAATTCCAGAGTTGGGATAAGATTCTTCCTTCTTAAATAAATAGACTGGTATGGCAGATATATCAGGTTCACGCAGTATGCTCCTGCTGTCGCCCTTGCAGCCAGGGCAAGGGAAGGAGAGGTTTCACCCATCATTACCCCTGGCAGAGCACAGCACATTCTGGATGTGGAGAAGGGTTGGCTGAGTGTTGTTCCAGAAGCTGCTGAGACCACAAAAATGCAACTGCAATTCTGGCGGCAGGATCCAGGAGATGGATCTGCAAAGACACAGGCCGGAGGGCTTCGCCTGTAACATCAAGCCACCTTCAAGAGAGTATCAAAGGTTTTCTGTTTTATGTGGTCATTTGGGAGTCTCAGGAGTGACTAGTTTTCACTGGCTCAGGTGCCTATTCACAAGTAATTCTGTCATTCTTTCAAAAAGTAACACTAAAAAAAAGGGACTCATTTATGCCAAATCATACTTTATGCCTAAATTCAAACTACTACACTAAAAGTTGGTTCTTCTTGCTTTTTACTGAAGCTCTAAAGGTGGCAACTAATTTAGAGGAAAATCTGATGATCAAGGGGAAAAATATCTCTGTATTGGGTTATGGTTGCTTAGAAGGCCTGTTCTACACAAAGATATTTTTCTAGAGACCTCTACTCTGTCTATGTGTACATTCTCAAAGTTCAAGTCCATTAAGAAAGCATTTATAATATTATGCATATGTAAACACTGTTCTCTATACATTAAAGAAATGTCATGCTGCCGTCCCTTTGCCCCGTGATCAGTCAGGGTCCTAGGGTTAGGTCAAAGGAATTTCTTTTACTGATACTCTTTTGAATACTCCAGTCATGTCACACTTTAATCTGTTTCATATTTAGACTATAACTTTTTTGGACGGCGTTTCTTTTCCTGGAGTGTCTAATTACTACAAGAAGAAACATAGCCTTCTGCACCATATTATAATCTTGTAGCTTCTTGCTCATTCGATCTATTGAATGGGATCAATCCCTTTCTCTTGCTTGTAAGGAGCCCACTGAGAGTCTTTCCTAATTTGGAGCAATTGCTTTATGGGTTGTCTACACTTATGTCAATCTCTGATTCACTTTTATTGGACTTTTGAGTTATTCTCAGAGATTGTTATAGCTCAAGGCTTTTTCTGTCTTGGATTTCACACTTAAACTTTGTTGGAATGTGTCGTCAAGTTACTTCCTCACGAAGACTATGCAGGAGGTAACCTTTTTATGTATAAAATATGTCTTCATTTTCCTATCACAATTGATTGATGATTTAAAGACATGGAGAATAATAAGTTCAAAATAACTTGTCTTAAAACTCTGAGGGGGCCAGTTCTCAACTGCATCTTTCTGCATGTATTCTAGGCCACGGCTTCCTTCTGATTTTCTGCAAAAAATGCTTCCATATACTGTCCTTCTTCAAGAAATGTATGGAGATCTCTCTCTCTCTCTCTCTCTCTCTCTCTCTCTCTCTCTTTTCTCCACTGTTAGGGATCTTTTTCCTTTTATAGATAACTTTTTATCTGTCATCATCAATTTAACTATTTAACTGCAACCCTGAAGGGAGAGGAGACAAGCTTCTACATTCTACTTGTTCTCAACTCACCATCTTGAGAAAACAAAACCAAACAAACAAAGTCTTGGCCTTCACCTGGAAAAGTGCAAATCCTTTGGGGTCAAGGTGAAAGAGACAGCTAACCTCATCATGTGCATCCCAACAGCTAAATTATTCTGCTCAGCTTGAGAGAACAGTGAACCCAAGCTGGCCAAAGACGTATAAACAAGTCTTCAGAGTATCTCTTTAAAAGAAGTAGGAAATGGGGCAGCTAGATGGCTCAGTTGGTTAGAGCACGAGCTCTTAACAACAAGGTTGCCGGTTCAATTCCCACATGGGCTGGTGGGCTCTACCCCCTGCAACTAAACATTGAAAATGGTGACTGGACTTGGAGCTGAGCTTCGCCTCCACACTAGATTGAAGGACAATGATTTAACTTGGAGCTGATGGGCCCTGGAGAAACACACTGTCCCCCAATATTCCTCAATTAAAAAAACAAAAAACAAAAAACAAAAAACAACTAGGAAATGAATAACAGTTTTTGTTTCTTTGTTTGTTTATTTTTGGAACTGAAAGGCTGACAGTGGTAGTAAGTAGGATTTAATCCTAGCTCAGAGAGAATTACTTTAGTGCTGGAAATCCTTTTTATAAGTTGTTATTGATTTTTTTCATCAGCAGTGTCACATGTATACAAGGTCAGTCTATAAAGTTCATGAACTCATCATAGAAAATGTACTACACACCTCACTGTTGAATATCACTACGGTCACCTTCTAAGTACTCCCTTTGGGAAGCGACGCACTGATGCCAGCACCTAGTCCACCCTTCAAAGCAATTTTGGAACTCTTTTTCTGGAATAGCCATCAGAGCTGTCATCGTATTACCCTTGATGTCCTCAATGTCATCAAAATACCTTCCTTTCAATATTTCCTTTATCTTCAGGTAAAGAAAGAAGTCATTGGGGGCCAGACCAGGGGAGTAGGGAAGGTGTTCCAATGCAGTTATTTGTTTACTGGCTAAAAACTCCCTCATAGACAGTGCCGTGTGAGCTGGTGCATTGTCGTGATGCAAGAGCCATGAACAGTTGGCGAAAAGTTCAGGTCATCTTTTTCACATGGCATTTTCAGCACTTCCAAATAGCAAACTTGGTTAACTGTTTGTCCAGATGGTACAAATTCATAATGAATAATCTCTCTGATATAAAAAAAAAAGGTTAGCAACATCATTGCCACAAGTTCGTGAACTTGTCAGACCTCATATCTATGTATATCTAGAGCTATCTATCTGTAGATAGATATATGTGCCATATATTCACACACACATATATACACATATAGTTGTATATACACATATATTACATATACACATATAAATACATACAAAGATATATGTTTGAGCCTCAACTGGGTTCATTTCAGACATACTTTTTCCCTCCCTAAACCTCATAATAGAATGTCTGGGTATTTGGTTAATGTAAGTCTTGGAGATTGCCACTCATGGAATAATTTAGGGAATGTGCCCATGTGAACTTTGATGCAACCAGTCTTTATGAATCTTTTAACTCTTGGGAGAATGTTCAAACTTCTTTTCAGATAAAACTGTGGCTGCTCTGCAGCTTAGTTGTTTCCCTCCTCCCAGACTTCATGGTGTTTTAAAAAACAAATAACACTTTCTAAAGTTGATTTTAGCATGTAGAGCTTCAGGCTAACCATACTATCATTTGAGATGAGAGTCCCTTTAATTACAAACCATCTACCCATCATCTGCTTTCACCCTAAAAGTGTTTTAGGGGATTTGGGCTCTGAGAAGATATAGGTAAACCTGGCTTTGATATAGGTGGACCAAAGCCACTAAGGGAAGAGACCATTTTCACAGAATATCTCACCCCTCACTAAATCTTCACATATCTCATTGTCTTAAGTTCCACAAGTTGGATTAATAAATATTAACTATTCATATTTAAATTGGTTTAAATGTCCAAGTATTTTTTTTTCTTTCACCTATTTTAGGAGTGTTAAGGAATTAAAGTGTGGAGATAGATAGTGGGAAAGATCAATGAGAAAGCAGGATCTGGGGTGTTTGGGGTCAGGTTGAGGTGCATGAGACTAAGGGAGAGGGTGCCTAGGACAACATGACCTGCTCCCATGGTCATGTCCCAGTAGGCAAGCATCTTGACATTTGAGAGCAGCAGAATGATTCTGCCCCTATATAACTGGTTTCTGGCAGCCTCCTGCTCTATTGTGATGACAGAACAACGTACTCAGTTTTCCCAAAGTTTACCACTCTGGATTTGAGGATTGTCTCCAATTCCCAAAGTATCCTGGCCTCTTACGCCAGTTCAGTCTAACCCCGTCCATGCTGACAATTCTCTCCTCAATTTCCTCACAGCTGGAGCCATATTTGATCAAGTGACGACTCACTGGACTGTGCACTCCAATTTCCCTGTAAGAAAGATAATGAGAAAAGGAAATACCTACAGGGGAAGGAGGATAGAGGCGGTTTTTGGACTTCTTCCTGAAAATGAGGCAATATTTATCTTATACCATAGGCCTCGGTTTGATGCTAGCTGTTGGAGGCAGACTATTTCCTTGTTTATGAAACCTTGCTTTTTTTTTTCCTATTAGAATTAAGGAAGAGGACATTTTTAAATTCCTTGTGTTTAGATAGCTGCAAATTGAGTACGTTCCTGAGTCAGGCTAGCTAATTTGGCCTCCTGAAGCAATGAAAATGTGAAGCCAGACCCATGAAATAATACACCATAAATAGCTATGAAAGATTGAGTTATATGTCTCTTACAAGTCATTTTCAGTTAGCTTTCTCTAATCAGTGGGGTGGTATTATTTTTCGTACATTAATAATTCATGCATCATTCTAGAGAAAGAAAAGATTTACATTTTGGATTGGTTGAAAGAAGTAATTTGGAGCTTCTGCATATGCAGAGAAAATTTGGGTAGAGTACAAGTGAAGAAGGATTAATGTGTACTGAACATGTTTTATATGTAAGTATTGTTTAGGTGCTTTATAGATTTTCTCATTTTATTCTTCATTGCAACAGCAACAACAATAACACTTTTTTGTGAAAAATATTGATAAGATATTTTATAGTTAAGCAAATTGACTTTCAGTGAGCTGAAGTAGATTGCCCAAGGTCACTAAGCTTGTAAATGGCTGAGTTGCATTGAAATCCAGATTTTGTGACATCAAATCTGGGCTCTTTCTATCACCCCATAGTGTCTCTGAAAATGATCCTGAAAAGTCTGGCTGGTCAAAAATGTTTCTGTCACTGATCTGCCACAGCCTGAAATCACCCTCACTGAAGTCACTGAAAGTCATCATTTCTAGAAGGCAATTGTTAAAATGTCCTTCTGCAATCCAGAGTAAGTACAGTGTGGGAGTCATATTAATCAGGCCCACCCTCTGCCCTAACCCTTTATCGTAGTTCAATGACAGACTTAATATTAGAGCAGAAAGGGACTTTGGGAGAATTGAGCACAGCCTCTTTTTATAAAAGAGGAAACTGAGATGCAGAGAGTCTAAGGAAAACTCCTCAAAATTATATAACTTATATGGTTAGTTTTATCAGAAATCAGGGCCCTAGGGGATGACACAGATGAAATTTGATTTAGTTGATGAGGAAGGGGCAGACGTGTTCAATGGTTGGGGTGCTTCTTAGTGGAAAACTTACGGTAAATAAATAGCATACTGAAGAACCACATATGTCCATGGGTCCACTGCCCTGGGGACCTGAAGTGGAGGGAGCCCTAAAAATAGGGAGGTAAGCATTGCAACTTGCCAAGGACCAGTCCTGTTCGAAAGCGTGGATCATTAGAAATGTTTGGGAAGGGATTTACCACTGTTGCTCTTTCTTGAGAATGCCTCCAATCACTCCTGTCTCTATTTCACTCAGAGTTGATGAAAGACTCGAAGTCAAACAAACAATGCTCTTTGAGAACAGTTTATGCACAATTTGTGGGCCAAAGCTCCAAAGTGGCTGGCACCTGAAAGCAGAGTATCAAAAAGCAAGAGTGTAAATTGCGACCCCCACCAAACATTTGGCACGGCAGGATGACCTAGTGGACATCCATACAAACAGCTTCCATTTTACCTCTGATTCTGATAAACGGTGCTCCAAGGGAAATGGCAGCTTCTGCAAATGCGATGGTATTCTGGCTGGAGGGGTCTGGTTTTAGTGCTCATTTAATATGAGGAAAGCCTTTTACCTCAAGCTTTAAAAAAAAAAAAAAAGCAATTCTGGTTCCTGAAAGAGAGAAATGTTACACTGCTCGCCTCAGCCTAGGAAATAGCACCACTGGCAAACTTGGCAGCTGTTCTGAGGAGCGTTGTGTGGCTAGCTCTTCAGGCTACAAGTGTAATGGTAACTGCATAATGATGTCTGAGAAAAATCAAAGACCAAAGGAACAATTACAGTTTGGTAGAAACAAATATACAACCAAGCCCAACTTTGGGGTAATTTTTGAAAGGATGCCCTTGGGTCTTGGGGAGACATAATGGTTATAGATTCTGTAGGAAAATCCTAATCATGAGAGGGCATTCAAAGCATCCGATTACCTGTGGTTAAGCCTGTGTGTGTAATTGTGATTAGCTAGTCAAGGGAGAGCACTTGGAGATGAGGAAGCCAGCCACGATGTGCCCATGTGTGGAAGGCGCTGAGGTGTGGGTGCTTGGTTGGACAGAGCATACACTAAAGGAAGACCTCATTTCTAGGCCCAGTGTAGAAACACCCAGTGTTGTCTCTGCTACTCATTGGATGCTTGTTCTTGGAAAATCACTTAGCTTACTTGGACCTCAGTTTCTTTTTCTGCAAAATAAAACGTTTTGACTAGGTGATTTCAAAGGTCCTTGTAGCTACAACATTACATAATCCAGTTGATAAAGCACATTCTAGGTCTTTGGAGTCTTTATGTATGTTTTTTTTTCATTCTTCATATGGTTGAGTGCCTGCTAGAAGGTCAGACAGTTTGATTGGTACTGGGACTCTTGCAAAGAGTAGCCAGCTCTGGTTTCTGCCCTTAAGAGATTGATAATTCAGTAGTGTTAATATCTTGAAATACATGTGCCATTCAATACTAAAGAAATATTTATTCACTGTGCTGTGCTTAATGAGAGATGAAGGGAAAATGAGGTACTACATGGCCCCTTGCATTCAGGAGTCTGAAGTAATACACGTGAAACAATTAAGAGACAATGCAGGTATAAACTTTTGGACACTGACTAAATGCGACTGGGATTCACAGTGTGGCCTGGGAAGTCGGATTAAGCGTACTGGGGAAGGACAGACTTGGTGGGACCTTGGAGAAGTACTAGGATTTCAACAGGCAGAGAGGAGAAGCAAGGAAATGCCAGCTGGGAGAAATAGTATAATAATTAATAGAAAAAATATTCATAGTTTTTCTCAGATGCACTGAGAGCTTCAGCTGTCCTCAGCCAAATGTTAACCCAGATGGTATATCCAAATTTCATAATTAACAGTTCACCCAGTCACCACAGGTGCTTAAGTATAAGTCTCATGTTATTTATTTGTGGGGACAATGCAGGAGGAAAAAATCCTAGGGGTGGGGAAGGAGGATGTGTGGGGCGATACCCTGCAGCAATTTTCCAAGATGGGTAAGTTTGATTAGTTTCTGTTTGGTAGTGTTTTTGAAGCTGCATGTAGGTTTCATCTCTGTGTGCAGACAAGGTATCTGTTTTTTTAGGAAGCCACAGATGGAGTACACAAGGCCAGCACATGCATATATATATATACAAGGGTACAATGCCTGGCCCAATGCTCTCCCTTATTTCCCTTGGCTTTTGAGACTGGGGCAAGAGAAGGTGGGAACCAATCAGCAGAAATTAATCAGCATTTCCGTTGAAAACACCAAGTCAGGGTAGATCTTGTATTGCTGATGGTCTTCAGAAGGGAAGTAAATAGAAGTAGCACCCTAAGCATGGTTCCCAGACACAGGGCTGGAGCCACACTGCATTACCCGTGAGAGTGGGTTCCAGTCTCACAACTTGCCGGTCCCTGTACCAGCCCTTTCTTCAGAGGCACACAGATGGTTTCTGCCTTAAAGGCCCTGAACAGACTTGCAAAGTGAACACTGTTTATCTTTTTCGGCTGCTTCTTTTCCTTTCTGGCTTTTTCCCAACTCCTGTAAGGGAACGTTTAACTTGGGCTCTTCATTCCATCCTTAGAGTTCTGTGTTTAAACTCTCCTATGCTTATGAAGTAAGAGGGTGACAATGGGTCCTAGCCTCCTGTGTTTTATTTGATACTTCCTCCAGATACATGGCTCTTGTCCAACTTGAAGGTGTCTTAGAGTTACAGTGATGATGCTCTTGCTTTGCTGAGCAAAGAGGACTGTGTTCCTGATGTTTTGCTACATTGTATAGTCAGTCCTCCCATCTGCCAGCCCCTGCCACACAGCTGTCCTCACCAATGGTGGGTGGCCAAGCCAGCTCACCTGGTAATGGGAAGCTTGGATTCCTTCTCAGAGGAAACAAGGAGTCTTCTTATTTCCTTCTTTATTTCTATTAGGTTGGTGCAAAAGGAATTGTGTTTTTTTTGCGGTTATTTTTAACACTGTAAACCGCAATTACTTTTGCTTCAACCTAATACAAGCTCTACTGATTTAAAATAATTTGTCCTAGACACCCAGCAAATGCGGTCTATGGACCAGAATATTGGTCTCCTGATGCTCTTCAAATCCACTTATTTCTATTTGTCCAGAGTTTTGCTCCTGTATGAAAGGCAATATAATACATTATTAATTAAAAGGGTGGACTCTAGCTTACTTCAAAAATGGCTTCTCTCCTCGCGTATACTTGCCCAGACCTGAGGGGTGGTCCCAGGCATGTTTAGAGTTGTGTGTGTATGTGTGTGTGCATGTGTGTGTGTGTGTGTGTGTGTGTGGGTATGTGTAGAGTTCACAGTGTGTAAGAGAGCTGGGGTCAAAACAGAATGGGAAAGCAATGGACTGTTGACCTCCACTTATTTTTGCGCTAGTCTGCGAATGTTAGGGCTCTTTAGGACTCTTTGGTTTAAAGATCATTCTGGCTGCTGTGAGGAATGCACTGGAGGCAATATAGCCTGGGGTAGGCAGACAGATGTAGCTGTAACCAGGTGAAAACAACCAGTGTCTGAGCCAAGACAGTCGTTTTGGGAAAGGACACAAAAGGGACGGATTTGAGACCTATGGTCGAGGTGGTAAAATCCACAGGACTTTGTGGCCAGTTAGGATCAGGTGAGAGAGAAGAAAGAGTGGATGATGGTTTCCATGTGGGTGGACAGTTGTGCCAGGCACCAAGGGTGGAGCTCAGCAGCCAGTGTAGTAAGTGTGAGTGGGGAGAGTAATGAGTTTAGTTTGGCTCATGCCGAGTTTCAGGTGTTGTTGGACAATTAACTAGAAATGCCCGCTAGAGTTGGATATAATAACAACAATGACTACTGCATACATAGCACTTACAAGCTCCTCGATCATTTTCTGTTAAAATCTCCATATCTAAACCGGGGTGTCTCAATCTCAGCACTATTGGCATTTTGAGTCAGAGAACTCATTGTTGTGGTGGCTGTCTTGTGACTTGTAGGATATTCGTAGCATTCCTGAACTCTACTCACTAAATGCCGGTAGCACCTATCAGATGTTAAAACCAGAACTGTCTCCAGACATGGCCAAATGTCCTGTGAGGGGTGGGAGTAAAATTACCCCTCAGCGAGAACCATGCCAATGATACATAATTCTCAAAACAATGCTGTCATGTGCAAACTACTGTTATAATTCTTATAGAGGAGGAAATGGAGACACAGAAGTTAAGTGCCTTGCCCAAGGTCACACAGTGATTAAGTAGCAGAACCAGGAGTGTTATGGCTTTAAAAGCCCCCCTCTAACCATTGCTCCATACTGCCACTGAGGCGTGAAACTGGAGCTGGAGAAAGAGGTTTTAAAACTACGTGAGTTGAAAACTGCGTGAGTTGAAGTTACAAGGCATCTGGGAAGTCTATTCAGAAAAGAAAAGGTCATCCCATTATGGAACCTGGGGAACATTATTTAAATAGAAGGGCAGGGCCTTCAAAGGAGGCTGAGTAGACATGGCTGGAGAGGTAAGAGAAAACCTGAGTGATGTGGGCAGAAACCTTAGAAGTAGGAGGGAGACAGGAGACGGCACATTCCAGAGGAAGGTGAAGGCTGTGAAGCAGCTTATGGATTTAGCAACAAGGATGTCTTTGGGGGAGTTTCTTGGCCTAAATTTCAGTGTGGGGATAGATGTGGAAGCCGGCTAGCGAAGTCTGAAGAATGGGCATTGGAGGTCAGGACTAAACTTGGCATTGGAGGTCAGGACTAAACTTGGCATTGGAGGTCAGGACTAAACTTTTCATTTAAAGACACTTGGCTTGAAACAGGTTCAGCGGCCTTCTTAATGCTGTGCTTCTGTCAACAGTGGGAGAGGACGGAGTGCTTCGGCAGCCTGTCAGCTGCCCTGCCCTAAACGGAATAGCTCATCTGCAAAGAGAGACAAGCAGGTTGCCAGTGTTATCCTTGAATTTGATAAGTAGATCTTTTAACAGAGTCATTTCCTCCCTCTTCAGAAATGTTGTTTCTAATGAACTGTGTGCAGGCAGAGAAAGGGGGCTTGTCTCCCCTTAATCCTGTTGATTCTTCAGTGCTTTCATCTTGCCCAGTTTCTGTCATGTCAGGGATTGGAGGGTGGTTTGTTCTGGGCATGGAGGGGTCTTTGCTGCCCCCCCCCACCCATTTTTACTCAGCAGGAATCAAAGTCTCCAGGAGTAAATGCCCAGGGCCAAAGTCCTTCCTGACTGTCTGCCAAACTTGGCTGGTCATTTGGATCACCTGGGGGAACTTTCAAAAACAGATTCTTGGCCCTTACCCTTGGGGAGTCTGATGTAGTATGTCTGAGCCCTAAGAGTCCGGTTTATAAAAAAGCGCGTTAGACGACTGTGAGGAAATGCGTGGACAAGCTTTCCGCTGTAACAACAGTCTGCATGCTTTCTCCCATAAAGGGCCAGATAGTAAATAATGAAGTAAATGAATGAGTGAGCCTACGTTCTGATAATTTGAATTTCATGTAATTTTCATATGTCACAAAATATTTTTTTTCTCTTTGTGCGCCCCCCCCCCCCCACTCCAGCCATTTAGAACTGTAAAAACCATTTTTGGCTTGCAGGCCATACAAAGATAGCTAACGGATCCTATTTGGCCCATGGGCCATAGCCTTCAAACTCATGAGCTATAATACTTGGGCATTTAACTGGAAGCGTTGACCAAATGCATATTAGAATATGGGCTTGGAATCCTTCACCATTTCTCAGCTGTGTCATCTTGAGCAAGTTAGTTAACCTCCCAGGCCTCAGGTGCCTTGCTTGTACATGAAATAGTTATTGTTCAATTTCCTGGGTTTTGTGAAGATTAAATGAGATATTACATATAGATTCCTAGCACAGTGCAATGCCTGGTAATTAATCGTAAATGCTCAGTACGTGTCAACGTTTCTATTATTATAATGGACTGCGCTTGGCACTGCAGAGATCAAACAAACAGACGAAGCCAGTTCCTCAACCTTAAAAGAACGCACACACTAACCAGCAGGACAAGACTTGCATACAAATAATTCTTTCCTGACAGGATATACGTTCCTTTGGCGCTGCCACTACACATGCAGTGTGTCTGTAGACACGGAGGAGTGTGCTGTGGCTTGGTGCTGGGGAGGCAGGTCTGTAATCTCGCTTTGCATTCCCGTGCTTCTCCGCTCTTCCTTTGGAAGCATATTCACGTCAGCCTCATATTATGGGGTCCCTCGGTTGTAAGAGAGCCTCGTATAGACACAGAGCAGGGTCTGTAGCTCTGTCTCTAAGGTGTGTAGCTCTGGAGACTTGTGTAATTGGCGTGAATGTTTAATTCATTGTGAGCTACGAGGATGTGAACTCACGGCCTGTCCTTAGGATATAATTGGTTCGTGCTTCTGGACTTCCCCGAGTCATTGAAAAAAATGGGAGGAGGGAAAAACACTTTTGAATTAATTAGCCAGACAATTTTTGCACTACTTGATGGAGTTTCTTTGAAAACAACACAAAAAGAAAAAGAAAAAAAAAGCTTTACATCTTCACTGCAAAATTCAAAAAACGTTTTGGAAAGCACAAAGAAAAAAGACAAAAATAACTTTTATTCTCAACATTTAGCTATAATCATCGTTAAAGTTTTGCACTCCCAATTTTGGGGGGATTATGCAGTGATATATATCATGATATGTAGTCATATATCATGTATTTTTTGAAAAGACTGGCATTACACTACATAAATTATTTTTTAAGTCTTTCTTCAGCTTAATAATACTGCATGTACAATTCACCATACCATTAAGCATTATTCATCAGTATCCCTATAAAATTACTCAGCATATAGTTGTCATATGCCTACGAAACGAAAATGACAGCATATGACAGGGCATTTGGGTAGTCACAGAGGCATGCCGCTCGGAGTCCCGCCTGAGAGCTGCTGTGAGGAGTGCCATCAGCTGACGGCCGCCAGTTGCGTCGTGTTGAGGATCTGGCCCTCTTCATGCTGAGGCTACACTGTGATGGCACTGAACATGAAGAGGGTTGTGGAGCCAGGCCTGATGCAGAACCTCTCTGACCGGCACTCCCTGCTCTGTGGTGCCCCATTGGCCTGGCTGGGAATTCCTCAGAGCGGCACTGCACTCTCAGGCTCCTCCTCCCCTAATCTTCTTCCTTTTTCTCCTTTCCTAGGTGTCAAACCCACCTCACAGTCTCTCCCTGCCCTCTCCTAATCTCTCCTCTATGTTGTGTTTTATAAATGTTCTCCCCAATACGTCTCTTGTACTTCTCATTTCATTTTGGCAGCTTTTTCCTGGACGGCCCCAATCAATGCAAGTATTTAAGTGTAAGTCTCCCTCCTACCTGTCTCTCAGCCACACAGTACCCTTCTTCAAAGCCAACCCCTATTATTACTTCGGTATGTATTCTTCCAGAGTACTTTATTCATACACAAGCATTTCATTTATTTCTCTTTCCTTTCCGCCTCCTGTTATTCTGTATTTTTCTTTTCTTCTTCCTTCTCTTTCTTAACAAGACTGGTAGCATACAGTGCACATTATTCTGCATGTTGCTTTTTCACTTAGCATATCTTGGAGGCAGGTCTTACCTTATGAGTATATGGAGTTGCATTATCTTTTTTCTTTTTGCCTGAATAGTATTCAATTTTGAATGTATTATAATTAGTTTAACCTTTTGTCCACTACTATTCACTTATTTCCAACATTTTCTATTCAAAGCCGTGCTGCCATTACCATCTGTGTCTAAATTTTTTTATACCAATGTGAGAATGTATCATTAGGAACAAATCCCAAATGTTGCATTGCTGGGTCAGTGGGTATGCGTATTGTGATTGTGAGATATTATTGTGAGAAAATAATTATGATTGTGAGAAATATTGTCAAATTTCCCTCCGTGGTGGATGCACTGATTTCTACTCCCAGGCATATATGGCAGCTATTGTATCGCTTATAATGGCAACATAATTATGAAGTAGTATCATCAAGCTCTTCTCTACTAGTTTGTCTTTAAGTTTCTTATCTTTGTATATTTTCTTTTTTTTCTTTGTTTTTTATTAGTTTCAGGTGCACAAGACAAGGTAATACTTAGACGTTCATCATTTATATCCCTCACACTGTGGACCCCCCTCCCCCATCCACTATCCCTCCGACATCGCACCGAGCCATCACATTATATATATAAATATTTGCATATTTTCAAGATTGCTTTTTCTGGACATTTGTGTGTGTGTGTGTGTGTGTGTGTGTGTGTGTTAGCATGTAGAGATTTTTTTTTCCCCAAGTCAAGTTGTCCCTTCAATCTTTGTTTTTGTTGTGGAGGGTGCCATGCAGCTTCAAGTTGTCTTTCAGTCCTAGTTGTGGAGGGTGCAGCTCAGCTCCAGGTCCAGTTGCTGTTGCTAGTTGCAGGGGGCACCGCCCACCATCCCTTGCAGGACTCGAGTTGAACCGGCAACCTTGTGGTTGATAGCCCACTGGCCCATGTGAGAATCGAACTGGCAGCCTTCGGAGTTAGGAGCACGGACCTCCAACCGCCTGAGCCACTGGGCCGGTCCTGAGATTTTGTATATAGTCAAGGAAGTTAATATTACTATTTTTCTAAGTTGGAAAAGTTGGATGGCCATTCTATATCAGTTAACAGGGAGTGATAACCATTCATGTTGATAGGGGTCACTTGTAGCTATTATGGACTATTATAGAATAAACTAGAAAGACACCAGAAATAGAAGTTTCTATCTTTAGGAAAAATGATTTATATAATAGAAAGAACACAGAATGGGAGTCAGAAAGCCTGTTCCCTTTCTTCTCTGTCTCTTCTTCTATGGTGCCTCAATTTCCTCTGCCCACTTAACCTCATGGGTTCTTGTGAAGACAAAATATGAAAGCAAATGGAATATGTTATTAATATGATCATTTATTATTAATAAGGGTAAATGTCACTTGGGAGTGTCAAATATCAGTAATATGTATTCATTCATTCAATATATATATATGAGAATCAACACACTGACTTTTCTGGTGAAATTCCTCCAGTACAGACATGATTTTGGTGAAGACGGTTGGTTCTGGGGTAATGTACCCCACTTTTCTATGCTTTCGTTTCCTCATCTGTAAAATGGTGCTACTAATAGTAATTGCTTCATAGAGTTGTTGTGAAGATTAAATTAATTCATAGTGTGAAACTCTTACAAGACTCTCTGGCACCTAATTAGGTACTGAATAAATATAGCCATCTCTATCATTATACTACAGTTGCCTCTAACTTAACTTCTCTGTTGAGTTTATGGTTATAAAAAGTATCATTTATTAAAAATGGATTCAAAATTTAAAAACGGAGAAATAGCCCTAGAAAAAAATACAATATAAAAATTAAATAAATGATTAAAAAGAAATGGCTGCATAATGAACCCAAATTAAGAGTAAACAAAAAGAAAAAAGACACACAAAGAAACCGTAACTAGAAATGCCATTTTCAAAGCAAGTCATACCAGTGAAAATGTTTTGCCCAGTTTGTATATGACTGGATGATTGCATGGGCTGCTCATGACTATCTCATCTCCTTTGAGCAAGTTGTAGGTAAAATTTTGAACCATGTAAAATATGCATTGGGATTCATGCCCCCCCCCCTTTTTTTTTGCATCACCTGCCCCACCTCTTTATCCAGATTTATTATAGGGGTGCTCATCTTGCTTTCCCAACTGCTCATAACTGTGAACTCCTCCCTAAACCACATTGCTTTACCCCAAGTAATGCAATTTGTTCTAATATTTTCTTTCCCTTCTTTTTCTGTTGGAGGAAAGTAACAGATACATTAGTTCACATTAGACTTTACCTTTTTATCTATTTTTATGAAAAGTGGATAGTTAGGCTAGATATAATTCCTATCATACAGGTGGAACACACAAAATCCAAAGTCTTAGAGGTGCAATACATCTGTATGGCAAACTTCATCCACAGTCCTGTCAGTTTTGCCTACTTAACAGAATTTGAATTCATCCCATTTTATACAGCTTCACTGCCATAACCTTAAAGTCTTGTCAACTCATACCTGAATAACTGCCTCAGCCTTCCAAAATAAAAAGATCTGGCAATGTATACCCCTCTTAAAATCCTCTGACAGCTCCATTTACTGTGGCATCAAAATGTCTTCATGTCCATGCAGCCCTTCAACCCTGTAGCTTTACCCATTCTCATTTCTCACTCTCAGTCTACACTTAAGACCTCTGGAAATTGCTCGTTTACCTCCATACTCCTTTGTTTTGTTAATGTTTAATCTGAGAAATGTTGGCTCTTATTTCTTCTGTCTGTCTGATGACTAATCCATAACTTCTTTCTTTTGACTTGGTTGCTACAAGGCTTGGAACCAAATTTGTGGTCCTCATCTTGCAAATACATATGCATTTAATAGTATGCATTTCATTTCATTCCTAGGTCCACTGATTTCCCCTACTCTTTTCCCTTTACTCCCTCCCACCTGACTCTTTAAAAAAAAAACCAACACAAAACTTATTTTGCATTTCTGTTACCTTTTGATACTACATGTATCTTTGGAAGTTTCCTTAAATCCTTTGTGGAGCAAGGTGGGTAGTAACCAACTACCTGAAAATAAATAAATAAATACCTGCACCTACTTATTCTTCCAAATCTAGCCTAAATATACCCTCCTTTGTCTTCTTGGACTGTGCCTTCCATCCTTCTGGTTTAGCTCTCTGGCCTCTATGATCGTCTGTCACTTTGAGTTACCATTATAACTCTGATCTATCTGTATTGTAAATGTTTGTCTGTTTCTCCGCCAAACTGAACTTCTCCACATGGGCATGTTATCCTTTATCACTGTATTTCCAGCTTTTAGAGCAGGGTTTGTACATGTTAAGCACGTGATAAAGTGTTCACTGAATACATGGATAAATGATTGTACAAACCAAAGAATACAGAACTTCTGAGCAGGCCAAATCTACTACTAGGAACCTATTAGCGAATATGGTTACCTTCCTGAACATTAATACACTACTTCCTCTATCAGTCTGCTTAAAATTATGGGAGGACACTTTCTCTGTGCTCACTCCTAGAGCTGATATTTTCAAGGTAACTATCTCCAGATTGATCACTGTGTGTTTGGTGAAAAGAGTGCCAAGAGCAACAAAAGATGTTTGTTTAATTTGTTGGTGTTTAAAGTCTACTCTGAACAGAGAAATCACTTAGTAGTTCCCAGGAGGAAGATGATGGCCCCTTTCAACAAGCACTGAAGAGTGGATATGGAGAATGTGGAAAAAGGAAATGGGCAAGCACAGGTAATGTGTTCTTACCGAAAAGAAAACCTAGTATCTCCCCACTTCCCCTACTACTAAGTTCCTAGTTGTTAGATGTTAGTAATTAAAAGGAGTACGATCTCTGTATTGGTCTTATTGAAACTCCTAGGATAGGTGCATAAACACTAGGACATGCTTCTCTGTCCATTGGCAGCACAGTGAGATGGCCATTTGGTGATAATTTTCCAGTGATTTGTTAATTGAGCTCTTGCCATGAGCTCCAGCAAGACTTACATGGGTCTGTTGGGTTTCTTCTCTGCAACAGGCCATGTGCAATATTTCCTGATGACAAGAAAGAGGAGTCAAAAAAGCACCAGAGAAAGATACTTGAAGAAATAGCAATCATCAAAATAATAAATTGCCTTTTTAGTTGTTGTTGCTTAGTTCATCTGTTTGGATCAAGAAAAAAATAATGGTATGATTATGTCTCTTAATTTGAAAATCTGAATGAAAAGAGTTACCCGGCATGTAGTGTACATTTGGGGTTACCTGTGGTACATTTCCAGGCTTCCTTAAGAACTTTGGAAACTGACACGCCTGGTATAAGTTAGGCATGTCATCTTTCTTATGTCCAGCCAGAGATTTATCACCAAGTGTTGGGGGTTGATGTCAGATTCGATTTTTAGGTCTTTTAGGTTAGTTATCCTGGATGAATTTAATATTCACTTTGCTATCCCTCTGAGGTCCCCTGACAAGAAAATTTATGTCTGTGCCAGAGGCCTTTTTTTCCCCTTTTTTCTTCCAATGTATTCTTTCCTCATTCATGTAAAAGACACATTTTAGACCTTGTGTTCTCTCTAGGTTCATTTCTAGAATATATTCTGTACGGCCTAAAAAACGGGTCTCCATTTTAATGCATTTTTCTTTGGTTATTTAGGGCCTACCTATTGCTAGTTACCGTTAGACTGCCTACAACATCTTGTCACTGGTCATTCTGACAATACAGAGTTCTCAGGGTAGAATGGGCTTACCCATTCTACCTCTAACCATGACAACAAAAGCTAGAGATGGGAGGGGCACTTCTTGACTATGATGAGTGGAAGGGTCCTAGCTAACTGTTTTGTGGAGTGCTGGCCTCTGGAGATAATTGAGAGATAAAGGGCTGTCCATAAAAGTGTAGTACATCTCCCTTCTTGTTGCTCTATAAAAGGGTTCTGAGACTCAGTTTCAGTGTGTGGTGGGGTTTCCCTCTACACCAACAAACAATTCTCAGACACCAGTAGGGTTTATGAGAATTCAACTCTGTTCTGATACTGTCTATCCAGAGATAGAATCGGATTCCAGAAGTAAAAGGCTTAGTTCATCACTTCAGATGCCAGTCACAAGTTCACGTGCTTCTGACTGACTTGTTGTAAATCAGAGGTTACCATGACCCCTTCCCTGTTAATTTGCTAGAACAGCTCATGGAACTCAGGTGAACACGTTTACTCACTAGATTATTGATTTATTACAAAAGACATTAAAGGATATGAATCGACAGCTAGATGTTGAGATACATAGAGCAAGGTCTGGAACGAAAGAGCTTCTGTCCTTGTGGAACTTTGGGCTGGCAAGTGGTACATAGATACATTCTGGTTCCCCAACCTCGAAGCTCTCTGAAAAAAGTGCCAATGAGCTGTCCTTTGGGGTGTTTATGGAAGCCTCAATCCATAGATATGATTGACTAAGTCATTGGTATTGAGATTGATTCAACCTCAAGCCACTTCCCCTCCCAGGAAATCAGGGGGTGGGACTAACAGTTCCAATCCTCTAACCACATGGTTGTCTCCTATTGGAAACCAGCCCCTACCCTTGGGTGGGGTTCAAAAGTCATCTCATTAGCATAACAAGAGATACCATTGTTGTTCTCATCACTTAGGAAATTCTAAGGGGTTTGGGAGCTTTGAGCCCAAAAACTGTGGATGAAGACCAAATATATCTGAGAAAAATATTTTGGTCATCTGAATGTACAAAAATACCAAGGATGCCAAAACGTATACACATGACTTGTATTCATCTTTAGTTATCGATATATGTTGAGTATTACAATTTTAATGCAGTATTTTTCTTTCTTAAAATGTGTATACATTTTTTGGCACCCTCTGTGTGTGTGTGTGTGTATGTGTGTGTGTATCTTATAAACACAATATCGCACTCCATCTACATATTAGCATATTAAAGGACTAAAAAGGCCCTCATTACTAGATTAACTGTTTAATTCACTATTTCTCAGGAGTATTTGATAATGAAAGTCTTTTTAAGGTAATGTGCTTAACATCAGCACTGCTCTAACATGCTGGTCTCACAGCATGCGCGTCTTTTTTAGGCCATGCTGACTTTTCCTGTTAAATACAAACATCAGGTGTACACAGCCATGATTCTCTAAACACACAGAACAAACACCCTGCTTTGGTTAATTCCTATAGCAAGTGCTTATTAAGTGTGAGATATGACACATGAACATGTCATTAATAAGGCAATTATCATTCTGTAGGGTGTGGTATTATTTCTAGTTCATCAGAAGGAAGTGGTCATTGTATGGCAGGAATTGTTCTAGGAGGAGGAGAGGAGACCTGACGTGGTAAGAGAAGCTCTGGACTGAATCACAAGACCAAAGTCAGGCAGATACCTTGCCACTAGATACACTTTTTAATGGTGGTCGATTTCACCAGGGTTCAGTTGTGTCATCTGCAAAGAGGGCTTCTGTAGTAGACAGAATTCTAAAGATGGCCCCTCCCAGATTCCTGTCCTCTGCTTATTCAGTCAAACAGGGATCTAGGTACTACTGGGAAGGGATTTTGCAGATGGAATGCAAGTCCCAAGTCAGATGAACTTAAAATACAGAGGTTATCCACGTGGGCCTAATGTAATCATGTGAATCCTTTAAAGACATAGAGCTTTCTTAGCCAGTGAGAGAATAAGTCAGGGACAGTTTCTGCTGGTTGGAGGAAGAAAGCAAATAGTTATGTTGTGATCTCTATGGGGGTGAGTGCCTTCTAAAAGCTGAGAGTGATCCTGACCAATGGGCAGCAAAAAGTAAAGACCTCAGTCCTACACTTGGAAGGAAATGAATTTTGCCAATGATCAGTGGGCTTGGAAGAGGACTGCAAACCTCAGATGAGGATATGCAAGTGGCTGGAGGCTTGATTTCGGAGGACTCAGCCAATTCGTACCTGGACTCCTGAGCCAAGTAAATTGTGAGATAATAAATCTGTGTTGTTCTAAGATGTTAAATTTGTGCTAATTTGTTAAGGCAGCAATAGAAAACCAAAACAGCTTATTGCTCAACCTACCTCGTGAAGATGAAAATTAACAGGCCGTGATGTGTGTGACAGCACTTTGTAAAGTGTGAAGACTGGTACATGTGTCCAAATCCAAAACAGATCCTGTGATTCCCCACCCCAAACCTGCTTCTTCCTGAATCTTCCCTATTTTGGCAAATGATACTATCATCCAGATAAGATAAGCTTAAAATCAATGAGTCATTTTATTTATTTATTTGTTTGTTTGTTTGTTTATTTGTTTCCCTTACCCTCCAACATCCAATCTACCAGCAAGTGTCTGTACTTCTAGAATACTGTGTGGCACGTAGAAGAGGTCCTCCGAAATATTTGTTGAGTAAATGATCATTATCCCCTGAATTAAGTCACCTAGAAAATTGCATGCATGAATCCCTTCTTTGGGATTCTGTCTGTCATTGCAGTAGTTGAGAATTTTTCCCATGAGTACTTGCACCCTTCCCCATCCCCATCTCAGTGGAAGAAGTCTGCTTCCCTGCCTTATTCATGTTAATCTAGGCCACAGATGCCTTTGACTAATGGGAGTAGATGGAAGTGACAGTGTGCTAATTTCAGATGTCTTAGGAAGCATTGGTCTTATGAGGCACCCTTTGGGAGCTTCCAAACGTCTGCATAATAGAACATACTCTAGTCTAGGTATTTGCTACACTTCCAACTTGAACCTCAGAATGAAACACAGAGCAGAGTTGCCCAGCCACCATGCATTCTACAGGCTGAAACAGAGATATCTCAACCAACTGCATATGAGTGAGTTGCTTAATAATATGAATTATTAAATAAATAATTGTTTAAGCCACCAATTTTGGGGTTGGTTTGTTATGCAGCATTAGAAAAGCAACATTTGACTAATATACTTTTCTAAGGCTGTTAACACTCCTACAATCTAGGAAATAATGTGTCTCAGTTTGGTGATTTAATGAGGTTATTTAAAAACTGATTTTTGTGAGTTAAATACACTAAGCACTCACTTATTTTGAGACTGAGGAGATGTAAAACTGGAAGGAAAATTAGAAATCATTCAGTTTGCAACTCTCGTTTTGCAGATAAGGAAACTGATGTCCAAGTGTGCCCAAGCTCGTATAATTAATTCATTATAGATAGAGGACTAAAGTCCAGAGCTCCTGAAGCAATGCCTCAAACGTCCTAGTAGGAGAATTTGATGATAAGGAGACGAAATTGTGTGTGGAAATCAGCTGCTCATTTTGTAACTTTCTTTGAAACATGCAAAGAGAGAGAAGCTCAATAAAAGATAACAATGGCTCTGGGAAAAGCAGAGCATATTTTTTAATGTTCCTTGGGAGGAAACTGCTTTGCCCTCCTATTAGCTATTGTCATTCAGAGGTGTGATTTCAGCTAACATTGATATGCTGATTGACACAGCCTTATGTTTTGATGTCTACTGACCCACAGGACCTAAATTTTGATCCCACTGATAGAATAGGTGACATTCAATAGGAAATTTTCCTCACGTTAAACTTGGTTAAAACAGTGAATTCCAAATCACTTTCACTACTGCCTGTTTTAGAAACACAACTGCAGTTTCCTTTGAAGAAAATCACATTAGGCACTTTTTGGGGGCAATTCAACTTTGATAAGGATTGCTATGTTTTGCTGGATTTTTTTAATTTGGGAGAGACCTCTATCCTCAGAAATTCCTTTAGATTATAAATTTAGTTCCACTTCAAAAATCTTATACCATTATGTTAAGATAGTATGAGGTTGTAAGTTCCAAAGGCTTGTGTAGTACTAATTCAGCCCCCTACCCTTGGTGTTTTTTCCCTGATGAGTATCGTTGCCAAATATCCCATTTGATTGCCTTAGAAATTCTGTAGGTTTTGTAATTGTTGTAATTTAAATCCAAGTATACTACGTACAGTGAGATGATTAAATATATAAAATTTCTTTTTTAAAGAAAGCAAATTTATTACAGCATACAGGTTCTTTTGGAAGATGGTGAATTTTGGATAAATAGCCAGCTCAGCATGTGGTGCAAAGTAAGCAACCACTCAAAACATTCATGACTATCTGGTAACTTGAAAAGAAAGACATTGGGAGCTAGGTGAGTAACCATTAATAAACTCATGTTTCTGTAGTTCTCTCAATGAATAATTCAGGCTCTAGCACATGAAATCTATTATTTAGAGCCCAAATTCACAATGTTGGAGTGGATATCAGACTAATCTATGGAGCTTTTAAAAAAAATGCACGTGCTGTTTCTCGCTGCTGAGACTTGGACTCCTCAGGACTGGAATTAAACTGTGCTGTTCTTTTTTTTTTTTTTTTTTTTTATAAAAATAAAAGCTCTACAGGTGATTCTGATATCTGGCCACTGAATTCAGAATTATCTAAAGGTTTTATTTTCATTATTTGAGATTCAGTGAGTTAAGTTCATTCTGCCTTATTTATTTTGTTCCATAAACAACAGAACAGTTTAGAAAGCTCAGTTCAGTCACCATTAACAGTAAATTATGCTGACCAGTTATGTTACACTTATACAGATATGCTCCAAGTTTAATTTCAAGAATTTAAAGCTTGTTAAAAGCCAAAAAATTATATTCTATAATTTGAAAAAAAAAATTCTCTATTCTGGGATTTTCTTAGATTTTTAAACTTTAATACTGTATTTCTTTGTAATATCAGATATCTATATTTTAAAATTGTCTAATATTTAATAGTTGATCAATAAAAACCCGAATAAGTGAATGAATAAAGCAAAATAAAATGAGATTTAATTTTCTAAGGATCATTCTAGTATTCTAGATCTCACATTAAAATAACTGTATATGAATTGTTTTGGATTTAAGAAAATATTTTAAATTATGGGTTTTTTTTTACAGAAAATTTTTAATAATCTTTATTTCCTTAAAAATTGCATAAGTCATGTTTGCCTGCAATGTTTCTGTTGGGAAATCAGCTGACAGTCTTATGGGGTTTCCTTTGTAGGTACCTAACTTCTTTTCTCTTGTTGCTTTTAAGATTTTCTCTTTATATTTAACCTTTGGCATTTTAATTATGATGTGTCTTGGTGTTGACCTCTTTGGGTTTATCTTGTTTGGGAATCTCTGTGCTTCCTGGCTTGTATGACCATTTCCTTCACCAGGTTAGGGAAGTTTTCTGTCTTCTCCATCTGTTACCCCTATTATGCAAATGTTGGTATGCTTGATATTGTCCCAGAGGCCCCTTAAACTCTCCTCAAATTTTTGCATTTTTTTTTTGTTTGTTTTTGTTTTGCTGTGCTGGTTGGGTATTTTTTGCTACCTTATCTTCTACATCACTAGTTGGATCCTCTGCTTCATCTAATCTACTATTGATTCCCTGTAATATAGTATTTGTTTCCATTATTGTATCCCTTATTTCTGACTGGTTCTTTTTGATAGTTTCCATGTCCATTTTTATGAGATCATTGAGCATTCTTATAACCAGTGTTTGGAACCCTGCATCTGATAGATCGCTTATCTCTGTTTTGCTTAGTTCTTTCTCTGGAGCTCTGTTCTGTTCTTTCATTTGTGACATGTTTCCTTGTCTCTCCATTTTGGCTGCCTTTTGGTGTTTGTTTCTATGAATTAGGTAGGGCTGCTATGTCTTCCAGTCTTAGTAGAGTGGCCTTATGTATTAGGTGTGCTGTGGGGCTCAGTGGCACAGTCTTTCTGGTCACCTGAGCCACATGCTTCAAGTGCATCCCTTGTGTGGGTTGTGTGTGCCCTCCTGGAAGGGAGTAAGAAGAACAAATTGGGTGTTACACAGTAGTCATGCGGATGTAGATTATAGCATAAGGGATATAGTCAACAGTATTGTAATAACTAGGTATGGTGCCAGATAGGTACTAGATCTATCAGGGTGATAGATGGGAATGGGGTTGGGAGCAGGGTGAAAAAGGTGAAGTCATTAAGAAATATAAATTGATACTTAATACAGTATGGGGAATATAATCGACAATGTTGCAAAGATCATGTAAGGTGTCAGATGGGCACTGGACTTACTGGGGGAATCACATCATAGACTGTGTAGATGCCTGACCAATACACTATACACCAGAAAAGCTGAAGTAGAATAATATTGAATGTCAACTATAACTAAACATATAGGTATATATAGTCATGGGATGTGGAGTACAACAAGGGAAGACAGTTGATGGTATTGTAACAGCTGAATAAGATGTCAGAGGGGTAGTAGCTTGGGGGTGGGTTATCACTTTATGAGGGATTTAAATGTCTAACTATTACATTGCTTTGTACACCTGAAACTAAACAAACAAACAAACAGAAAACCATACACCATACATTGTGTAATTCAGAAAACACCAAAAAAAAGCAAAAGAAAAAAGAAATCTTCAGTAATCCTATAGATTGGCAAGGGATATTGTTAACATTTTGGTATATGTTTTTCCAGCTTTTTTTTTTTCTATACCTATCTACCTAACTTACAAACTGGGATTTCTCGGGCAGTACTTTTTTTGGAACTGGGCTTATAAAAGTAAAATTTTTATTAGTTTTAAAATTATAAAGTATAACACATGAATGATTTAAAAGCAATATAATTTTTAAATTAAGAAAATAAGAGTCTTCCTATCCTCCCCTATGTTCGATTCTACTTCCCATAGGGAAACGCCTGTTGGGTGTGGTTTTTGCTTGCTTTTGTCTACATGTGTAGATTTTAAAAAATATGTTAACTGCTGTTATTTATTATATATTATAAATATTTTCATATTAGTTTAAATAATAATCTATAACTGATTTTTATTAGTTACCCAGTTTTATGTTTCATATAATAACTGTATTTATTAAATCTATTATTGAATATCTTTACTGATAAATATTTCTTTTTGTATGCTCTGTTACCTTGTTATGATGAATTCCTATTAGTAGAATTTTATGTTCAAGCCTCTATATATGTGTGGCCAAAATTTGTTTCTAGAAAAAGTATACTAAATTTCATGCTCACCTAAAATTGTACCTACAACTATACCTATTTATTACCTTTTGCACTATTTGGTATGTTGTTATTTTTAAAAAATCATGGTTTATACTAGATGATTTTGATTTTATTTACATATATTTATTTAGCAAGGTTGAACATTTTTCATATGCTTACTGGACTTTTGCATTTCTTTTGAGAACTACTAGGTCATGAGGTTGTCTTTTAAAATTTATTTTATTGATTTAAAAACATTCTTTAAATGTTAAAAAAATATTAACTGTTTCTCTAAAGGATATGTTGTGAATAGTTTCTTCACAGTTTGCCTTTTCCTTGTGTTATGACTTACTAATTTATATGTAGTCAAATCTATTAATCTTTTAGTTATAGAGGCATTGTGCTTAGAAAGAACTTCTCCACTTGGAGATCAGATAAATATTCATCCATTTTTTTAAAAACTAACTTTTTATTTTAGAATAGTTTAACAGAAAAGTTACAAAGATAGTACAGAGATTTCCCATATAGTCTAATCTCAGTTTAACTTCTTACCTAAGTATGATACATTTGTTAGAACTAATGAACACATATTTATACATTATTATTAACTAAAGGCTATACTTTACTCATATTTACTTAGTTTTCACCTACTGTCCTTTTGCTCATCTAGGATCATGTCTAGAATACCACATTACATTTGGTCATCATATCTCTTTAGGCTCCCTCTGGATGTGTCAGTTTTTCATGCTCTTTGTTTTTGATAACCTTGACAATTTTGAGGAGTACTAGTCAGATATTTTGTAGAATGTTCCCTAATTTGAGTCTGTGTGATTTTTTTGGTCATGATGAGACTGAGGTTCAGGTTTCTGGGAGAAAGAACACAGGGGTAAAGTTATGTTTTGTCGTTTATCACGGATATATACTATCAAGGGGATATCACTTTTTATGTTGACCTTGATCACCTGCTAAGGTAGTATTCATCAGATTTCTCCATTCTAAAGTTACTCCCCATCCCCCATGCCCTTTACATAATCTTTGGAAGGAAGTCACTATGTACAGCTCACATACTTAAGTCGTTGGAAGTCGTTGGAAGTCGTTGGGAGATATCTACATAAATTGTTTGGAATTCTTCTCTACAGGACATTAGTTATTTCTTCCCACATATTTACTCATTCAAAGATTTATTCATAGCTGTATGGAGTAATTAATTTTATGCCTTGGTTTATAATCCAATACAATGTTATTCATTTTGTTGCTCAAATTGTTCTAGTTTGGGCCTTTAGGAGCCCTTTGACATTCTCCACTCGTTTTGTTTGTTGAGCACTTCCTTATATTCTGACACTGTAAAATGTTCCAGGATTATCTTGTGTATTTTCTTCCCCAACCCTAGAACTGGTCATTTCTTTAAGGAGCCCTGCTTCCTTTTGCTTCCTCTCAAACCAAAATTTGAGAGCTGGTGTGCTCATTGCTATTTTGGAATAGTTGTCTCTAGACCGTCTCAGCCAACAGAGCAAGAAAATATATGGTGTGTACTAACCGATGTATATACACATGTCTATAATTTTAAAAAAATTATAATTAATTTTTATGATTATTTTAAGTATATCCATCCGTTTGATTAAGCTAAGCATGAGGTCATACTGATGTTTCAACTCTAATCTAGTACCACATGGTTCACTCCAGTCTTAGCTGTTTTTCTGTATATTCACACTCCTATAATGAGAAAACTGGCTCCCACCATCCACTATCCATTTACTTATTTGTTCAGTTTCAGTGTGCATGTATAGTGGTTTCAGAGTTTTTAACCCATAGCCTGTAGGAAACAATTTCAAACTAGCATGCAGTGCTTACATATAGTTCCATTTGTCTTTAGCTTTATGTTTCCAGTCATTTCTAAAGTTACTGAGGTCAGTACTTCTTCTACCCCACCTCTACACTGATGTTATATCATACATCTGTAATACAACTATAATACGTAGATTCATTTGTCACACCTAAATTTCATTCTGGATTCCCCGCCTTCCTAGTTGACATTTAATTTGCATACCGTAAAGTGATATATAGATTTCAACAAATGCACAGTGTCATGTATCCATGGCAACAGTACCATATGGAATAATTTCAGTCTTAAAATTTTTCTGTGCTTTACCTTTTCAATCCCCTCTTACGTATCTCCAAACCCCTGACAACCACATATCTGTTTGCCATATCTATTGCTTTACCTTTTCTAGAATGTCATGTAAGTGGAGTTATACATTATGTAGTGCTCTAGGACTGGCTTCTTTCATTTAGCAATATGCATTTAAGATATATTAATGTGTGGATTTATTAACTGTTCCTTTTGAGTCATTCATTTGTATCTAATTTTTTAATGATTTCAGTTTTTACATTTAACTCTTTAGTCAATTTGAAATTTATTTTGTTGTATGGTTTAGAATAAAGCTCTATTTAAAATAGTTACCTGATTTTTAAATATCATTTATTTGAAAATAAGTTACCTGATTTTTAAATATCATTTATTTGAAAAAATATAATTGATTTGACATGCTTTTCCATATGTGTGTGTGTGTGTGTGTGTGTTTCTTACCAGTCTATGAGGCTTAATTTTTCTGCTATTTAATTCTTATGTCACTAGCATAGTATTAGAAATATTATATAATACTCTTGTTCTATAAAATAGTATTTAGTAGAAGTCACTCATATGTGGGATATAAAACTGAAGGCAACAAAGGAACAAGACAAACAAAGAAACAAAACTCACAGACACAGATAACAGTTTAGTGGTTACCAGAGGGTAAGAGGGGCAGTGGGATGGTAGAAGGGAGTCAAATATATGGAAGGAGACCTGACTCTGGGTGGTGAACACAAAATGCAATATATAGATGTATTATAGAACTGTACACTTGGAACCTATGTAGTTTTGTTGACCATTGTCACCCCAATGAATTTCAATTAAAAGAAATTCTTGATAATTTTCCCCAGGTTTTTCTTTTGAATGAACTTTAAATTTATTTTCTTTATTATAAAAACCACATTGTGATTTCAAATAGAACTAAATTCATAAGCTAAATTAGGAAAGAATTAATATCTTTCCAATATTTTCTCTTTTACTGAAGTATAATGTATCTTTCTATTAATTTAACTCTTATGGCCCACTTTTCTTAATTTGGAACTTGTACAAATATATTACTAAGTTTGCTTCTAGGTGTTTTATATTTTTTAGTATTGTGAATTTCCAATTACTTTTTTGAAAATGTAACTTCGCTTAATAGTTAAAGAAATTAATATTTGCATTCTAATGCTTTATACCCTCATATATAATCATGAATATTTTTTCATAGGCAATCATATCATATTCAAATAATGAAATGCTGATTTCTCCTGTCTGAATTTTATATCTCTTACTTCTTTTTCTTTACTATATCGGCTGGAATTTTCAGATGAGGTAGCTAATAGACTTCATTGCCTTTTTTCCCAACTTTAATGAGAATGCCTCTAGTGTTTTACTGAAATAGTGTATTTTAAAGGCGCTGCAGATTCTTGCTATTTAAAGGATTCTAGGAGTACAATAATGTGTGTTTTGCAAACGGGGTATATATTAATTTACCTTTTGTAAAACAGATCATACCTTTGCGTATTAATTTTATGTTAGGAGTAGTACACTGATACCTTGTTTCTCTTACCCATTATATTAATATATAACTAAAAAATCCTCTTATTGCCAGCATCAGGAGCAATGGGATTAAATCTATTTAATGTACAGAAATGAATGCAGAACTAACAGAAAAAAAGGAAAACAGATAGTATTGAGAGATTTTAGAATGGAGCTTTTTATTTCTTTGTATTTCTCCCTCTTACTCCCCCCGTTCTTGCTTAGCATCAGTGACCTGTTTTCTGGGCAGGCCTGATACAAACACTGATAGGGCATACTAGTTGGTGTAATAGTTAACTAGTAGGTTAACTATTTTTTTTAATTCATTATTGCCCACACTGTAACAATGATAAATATTGGTGATCATCACAGATTGTGAAATAGTTATTTATTGAAAAATAAAATTTTCATTCTTGAGTACCATGCAACATTTTATTCCTAGTTGTTGGAACGTAAATTCAATTTCAGAATTTCTCTTCTATCCACTGGAGGGAAATGACAATATCAAAAAAAAAAAAAAAAGATAAAACTTATTCCTATCCATCAGTAACAATCTACTGAATGTCCAGTATTACCCAGATCATGAACTGCTACAGGAGATACGAGAGTTACATAAACTGGTGGGTAGCAATTTCCAGTCCAGGATTTTGGGCAGTGAAAAAATAGTCCTCTAGTATTTAGAGAAACTTAAATAAAAGGACGTTGCCTTTTTTTCACTCTCTTCCAAACTCAGCATTGCCTTTTGTCAGGGAAATGTCTCCCTTTCCCAGTGTGGAGCCCTGGCAGTTAAGGTTACCTTGCCTTTGCAGTTTACATCAGAGATAGCTCGGAAACCGCCCAGGTTCAACGAGTGACAAATCATTACTGACTGTACAATGTAATTAAAAAGCACAGGCATTGATTTGCGATGAGCTAAACCTGAGACCAAAAAGTGAGAGACCCAGAATAGCTGGCAAAACTTCTCATTGGATGTGTTTGAAATGGAAGATGTTTGCCCCTGCAGGCATGGCGCAAGGCCCATTGTGCATTTCCATTAGAGATTTTGCACTGAATCCGAGCATGCCATTGATGTTGGCCTATTTATGAAAGGCTGTTGAAAGAGGTTTCAGAGCTAATTGAAAAGAGATGTTTCTGAACTACAGTCACTTCAAACAACATGGCTCCAAAATCTGTTTCAATAGTTTGGAAACAAGTACGGCTCCATCATTTGCACATGAAATTAAACAAATTATTTGAAATGAAAGCTCTGTTGGCATTTAGGAAGAATTGGTTCTTTTTAAAAACTTATTAATTGGACAGTTGTCTAAGTTTATTATAGCAGTCTCTACCCACATCTATTTGTGCTTTTATTATCTTGTCTGTCACTGTTTTCAGGGATGTCAACTGCAGCTGCCTAATTCTACCTTGTCTGGAGACAGGGTATACAGTTTCAATGTGGATACTGTCCACTACTTACTGTTTAGTTACAAATTTTATCTTCTAGGAAAACGGAATTTCTCAAAACCTACTTCGCAAAAAAAATAAATAAATAAAGATTAGTAATAACAACGAAACAACACTCTAAACATGCTTCCACAAGATTTTTCTCAAGGTAGAATGTAATAGAAAAAACTTGAGGGCGAGCTGAACCTCAGCCACACTGAAAATTGAGTGAATTTATGTGAACAGAATGCAAACATAATTATTAAAAAATGTTCTCCCCCAGGCAGTTTTCAATCAAGATCTGAAAGCATTAGCAAACATTGATTTCTCCCATAACACTTGTACTTATTATTGGACCTGATTTTTGTCTATTCTTAAAGCAGAATTTGAGATCTGATAACTGAAGCTGGTGTGGCCAAGTTTATAAGTTAGCCATTGCCCATGGGTGGAAAATCAGGGGTTGAAGTATAGCTGTTTCTCAAAGCAGAGGGAGAATCAGGCTCATTGTTATTATCTCAGTTATCGTAATTACTCTATCCTTACTGTTTTAGTAACTTTTTTTTAAGTTGGGAAGACTAGTGCCAAGCAGTTTACCTGGTTAGGCATGTAGTTGGTACCAGAAGTAAGACACATTTGTTACTGGTCCCTTATTCTAGTGTGGTTTCAAGCAAACAGTTATATGTTAAAAGTTTTAACAACTGAGGGGAATACAGAGTCCCAGTTTCCATGACTGATTGATAAGGGTGTTTGAACCTTGCTTAATTGGCATAACATTGATTAAATTTCATCACAGCTAAGGTAAATTGATTGTTTGAATGACTGAAGTAACTGTATTAAAATGATAGGTACAGTTACTTTGGCTATGTTTCTGAGTGAATTATTTTAACTTAGGAGAAATGTTACCTGTTGCCTAGTGACAGGTTGGTATGACAATAGAAAATTTCTTCAAATTAATCCTCATACTGGCCTGAGCCCTTAGTGGTTATTTTGTTATCATGTACCCTTATTTGCTTTTTGAGGGTCAGAGTGACTGAGAAATCCCAGCACATTCAGAAGACGTCGGACAGATGATAGGAATGTAGGAGAAGGAATGAGGCAGGCCTGAAAATCACTTGTCTTGGAAGATTCCAAGTTGTCTTGAGGTGCTGTAGATAATCTAAAAAGATTTCATGATTCTGCCTTTTCCCATGTGGACAGAGAAGAAAATTTAGGCAGAAGTTCTGTTTTAAATTGTAAATACAATTTGAGAATAGTAATGCAATTAAGTAAATATTGAACCGTTAGTAGGAGTAGACTTAAATTTTTAGAGCATTTTAGGTTCACACAAAATCGACTGGAAGGTATATTGATTTCCTCTGTACTCCCTGAGCCCACACATGCATAGCCTTATCCATTATCAACATTCCCCGTCAGAGTAGCGTATTTGTTATAATTGATGAGCATACATTGACTCTCTAGTTTACATGAGGGTTCACTCTTGGTACTGTGCATTCTATGAATATAGACACATATATTCATCATTATGGTACCATACAGAGTATTTTCACTACCCTGCAAGTCCCCTGTGTTCTGCCTAGTCATTCTTCCCTCCACCACTCCCCCTGGTAACTACAGACGTTTTACTGTTTCCATAGTTTTGCCATTTACCCAATGTTGTATAGTTGGAATCATACAGTATGTAGCTTTTCAGACTGTATTCTTTCAATTAGCAATATGCATTTAAGTTTCTTCCATGTCTTCTCATGGCTTGGTAGTTTATTTCTTTCTAGCACTGAATAATATTCCAGTTGGGATGTTCATTTATCCAGTCACCTAGTGAAGGAAATCTTAGTTGCTTCCAAGTTTTGGCAGTGATAAATAAAACTGCTATAAACATTTGTGTGTAGCTTTTGATATGGACAAAAATTTTCAAATACTTTTGGTAAATACCAGGGGTATGATTGCTGGATTGTACAGTAAAAGTATGTTTAGATTTGTCAAACTGTCTTCTAAAGTGGCTGTACCATTTTACATTCCCACCAACAATAAATGAAAATTCCTCTTGTTCCACGTCTTTGTCAGCATTTGGTGTTGTCAGTGTTCTGGATTTTGGCCATTCTAATAGGGGTGCAGTGATATCTCATTGTTGTTTGAATTTGCATTTGTTAATGACATGTGATGTAGAACATGTCTTCATATGCTTTTTTTACCATCTTTGTATCTTCTTTGGTAAAGTGATTATTAAGGTCTTTAGCTCATTTTGTCATTTTATTTACTTTTCAAACAATTATTTATTTTTCAGTTGAATGTTGTGGCAGTTGACATTCAATATTATTTCATGTTAGTTTCTGGTGTACAGCACAGTGGTAAGACATTTATAGAATTTATGCAATGATCCCCTGATTAGTCTGGTACTCACCTGGCACTATACATAGTTGTTGCAACATTACTGACTGTATTCTCTGTGTAACTACCACTTTCTTAGTCCCTTCACCTTTTTCACCCAGCTCCCCAAATTCCCTCCCCTTTGTCAACCCTCACAGGTAAACTTTGCTTTTTCTATCTATGAGTCTGTTTCTGTTGTTTGTCCATTAATTTTGTTCTTTATATTCCACATATAAGTGATATCACATGGTATTTATATTTCTCAGTCTGACTTATTACACTTAGCATAATACCCTCTAGGTCCATCCAAGTTGTTGCAAATGGTAAGACTTCATTCTTTTTTAATGGCCGAGAATGTATATATATATTACCTCTTGTTTATTTAGTCATCTACTGTCAGGCACTTGGTTTGCTACCATATCTTGGCTATTGTAAATAGTGCTGCATTGAACATAGGGGTACATATATCTTTTTGAATAAGGGTTTGATTTCTTTGGATAAATACCCAGAAGTGGAATTGCTGGGTCATGAGGTAGTTCCATTTTTACTTTTTTGAGGAACCTCCAAACCATTTTCCACAGTGGCTGCACCAATTTACAATCCAACCAACTGTACATGAGGGTCTCCAACACTTGTTTGTTGATTCATTGATGATTGCCATCTGACAAGTGTATGGTGGTATCTCATTGGGGTTTTAATTTTCATTTCTCTGATGATTAGTGATGCTGAGCACCTTTTCATATGTCTATTGGCCATGTGTATGTCCTCTTTGGAGAAATATCTATTCAGGTCCTCTGCCCATTTTTTAGTTGGATTGTTTGTTTGTTTGTCTGTTTGTTTGGTGTTGAGTTGTATAGTTAATTACAAATTTTGGATATTAAGCCTTTATCAGATGTATTATTGGTGAATATCTTCTCCAATTTAGTAGGCTGTCTTTTCATTTTATTAATGGTTTCCTTTGCTGTGCAAAAACATTTTAGTTTGATGTAGTCCCATTTGTTTAATTTTTCTTTTGTTTCCTTTGCTCGAGGAGATAGATCAGAAAAAATATTACTAAGATCAATGTCAGATCATTTACTGCCTATGTTTTCTCTTAGGAGTTTTATGGTTTTAGGTCTTACACTTAAGTCTTTAATCTATTTTGAGCTAATTCTTGTACACGATGCAAGAAGGTGGTCCAGTTTCATTTTTTTGCATGTGTCTGTCCAGTTTTCCCAACACCGTTTATTGAATAGACTGTCTTTATCCCACTGTATGTTTCTGACTCTTTTGTCATAGGTTAAATGACCATAAAGGAATGGGTTTATTTCTATGCTCTCTATTCTGTTCCATTGATCTCTGTGTCTGTTTTTATGCCAGTACCTTGCTGTTTTGATTGCTATAGCCTTGTAGTATAATTTGATATCAGGTAGAGTGATACCTTTAATTTTGTTCTTGTTTCTCAAGATTGATATGGCTATTTGGGGTCTTTTGTGGTTCCATATAAATTTCAAGATTATTTGTTCTAGTTCTGTGAAAAATGCCATTGGTATTTTGATAGGGATTGCTCTGAGTAGTATGGACATTTTAACAGTGTTAATTCTTCCTATCCATGAGCATGATATATGCTTCCACATATTTGTATCTTCTTTAATTTCTTTCTTCAGCGTCTTATAGTTTTCCGAATACAGGTCTTTTACCTCCTTGGTTAAATTAATTCCTAGGCTTTTTTGTTTGTTTGTTTGTTTGTTTGTTGATGTAATTGTAAATGGGATTGTTTTCTTAATTTCTCTTTCAGACGGTTTGTTATTGGTGTATAAAAATCCAACTGACTTATGAATATTAATTTTGTATCCTGCTACTTTACTGAATTCATTGATCAGTTCTAATAGTTTTTTGGTGGAATCTTTTGGGTTCTCTCTATATAACATCATGTCATCTGCAAATAATGACAGTTTTACTTCTTTCTTTTCAATTTCGATGCCTTTTATTTCCTTTTCTTGTCTGATTGCTGTGGCTGGGACTTCCAATACTGTGTTGAATAAAAGTGGTGAAAGTGGCATCTTTGTCTTGTTCCTAATCTTAAGAACAATCTTAAGAACAACCTTAAGAACAATCTTAAGAAAAGTTCCTAGCTTTTCCACATTGAGTATGATGTTAGTTGTGGGTTTGTCATATATGGCCTTTGTTGTGTTCAGGTGTGTTCCCTCTATTCCCACTTTGCTGAGAGTTTTTATCATAAATGGATGCTGGATTTTGTCAAATGCTTTTTTTGCATTTATTGATATGATCATATGATTTTTATCTTTCATTTTGTTTATATGGTGTATCACATTAATTGATTTGCAGTTATTGAACCAACCTTGCATCCCAGGAATAATTCCCACTTGATCATGGTGTATGATCTTTTTAATGTATTGCTGAATTTGTTTTGCTAACATTTTATTAAGGACTTTTGCATCTATGTTCATAAGAAATATTAGCCTATAATTTTCCTTTATGTTTTGTAATGTCTTTGTCTGCTTTTGTAATCAGGGTAATGGTGACCTCGTAAAATGAGCTTGAGAGCTTTCCCTTCTCTTGAAGTATTTGGAATAGTTTGAGAAGGCTAGATGTTAATGTTTTTTTTGAATGTTTGGTAAAATTCAGCTGTGAAGCCATCTGGTCCAGGACTTTGTTTGGAGTTTTTTGATTACTGATTCAGTTTCGTTAGTTGTAATCAGTCAGTTCATATTTTCTGTGTCTTCTTGATTCAGTCTCAGAAGATGTATATTTCTAAGAATTTATCCATTTCTTTCAGGCTGTCCAATTTATTATCATATAATTGCTTATAATATTTTCTCATAACCCTTTGTATTTCTGTGGTGTTCATTGTCACTTCTCTTTCATTTCTGATTTTATTCATTTGAGTCCTCTCCCTTTTTTCTTGATGAGTCTGGTTAAAGGTTTATCAAATTTGTCTATCTTTTTAAAGATCCAGCTCTTGGTTTCACTGATGTTTTATATTGTGTTTTTAGACTCTATTTTGTTTATTTCCACTTTGATCTGTATTATTTCCTTCCTTCTACTCATTTTGGGTTTTGCCTTCTTTTACTGGTTCCTTTAAGTGTACGTATAGATTCTTTATATGAGATTTTTCTTGATTCTTGTTGTAGGCCTGTATTGCTATGAATATCCTTCTTAGGACTGCTTTCGCTCTGTCCCATAGATTTTGGGTCATTGTGTGCACATTTTCATTTGTCTCAAAGTATGTTTTGATTTCTTCCTTGATCTCATTGTTGACCTATTTATTATTTAGTAGCATGTTATTTAGCCTCCATGTGTTTGTGTGTTTTTAGTTTTTCTCTTATAATTGATTTCTAGTTTCACACCATTGTGGTCAGAGAGCACACTTGATATGAGTTCATTCTTCTTAAATTTATTGAGATTTGTTTTTTGGCCTAACATGTGGTCTATCTTGGAAAATGTTCCATGTGCACTTGAAAAGAATGTATGAGCTGTGATCAAACAATACAGTGAATGTTTAAATGAAAAAAAAAATTGTTTTTATACTAAAAGACACATTGCCATTACTTGCCCTCAAAATACTCCCCCTTGCTTTGAATACACTTATCCTATCATTCTTGCCACTGTCGTGGCTGCCTCAATGTATGAATTGATTCAAAATGTTTACCTTTCATGGTCATTTTTACTTTGGGGAAGAGCCAGAAGTTGCACGGTACCAGATCCAGTGAATAAGGTGGATGAGGACACACCGTAATGTTTTTATTTGACAGAAATTGCCAGAAGCCATGTTTGACACGGAGCATTGTCACAGTGGAGGATGATGTACAACACACTTTAAAACACACCTTCTCTCAACCGTAGCTCACATCCAACTGATTGCACTAAACATGTTGAAATTGTCACGCACTGTTACTAAGGTCTGACACGCTGCTTCCCATATTGAAGATCCTAGCCTTTCTGTTGGATGGCACTTGGCACCAGCATTCACCATATATGTTGGTTACATCATATATTCTGCTGCTTTAGGGGTAAATGCTGTAAAAATATCAATTAAATCCATCTGGTTGAGTGTATCATTTAAGGTGAATGTTTCCTTGTTGATTTTTTGTCTGGAAGATCTGTCTGTTGGTGTCAATGAGGTGTTAAACTCCCCTGCTATGATTGTATTACTGTTGATCTGTCCCTTTATGTTGTTCAATATTTGCTTTACACATTTCAGTGCTCCTATATTGGATGCATAAATATTTACAAGGGTTTTATCCTCTTGTTGGATTTATTTCTTTATCATTATGTAATGTTCCTCTTTGTCTCTTATTATAGCTTTTTTGTTTTAAAGTCTCTTTTGTCTGGCATAAGTATTGATACTCCAGCTTTTTTTCATTACCATTTGTTTTATATAGCTTTTCCCATCCTTTTACTTGCAGTATGTGTGTCTTTTGATCAGAAGTGGGTCTCTTGTAGACAGCATATGTATGGGTCTTGTTTTCTTATCCATACAGCCACTCTATATCTTTTGATTGGAACATTTAACCTATTTACATTTAAAGTGATTATTGATAGATACATAGTTATTGTCATTTTATTATTCATCTTTATGTTCTTTTTTTTTTCCCCTTCTTCCTCTTAAAGCAGTCACTTTAACATTTCTTATAATATTGGTGGTGAAGAACTCCTTTAGCTTTTTCCTGTCTGGAAAGCTCTTTATCTCTCCTTCATATTTAAATGATAGCCTTGCTGGGTAGAGTAGTTTTGGCTGTAGGTCTTTGCTTTTCATCACTTTGAGTGTCCTGTGCCAATCCCTTCTTACCTGCACAGTTTCTATTGAGAAATCAGCTGGACAATCTTATGGGAGCTCTCTTGTGAGTAGCTAGGTATCTTTCTCTTGTTGCTTTTAGGATTCTGTCTTTGTCTTTAACCATTGCCATTTTAATTATAATGTGTCTTGGTGTGAGGCTGTTTGGGTTCATTTTGTTTGGGACTCTCTGTGTTTCCTGGTTGGTATGTCTATTTCTTTCTCCAGGTTAGGAAAGTTTTCAGTCACTATTTTTTCAAATACGTTTTCAATCCCTTGCATTCTCTATTCTCCTTTTAGTACCCCTATGATGCAAATGTTATTATGCCTGATGTTGTCCCAGAAGTCTCTTAAACTATCTTCATTTTTAAAAATTTTATTTATTTTTTGCTGTTCCAATTGGGTGTTTTCTCTACTTTGCCTTCCAAATCTATGATTCAATCATCTCCTTCATTTAGTCTGCTTGATTCCTTGTAGTGTATTCTTCATTTCAATTATTGTATTCTTCACTTCTGATTGGTTGTTTTTCATGGTTTCTATGTCCCTTTTAAATTCTTGCTATCTCTTTGTTGAAATTCTCACTAAGTTCCTTGAGCATCCTTAAGACCATTGTTTAGAACTCTGTCTCTGGTAGGTTGCTTGCCTTCATTTCATTTAGTATTTTTTCTGGAATTTTTTTCTGTTCTTTCATTTGGGGTGTATTTCTTTGTTTCCTTGTTTTGGCTGCCACTCTGTGTTGGTTTCCATGTATTGGGTACATCTGTTATGTCCCCCAGTCTTGGCCAGGTGCTCTTATGTAGTAGATGCACTGTGGGGCCCTGGCACAGTCTCCCTGCTCACTTGAACCAAGTGCTCCAGGAGTGTCCCTTGGGTGGGTTGCATTTGTTGTCCTGTTATAGATGAGACTTGATTGTTATTGGCATGTCAATGAGTGGGATTATCCCTGAGGGTGATTGGCTGTGAGGTTTGGCCATGTCCATAGCTTGTGGGCTGCTGTGTTAGGGGCTTACCCCATGGAGCAGGATGTACCACAGCAGTCTCTGGTCCCTGCTGAGACTGTGCCTTGGGTGTGCTGCTTGTAGGGCTAATTGGGTGGTGCTCTGCTGTGATTGGAAGCTAACCTCCAGGTATGTTGGTTCTGGGGACTCTTGGGAGGGGCTTCATTGCAGGCCGGGTCACCCATTGCCTGTGACTGGCTGGGGACTACCTGGTAGGAGCTACAAAGTGATCTGCCGTTGGTCGCTGCCTATGCTGGACCTGGTGGCATGTGGAAGAGGCCATGCTGTGAAATGAAGATGGCTGCCACTAGTACCAGGCTTGGGGTAGCTCTGTAAAATGCCCAGGTCTGCCCCAAGGTCTGTTGCCTACCTGCCTTCTCCAATAAGCCTCAGTTGCTGATAGAGCCTTGTGCAGTATGCAAGTTGGGTGAGGTGGGAGTCACAGAGAATCACCAGGATGAGATGAGTTGTGTTCACCAGGTTAACGTAGATTCTGGTTTGGTGCCAGTGCTAAGCCTGGCGCCACTCAGCAAAAGTCTCAGAGAACACCGAGGCCAATGGCTGCCTGCCTGGGGCCTCTAGACCCCCGGGAGTTGTTCAAGAAAGAGTGCAACATGTATAGGACTGGTTTCTGGCTGAGAAAGTCCTTCTGGCATTGTATGAGTTGGGTAGACTGTGGTCCCAGGGAGTCATCAGGGTAGAGTGAGTGCAGATTTAGATTTGGCCACATGGTGGAGGGTTCAACTCAGGAAAGATGGTGCCCACCATCTGGCTGCATTGGACAAGGACCCAACATAGGGAAAATTGTGGCTGTCCCTCCAATTCTTGAAGCCACACAACTCAGTCTCTTCCTATATGTCTCTGATGCCTCTTGAGCTGCAGTTCCTCTGCTAGAGCCCAGCGTGAGTTCCTGCATGTGAGTGAGTCTATACGTGGGCCCTTTAAGAAAATTTCTGCATTTTCCACTGCCTCCTGTCTCACCGAGATGGTCGGAATCCCCACTGTTTTTCACAGCCACATGTTGTGGGGGCTCCTCTTTTCAGCACCAGTATTCTGGGCTGGGGGGCCCAATGTGGAGATGGGACCCCTTGTTCCTCCAGGGGGGACCTTTGTGTCCAATTCTCAACTTCCTCACATAGGTGTGGGGCCGGCTCACTCTGCATCTCCACCTCTCCTACTAGTTTCAACGTGGCTTTTTCTTTATATCTTCGTTATAAAACTTCTGTTCAGCTAGACTTTGGATGGTTCTCCAGGTTGATCTATAATTTGGTTGTAATTCCAGTGTGGTCAGGGAAGGAGGCAAGCACAGCCTCTATCTACTCTGCCATCTTGGATCCTTACTTCATTTTAAAATCAGTTTTCTTATTATTGAACTTTAACAATTCTTTGTATATTTTAGATAACAATCTTATCAAATGCGCCTTTTGAAAATATTTTCAACCAGTCTCTGACTTGTTTTTCATTCTCTTGACAGTATCTTCCACAGAGAAGGAATTTTTAAATTTAATGAAGTGTACCTTATCAATTCTTTATTTGATGGGTCATGATTTTTGTGTTATATCTACAAAGTCATCACCCATGATCTTCTGGATTTTCTTATACTATCCTCTAGGGGTTTGATCTGTTTGCATTTATATTTAGGTCTGTGATCCATTTTGCATTAATTTTTGTGAAGGGTATAAGGTCTGTGTCTAAATTCATTTTTTACAAATGGATTTCTCATTGTTCTAGCATCATTTATTGGAAAGACTATCTTTATTCCATCGTATTGTCTGTGCTCCTTTGTAAAAAAGATCAGTTGAACTACATTTATGTGGATCTATTTCTGACTCTTTGTTCTGTTCCATTGATCTACTTTTCTCTCAGCAATACTGCAATCTCTTGACTGTAGCTGTATCATAGGTCCTGTCAGTCCTGCAACTTTGTTCTTTTTCATTGTAGTGTAGGTTATTCTGGGTCTTTTGTCTCTCCATATATATTTAGAATCATTTTGTCAATATCTTCAAAATAACATTGGGATTTTTATTGGGATTGCATTAAATCTATGCATTAAGTTGGGAGGAATGGACATCTTGAAAATATTGAGTCTTCTATCAATGAACATGGAATCTTTCTACATTTATTTAGCTCTTGTTTGATATCTTCATCAGAGTTTTATAATTTTCCTTATATAGATTTTGTACAAAAAAACAAAGTTTTTACTTAAGTATTTCATTTTTTGAAGTTGTTAATGTAAATGGTATTGGGTTTTTAATTTCAAATTCTGTATGTCCATTGTTGGCATATAAGAAAGCATTTGACTTTTGTATATTTTCCTTGTATCCTGCAACCTTACTATAATTGTTTATTAGCTTCAGGAGTTTTTTTTTCCAATTCTTTTGGATTTTCTACATAGACTTTCATGGCATCTGCCAATAAAGACAGTTTTAGTTCTTGTTTCCTAATCTGTATGCCTTTTATTTTTTCCCCCAGTCTTATTGCATTAGTTAAGTCTTCTAGGATGATGTTGTAATGGAGTGATGATAGGGGCATCTTTGCCTTGTACGTGATCTTAGTGGGAAAGTTTTGAGTTTCTCACCACTGAGTATGATGATAGCTGTAGACTTCTTGTAGATAGTCTTTATCAAGTTTGAGGAAGTTGTCCTTTATTCTTAATTATTGAGCATTTGTGTCATGAATGGGTGTTAGATTTGGTCAGATGCTTTTTTCTTCACCTATTGATATGATCATGCAATTTTTTTTCTTTTTTAGACTGTTGATGTGATGGATTATATTTCTTAATTTTTAAGCATTGATCTAACTTTGCATATTTGGAATACTTTGTTGTGGTGTGTAGTTGATTGGGTTCAATTTGTTATTATTTTGCTGAGGAATTTTGCATTGATGTCCATGAGAAATATCATTCTGTAGCTTATTTTTTTATAATGTCTTTGTTTAGTTTTGGTATTAGGGTAATGCTGGACTTATAGAATGAGTTAGGAAATATTCCCTCTGTTTCTATATTATGAAAGAAATTGTAGAAAATTAGTATGATGCCTTTCTTAAATGTTTGATAGAATTCACCAGTAGACTCATCTCGGCTGGATGTTTTCTGTTTTGGAAGGTTATTAATTTCTTTAGTAGATAGAGTCTAGCCTATTCAGACTGTCTTATTTTTCTTGTGTGAGTTTTCGCAGATTGTGTTTTTAAAGGAGTTGGTTCCATTTCATTTGGGTTATTAAGTTATTTATAATATTCCTTGACTAACCTTTTAATGTCCATGAATCTGTAGTAATATCCCCTCTTTAATTTCTGATATTTGTGTCTTTTTTTTTCTTAATTAGCTTGGTTAGATGCTTATTGATATCATTGATCTTTTCAAATAATTGGCTTTCGGTTTTGCTGACTTTTAAAACTGATTTCTTGTTTTCTATTTCATTGCTTTCTGCTCCAATTTTTAATACTTTTCTACTAACCTTGGATTCAGTTTGCTTTTTTTTCTCTAATTTCCTAAGATGGAAGCTTAGATATTTGATTTTAGATCTTTCTTCTTTTTCAATGTATGCATTCAGTGCTATAAATTTCCCTATAAACACTGCTTTCAGGGCAGTGTTTAATTCCCTCAAATTTTGTTGTTGTTGTTGTTGTTGTTGTTTTTAAATTTTCATTTAGTTCAAAATATTTGTAAAATGTTCTTGAGATTTCTTTGTTGATCTATGTGTTATTTAATCCCCAAATATTCTGGAATTTTCCAGCTATCTTTTTGTTACTGATTTCTAGTTTAATTCCATTGTGGTCTGTAAGTGGACACTGTACATTTTTATTCTTTTAAATTTGTTAAGATGTGTTTTATGACCCAGAATGTAGTGGTCTGTCTTGATGAATGTTCCATGCGAGCTTGAAAAGAATGTATATTCTCCTGTTGGTAGATAAAATAGTCTAGAGCTGTCCATTATATCTAGTTGATTGGTGGTATTGTTGAGTTGAATTACGTCCTTATTGATTTTCTGCTTGCTGGATCTGCCCATTTCTGAGAGAGGGGTGTTGTAGTCTCCAACTACAATGGATTCATCTGTTTCTCATTGCTGGTCTATCAATTTTTGCCTCACACATTTTGACACTCTATTGTTAGAAACATACATGTTAAGAATTGGTAAGTCTTCATGGAGAGTTGACCTCTTTATCATTATATAATGCCCTCTCTTTATCCCTGTTAACTTTCCTGGCTCTGGCATCTGTTCTGTTTGGAATTAATATAGCTACTCCTGTTTTCTTTTGATTAGTGTTGGCATGGTATCTCTTTCTCCACTCCTTTACTTTTAATCTATATGTAGCTTTATATTTAAAGTGGATTTCTTGTGGACAATATATAGTTATGTTGTGTTTTTGATCCACTTTGATAATCAATCTTTTTATTGGTGCACTTAGACCACTCACATTCAAAGTGATTATTGTTATAGTTGGATTAATATCTACCATATTTGTTACTATTATTTATTTGTTGCCCTTGTTCTTTGTTCCTATTTGTGTCTTCCACTCTTTTCCTGCCTTTTGCGGTTTTAATTGAATATTTTCTATGATTCCATTTCTCTCCTCTCTTAGTATATCAGCTCTACTTTTTAAAGTATTTTTTAGTGGTTGCCCTAGAGTTTGCAGTATACATTACAACTAATTCAAATCCACTTTAAAGTAACACTATCCTGTTTCACAGGTAGTATTAATACTTTATAATAACAAAGTAATCTTAATTCCCCCCTTCTCTCTTGTGTCATTGCTTCTCATTTTGCTTATACATGAGAATACATAAGCACGTGCACACACACACACACACACACACACATAAGTGTATATAACTGAATACTTTGTTGCTGTTTTGAGCAAACTGTTATCTGGTAGATCAATTAAGAATAAGAAAATTTAGTTTTTTTATTTTATCTTCATTTATTCTTTCTCTACTGCTCTTCCTTTCTTTATATAGATTCAAGTTTTTCACCTGTGCCATCTTCCTTCTCTCTTAAGAACTTCTTTTAACATTTCTTTTAAGGTCTACTGGCAACAAATTCCCTGAATTTTTGTTTGTCTGAGAAAGTATTTCTCTTTTACTTTTGAAGGATAATTTTTCAGGGTACAGAATTCTAGGTTGGTGTTTTTTTCCTCTCAGTACTAAATATCTCACTTCACTCTCTCCTTGCTGGCCAATTTCTGAGAAGTCAGATGTAATTCTTATCTTTGTTCCACTATAAATAAGGTGTCTCCCCACTCCTTGGCTTCTTTCAGGAATCTTTCTTTATCTTTGATTTTCTGTAATTTGAAATGATATTCTTAGATGCAGGGGTTTTTTTGGTTTTTTTGTTTTCTTTTTTGTTTTTCTGGAAAGGGGCATTATCTTGATTAGTGTTCTCTGAGCTTCCTGTATCTGTGCCTCGGTGTCACACATTAATTTGAGGGAAATTCTCACACATTATTGTTTCAATTATTTCTTCTGTTCCTATCTTCCTTTCTTCTAATATTTCCATTACATGTAAGTTATGCCTTTTGTAGTTTTTCCAGTTCTTAGACGTTCTGTTCTGCTTTTCTCAGTCTGTTTTTTCTTTGCTTTTAGTTTTTGAGTTTCTATTGTGATATCCTCAAGCTCAGAGATTATTTACTCTGCTGTATCCAGTTTACTGATAAGTCCATCAAAGGCATTCTTCATTTCTTTTGCAGTGTTTTGGGTCTCTAGCTTTTCTTTTCGTTCTTAGAATTTTTATCTCTCTGCTTACATTTGGCCATCTGTTTTTGTATGTTGTCTACTTTGCCCATTAGGGCCCTCAGCATCTTTTTCATAGTTGTTCTAAATTTCTGTTTTGATATTTCCAACATCCCTGCTATGTGTGAATGTAGTTCTGATGCTTGCTCTATCTCTTCAAACTGTCTCTTTTGCCTTTAGTGTGATTTGTAATTTTTTTTTAAAGATCTGGGTATGATATACTGAGTAAAATAAACTGCTGTAAATGTGGTAATGAGGGATGAGGGGAAGAAAAATGTTCTATCTTTTTCAAAAGGTTTCAATCTTTTAGTGAATCTTTGCCTCTGGATTGTGAACTTTACATGTGATTCTCAGTCTTTTTTCCATCTTAGGTGGAATAGGAGGGCTAGAGTGGCCTGGAACTGGATATTTTTCCATCTCCCATTTGAAAGGCCAAATGTGCTGGAGCTGGGTATTTCCTTTCCCCCAGGTCAGTTAGGCTCTTTTAAAATCCTTGCAGGTTAGGCTCTGGTTAAATAGTTTCTCCTGGGGCCAGATCTTGTTAAGAAGGACAGAATGTTCTGGCATATTTCAAAATGGTTTCTTTTCTCCTCTCCCAGAGTAGATATTTTCTTGGCTATTTACTTTGAAAACCTGGTAGAGCCTCAGGAGGTAAAGCTCACAAAAGTGTGCCCCCTGCACTCCCTAATGTCTTGGTCCCCTGGAGTTTTTAACTCGCAGAGTTGTCCGCACTGAGCCTCCAGCAATTTATCAATTACACTCAGATTTTCCTGTCCCTGCACTGGTTCCAGCAGAGCGTTCTGTTCTTGTGCATTGCGGTTCTCGGTACACACATATCAGTCCTTCCAATTTTGGGGACAGTATGTTTCCCTGTAACCTTGCTCTCTTATGTATCTAAGAAGAGCTGTTGATATTTTCCGTTTTTCAGGCTTTTGCTTGTTGCTATGATGGAGTAAGGATTTCTAAGCTTCTTACATGGTGAACCAGAAATCACAGATTATATTTTCTGTGAATGATTTTTATAAGAGTAGCAAAAAACTTTTCAGAAGGAAATGATAAATCTATTTTTTCATGGGATTCACTTTCATATTTGTTATTCTTTAAAATATTGTATTTATTTTTTAATTGAGTAGTATACTCATGTGACCCAAGAAGAAAAATTATAATCATGTATGCATGGAGAATTTTTGCTCATATAACTATTCTTGTCCCCAGTGCTTCCTATAATCACGTATGTTAGGTTCTTCTATATACTTCTAGTATTTAAAAGCAAATACAAATATATAATCTTATGAATCCTTTTTACACAAAGGTAGTGTACAATGTATATTTTGTCTATATCTTGCTTTTTTCCCTCTTAACAATATACCCTAGAGATCTGGAAATCTTTCCATATCAATACAGAGAACTTTCTTTTTCTTTCATATAGCTTCATAGTATTCCATTCAGTTGTGTGGTGTACTATATTTAATCGGTTCACTATTAGTGGACACTTGAATTGTTTCCAACTCTGCAAATAAATAATCTTGTGCAAATGTCATTTTGTACGTAAGTAAGTGTATCTGTAGTACATATGACTAAAACTCAGGTTGTTGAAATAAAGGGTAATTATATTTGTACTTTTGATACATATTACCAAATTTTCCTTCACAGCAGTTGTATTAATATAGTAAACTTTATGGATAAACTATAGTGGTTTTTTTTGTTTGTTTATAATTATTGACTACATTATATGAAATGAGATGGCATGTTGGAAAGTACAAAGAATTTTAAATCAAGGAACTTGTGCTAGGTTACTGTACCATTCTGGGCCTCACTTCCCTTACCCATAATGAAAAAGAATAGGATATAATACTTACAAGTTTTCCTCTGCTTTTTAAAATAATAACATTTTATATTTTCCATCATTATCAGCACTGTGTATGTACCGCATGTTTAACATTAGCCTAAATTTGTGATCTTTTCTGATATCCAAAAGCGAAACAAAACCTCTTCATAGCTGTTTTACCCAGAACGAGTTTTCTAAGAATAACTACTTTTAGTCAAATAAATGAGATAAAGTGAACTTTTAGGTGCTCCCTAGAGTGGAATTCAGCTACCAGGTGGTTTGGCCTGCTTACAAGCATCACATTTCAGGGCAGCTGTGGTGTGAGCTGCAAGTTGCATGGGTAGCATCTGGACTAAGCTTCATCAGGTGAATAACTGTGACAGTGAAGTGATCTGTGTCAGGTGCTCCCAGCACATTGTTTCCATGGGCAGACATTGTCAGCCAGCCATGAAGAGCCCTTCTGTCTCATATGCATATACTATGGTGGGCTCTCCAGTAAGGATGCTAAAAGGCATCAGGTGACAATTGCAGTAGGAAGGGTGATCCTATTGGGAGTAGGCTGAATCTTGATGTTTGTTCTTGTTTGAGTCTGGTTGGATAGACACTGAGATTTTAGAGAGAAGGCCGCAAAATGGCCAGTATTGATTGATATTCAGAATCTTCTATTCTGCCATTTTATTATGAAACCACAACCACCCAACATACTCCCAGGAAGTTGGTATTTGTATTAGAATACATTTACGTAGGCTATTCCATTATATAAATATCTCTTTTTATTCTGGCTGTGGAAGTTTCAGCAAGAGAGAAAAAGGAAAACCTTTCGTGATTCATAGGGAAAGGGAGAAACGGATGAAAGAATATAACTATTTGTTGGGTGCCTACTCTCTGCCGAACTGAGTTGGCTGCTTTACATGTAAGCAAAGATGGAAGCTAGGTTTTTGTTTTCCCGTGGAAATGAGCACAGGCTTTTTGCTTTCACAGTACTGGGTAGCCTTTCTGACCCAGAAAATAAAGACCAAAATCAAACACGGCATTAGGTATATACATTATTATATGACAGGGAGAGAACATTTATTGAGGATCTGATCACATTTGAGGTGTTGTACAGAACACTGCGGAGGCAACAAAATTAATTGTCTCCGTGCAGATAAGTCTGCCTAGAACACTGAAATTATCAACTCTCTATCTCTTCAAAGCCCCACATCTATATTGCTCCTTATCAGAAAAAAAAAAAATCACCTCACAGATAATAGTTCCCTAGGAGTAAATTTCTTGTCTTATTTTCCCTTTTCATCTCACAGATAAAAATTGCAATATGAAAAGATAATTCTTCCCAACTGTCAGAAGCCATTAGAATTTCTGCAGCCTGATACTTTTTAAGGTAAACATGCCGTATGCATTTACTGCAATAAACTCATCGGATTTACATTTTGATTGTCGAACACTGTACAAATTGCACATAATTGCCTGCTCTACGGCTACACTCTTGCTATTTGAAACTTTTGAAAATCTTCCTCATCTGGAATTCGGTAAGAGATTAATCTTCCCATCAAATAAGGGGGCAGGAAATTGTCTTTTGCAGTTGTATCCTGTGAGGACACTACTAATTAGAAGCCATTTCCTGCTCTCTGACCACTTTCTAGCAACACTCCCCGGAGGTCCAAGAGATGCCATGTGACAGCATTTGAGGTGAAGCCCTTGGTGGTCAGTAAGACTTGTCTATGTGCTGTGTTTGGAGATAGTAGGAATCCAAATTATTTCCAGATCTGTGCTGTCTTATAGAGCAGGTTTCTCAACCTTGGCATTATTGATATTTTGGGCCACAGAATTCTTTGCTTTGGGGCTATGTGGGAAGTTTAGCAGTAGCCCTGGCCTCTGGCCACTGAAGGCCAATAGTAACTTCACAAGTTTCACAACCAAATGTATCTCCAGACATTACCGAAGGTCTCTAGGGGGCAAAATCACCCCTAGTTGAGAACCACTGTTTCAGAGTAATTGAAATCACATTAAGTATCCAAATGACGGTAAGCTCCTTCCAACGATAAGATACAATCATGTGGATGAATTCCTTCTCTGTCTCTACACAAATGCCAGAAAGAAAAAAAAAAAAACACCCAGAAAAACAAAAAAACAAATTGATTTACACATTAGCTTCTTTACCAAAATTATCTCTGGGTTAAGTTGAATCAGAAGAGATACTTGACTTCTCTGATTCACTTTTCCTGTATGTGGAGAAATGGTAGTTTCTAGCTTTCATTCAGAAGTTTTCAGAGTTCTTGTTTTCTTTCCAACACATGCGGCTGATGATAAGTGTAATTTCTAGAGATGGTAGTGAGATTTGTATTTGGGATTGGTAAGAATCAGAATTAATATATTCTTTAGCTTCCATCACCATGTTTGAATGAGATCAAAGAAAATATAATTATTTATATCTCTTAACATGTGTTTGCTATTCTCAATGGCAGTTTGTATTGTAGTTGGGTGATAAGAGACAGTTAGTTGGCCCCAATACTCTATCTGTAAGTTGCTATAATCATGTGGTCCACTATACATACACTTGGCACTGTAATATTAACACTAATGGTGCTTATTTACTTATATATCTGCTTCCCATTTGTATATGTCAGCTTCCAGATGGCAGGAACCATGTCTATTTTATCTATGTGTCTTCATTATCTAGTATAGTCACTGGAAACTTCCAGGCTAACAATACTAGACTATGAATTCCATGAGAGAGGAATTATATTTAGTTGTGTTCACCACTGTTTCTCTCCAGGTCCTAGCACAGTGCATGGTATATAATGGGCATTCAATATATGTTTTTGGAACAAATGCATGATTGGGAGCCATACTGGGAAACTAGTTGAATCCTGGGTGTGTAGGTCAAAGGAATTTTGATTTCATAGTTCAAATGAATCCAGACTAACTCAGTTTAACTTGTTTCAGCTAGGGTTTTGATAAAAAGTATTTTGCTTCTTTTTACATTTACTTTATAGGTAACCCAAAAGAACAATGTGAGTAGCCCAATTAAATGCTTATAAAAGCATCCGACATCTTCTCACAAATAAGTGCGAATTGGTGTGAACATAGCTTTCTCCTAATGAACAGAGTTCCTTCTATCTAATTCAGCTGAAAAAAATAAACCTGTATCTTTATTTTCTTAGAGTCTCTTTTACCCAATATTTTGTTTTTAAAGGCAGTTTAGCATAGAGCTTAAGAATGCTATTGTCAGGTTGCCGAGTTCATATCCTAGATACACTATTTATTAAGTGTGTGACCTTTCAAAAATTGCTTAACCTTGCTGTACTTTAATTTTCTTATCTAATAGGTACATGAATTTAAAAATACTACCCACCTCATAAAGATAATTGGAAGATTAAATGAGTAAAAATGAATAAATGTGCTTAAAACTCCTAAAAGATATACTGTTAAATAGTACTTTTTTTCAGATCTGATATATAGATATACATATGTACATATACATACTTATCTAGTATACCTGGGTCTGAAAAGTAGTAACACAGATACATATATGTATATGTGTATACACACACACAATATACATGGGTTGTATATATATACATATACACATATGTATAGATATTTATATCTATATCTATATCTATATCTATATCTGGATATAGATATAGATGATATAGATATAGATATAGATATAGATATAGATATAGATATAGATATAGATATAGATATAGATTCCAGGTAGAGGAATTAGATGAATTTCTATGTTTCCCCAACTTTAAACATATTGAATAATTGATCAAAAGCAAAACCTCACTCCATAGAAAATCTTAGAGAAAGAATATCCAAATTGTCAGCTTTTAAAAGGATGAAAGCCTCATGCCACTGCAGAGACATAGTTGGCCTTGTGGCTTTAGCAAAAATGAGATGCTAATGAAGAATGTGAAAGGAACAGCTTTAGGGGAAACAAAGGTATAATGTAGCAGAAATTGCAGACTCAGGGCCTTCCATTTTGTAAATATTTGGATTGGTGGAAATTGGTTAATTGAGGCAATTGATTTTCACCTGAAAATGGTAGCAATATCTAATTCATTAAAGGCTGAAATAACATCCTTTGAGCCAAATGGGGTCATTTCATTCTTAACCTCTTAGTGATATATTAACAGTAGGAAAGCATTTGGATGCATATCTTAAAAAGTGCCACATTAACAGGAATACACGCTGAAAAAAAAAATGTAAAAGAAGCCAAATCTGCACCAGCATTTGCACCAAGGGGGCAGAAAACCCCACATGGCCTCCAGCCCCTGTCCTCCTCTTCAGCGGTATTTTAAGGTCTTTGTTTAATATCGCCAAGCCTACTTGAGTGATAAATGTAACTGTATAAAAATTACTTATTACAAGCTGTCATGTTGCCTCACTCACATCGGCTGGGCTGGAGGCATTGTACATAAAACTTGAATCTTTACCTTGACAGCCTCAGCCGCACTGGCTTTAAAGTAAAATGCTTTCAGTCATGAATACAAAACATAATTTACCTTTTCATAATGCTTCAGTTTGAAACAGGTTGGAAAGCTCATGTTACCATCAGACCTTTTACTTGAACAGAGTGGAGAACCCAGTGAATTCCAAGCTGTCACCTGAAACCCACGGCTGCTTCCCTGCTGATGTCCCTTTGAAGCAAACTTAAGCTGTTAAATCTTGGGGCCTCTAATTTTTAAAGTCGTATTTATGTGTAATTCCTTTTTGCAACTCTGCAGTGATAACATGTTGTCAAGGTGGATTAGCTCATTTTCTAAATTGGTATTTGTATCGGAATTCCTCATTGAATGGATTTTTCTCCTCTTGTAGCTCAGACCCCTTCTAGCAACTGTTAGTTCAAGAGGTCAGAAAGCATGCACTGATACACACATATTCTGTAAAAATGAAGCCCTCACCCATTTGCAAACACAGTCCAATCTACCATGAGCTCTCTCAAAACAATAATACCTCTCCAACCTCTGACTTAGGCCAGCGAGTGAGAAACCGTGGGCCTGGACTTGTGCGTTAGTTCCCAATGTCCGCCTAATCGAGCCGTTGACTACAGCCTGCAGATGTCAGCCAAATGGAAATCGAAAGTGAAGGTCCAAGGAGCCTCTCCGCTGCACAGCTGATTCACTGTGACTGCTTTTATGGTTGGTCATGATGCACACAGTACGTGAGCCTCCGTGTGCGGGGGCGTCCGCCCACCAGCCTCTCTTGACTGCCACCAGAAGGCAAGGGGAATGGCGCCGCACTTGCCTCCCATTAGCCCAATTCCTTTTGACAATGTTCACATTCAGTTAGGGCTCAAAGTGCTTGTACTTGTCAGTTGAGATAAATGATGAAGAAAATAGTTCCCCTGTGGAAAGTGAAACAGAATGGCCAAAGGAAAGACTTTTCTTTTCCATTCCTCCCTGCTCCACTCTTAAGCACCCATCCTTATCAAACAATGCCTGCATTTTGGACTTCGCTTTTTGCCAGATAACGACTGCTGGAGAAAGGCCCCTACTGACTGTAGGGCCTTTCAGTATCATGGGCTGTTCTCTTTTTGAAACTTTAGGGCAAGTGAAACTGATTCTGAAGGAAAATTAGTAGGGCTGGGAAAGTATTGCTGCTTAGACATGTCCCCCCAAAAATGATGGCTCTGGATTTCATAGTCTCCCTGTGTGTGTCTATATAACCCCCTTTGCTAAGAAATTTAAAGCACTATCCAAACACCGCTTTTCATCTTTATAGAAGCCTCATCAGTAAATGTGGTAGTCTTTTTTGCCAGCAGTTTGAACATTTTCCAGCATGTACTTCCAGGACACTCTTCTCCATCTCTTTCCTCAGGCACATTAGCCTCTCCTGGCTGCCCCCCGCCCCCAAAGTACTTGTCTTAGGCAAACATATTCTATTCCTGAGATCATAGCCTCCCAATGCCATCATTACAAATAGTTTGCCACCTCCTTGTCCTTTGGTGCTACCTCCTATGATTGAGGGAAACAGATTTTCTTTATCATACCAAGGAATGTAAGGCAAGACACAAAAGTAAATCTCAAATTAAAATGGTAAAGTCTCTTTCCTCTAGGGTTTGCCTCTTGTGCCTTAGCTATGGACACCTGTAACAAAATGTCATGTCGTGTCATGTCATATCATGTCACACCATATCATGCCCCCATTTCAACAAAGTGCTATTTATTGATAAAAATTTTGCCATTGGACTTTCTTGCCTGATATTATCTCTTTTCTGTATGTTAATATAGTTTCACTTGGGTACTATGTTCTTTAGATAATGCCCATTTGATCTAAGAAGCATAGAAGCTATTGTTGCATCTAGATAATTTGTTTTTTATAGGGTTTTGAATGGGTCCTAATTAGATGTAAACTTATGCTAAATAATGTTTGATGGTTTTCAGATATTGCTTTATTTTTTAAAGTGTCTAAAGGCTGAGTGGATTCTTACTGGGTTCTGGAATAAAGCTGTAGTATGAGATATTTGTATTAGATCAGTGGTTATCAGATCTGCATTTCTTATGTCCCTGAAGCCACTGAAAGCACATTTATTCATTTGCACATTTATGAGTGTTCTGTTAATTTCTTCTAAATTTGAAATAGCATTGCAGTAATGTTATAGAGTATTATTTTAGAGCTCATTTCTGATTGTCCCTGTTCATACACATGCCTCTGAACCAGGTAAACTGATTATTTCAAGTACAAATTAACATCTTTCCATGTATTTAAATTATTGTCATATGTATAGGTATGTCAGAGCACATAGCTCTACCGGATGCAGAGAGGGTCAGCTGGAATGGAGGGAGCATCTGTAATTAAATAAGAATCAATTCAAAATCCACTGTGGGTTTATCATCTCTTGCTAGAAGCCAAGGAGGCTAAAGGATGGTAGATAGTGGTAAGGTAAGTATATGTTATTTACCATCAAATTGAACAATATGTTAATAAGTACTATAGAAGGTCAGAGAAGTGAGAGATTAATGGCTCCATAAAAAGATAAGATGTGAGTAAAATTTGGAAAAGCAGAGAGGAAGGGAGAAGGGTGTGTGTGTCCAGCAGATGCAGTATTTGCTGCTGAAACTGAATGTGGGATGTTTGGAAAATCCCAAGATCGGATTGACTGGAGCAGGACACTTGGGCTGGGAAACATGGGAGGTACAGTTGTTCAAATGGGTTTTGAAGAAATATGACTGCAGAGGAAATGCTGAAGAGGCTGGATTTATCTTGGACGCCATAGTAAAACAAAGAGCCAGTCCACCTGATGGAAGTGTGGGTTTGTGTAGGGGGAGTAGGTTAATATGTGTTGAGTGCTAATATGTGGTAAGCATAGTCCCAAGGGTCTACGTATATTTTCTTGTTAAACCTTATAATGATGCAGGTGAAGTGGGTATGTTTATTTGAAGTCAGTATAATTACTCCAGCTTTCCTGGATGCTCAGGCTGAAAGAAAACATATTTCCTCTCTAAGGCTGTTCAGCAACTAAGCTATAGAACAGAAGCTGAATCTTGAACTACTAGGCACCAGTCTCCAGGGTCTTTGGGGAGACCCTATGAAGAGATTTGTGACTCATCATTGAAATATCATGGCTCACTAGTTTGTACAACCTTCCAGTTAGACTGTATTGGGCAGATATTTAATTTAACACATAACCTATTTAGGGCCACTTAGCATCTGCTTGCCAGTTTTAATGTAGCTATGGTTGATTAAAGTGACCTACCAAACAACGGAGCATAGTTCTTTAAATAGTTCCAAATAGTGTTTCATTTAGACTATTACCTCTTAACTTGAATGCCTTTGAACAATTTCCTTCAACGCTTCTTTATTACTGTCTAGTCATCATGAAATGTTCAGGACTGACAGGCTGATACCGAAGTATTGTTGTACAGCTAACTTCTTTAAATTGTGATTGGGCACTGTGGCAGTTTGGAGAATGTGCCTAGCTGACCTGTTAGAAGGAGGTAACTGACCAAGGGCCGCAGAAGCTGAGCTCTGAAATCCAGAGCCATGTTTTCCCTGAAGCCACAATTCCCATGGGCTACGCCTGCCAAAGACTGCAAGCTGCCGGGATCCCAAGGTTCCTGGGAGCCACCAGACCCCTTTGTCAGCCGGCTTTGCTGGAAGGACTTGCCCAGGCTTCTGTCCCACCTTTCTGAGACTGTAGGGCACTCTAGGTCACTTCTGCCCAAGAATCCCTTGTTCTCTCTTTCCCTCATGGTCTGAAGGCTTCCCTAACCTTTTCTAACTCCCTCCCTGTTTCCTTTCACACAAGCATTCCCCCTAATAAAATTCTTGCACATTTAAACTTGTTTTGGAGTATGCTTCTCCAAGGACCCAGACTAATGGAGACATACTAATATCATTATTGATTTTCTCAGACATCTAAAATTTGGGAAATAAGATAAAATAAATGTAAGATCTATATAAGAAATTGATAAATGGAGTCACAATGAAGTTTGCACAAGAATATTTTAAAGGGGAAGTTTTAGATTTTCTTTGGTTTGCATGTGGATCTCTTATTTTTGAAAAAACAACAGCAAAGCTATGAACAACTATAAGAATATTTTGACGAAATGAAAATGTCTGTGATCTCATTACCATAAAATTTATTTTCATTTTTGCATATAACTTCTTAGCCCTTTACTCTATATATTTGTATTTTATGTAATTGTCTAATATATACATTCCATTTTATTGTCTGCTTTTTTACTAACTACACATTTTTCATGTGTCTACACAGTGTGAATGCCTGTTTAATGACTGCATGATGTCATAATAGTTCCAAATTCTAAATATTATTCTTGTATGGTGAACTTTTACATTGTTCCAATTTTTTTTTCTATTATAAATATTCTTCTATGATCTTTCTTAAATCATTTGGTTCTGTTGAAATAGTTCCTGAGTATAAATTCCCAAGATAGGGTTGGGACTAAAGGACATGATAATCTTTGTGTCACTTGCTATATTTGGCTAGTTTGCTTTTTCAGAAGGGTAGCACTGTGCCACCAATAGAAAATGAGAATTCCAAATTGAACCTTACCTCACCAGTACTGAGTGTTGGGCATTGTATGTTTTTCTCATCTGTTAAATAAATTTTTAAAATGCTGTAAGCCTTTTAAAATTTGTACTTATTTAATTATTAACAAAGGTAAACATTTTTAATTGATATGTATTCCACAGTAAAAAGAAAAGGTGGCATTTAATTGAAACAAAACCATTTATAGTAGATATGAATATTGGTGTACTGGTTCAGTACACTGCTTGTTATCCAAGCAGGAATAGTATTGTTTTTTTTTTCTTTCTCCCTTTCATTATAGGAATACTTGCTCTGTGCTTTTAAAGGAGTGTTTCCTCCTTTGAGTGTCAAACAGCTATTCTCTTTTAGTTCCAGAACACCAAGACAAAACAATAGCCACATTTTATACTGCAGGTGGAACACATGAACATTGTAGATAACTTTATTTAGCATCATTTATTTATCATCTTTTTACCCCAGGAAAGCAATCACAGAAATTAGAAACCTACTTAGAGGTTACATAATGACATCTCATCATCCCTCATGCATATTCACATTTCCGGGACGGGATAAGAACATGAACACACATCAGCCCCTGAAGAGGGAAGGCAGGCAAGACTGAAATTTCATGTGGGCACCAGAGCCTCATTTTACTCGGGCACACGGTGCCTTCTTCCAGAGAGCAGCTGTCAGTTCATTTGTTTGGGACCTGGAATGTCATTTCCACCTGTTTTGTTTAGAGTGGGAAAGCACTGAAAGAGAATTAAGGAAGGGACAGTTTGGGACAAACCTTTTTGGAAATTCTACAAGGGATCTTCCTGGGATTTTTTTTTTTTTTCCAAATTAAATAGTTCCATTGCTTCTAAAATACATTGCTTCTAAAATACATTTACCAAAACTACCCATGTATTAAATAAACAACTGCAATATGAGATATGTCTTCCCCAAATCATATAATTGTGAAAAAATTATATAATCACTGAAATAAGTTTCCCTGTGATAGAAGTTATTGCCCCTTTCTCTATTCTCCAAAAGCATTTTGCATATAGTTTTATTGTTTCATGCTACCTGTTGTATTTATGCTTTTGTTTTTACACGCCTAACTCTCCTTATTAGAATGAAAACTCTTGGTAACAATGGCTTAGTTATTATTTTATACCATGAAACATCTAATAAACTAACATTCCAAGGATGCATCTCATATGGCAGGAGAAGTGTTTTACATGCTTTCTATCATTTAATCCTCGTAACAACTCAATGAAATAGGTACTATTGTCATCTCCATTTTATGGATGAGGAAATTGAGACTTGTGCAGATTAGGTAACTTGCTGAGAGATGCAGTCATTTAGCGGCAGAGCTGGGATTCAAATCAGAGCTGTTTAACTCCAAAACTAAATTCTTTATTACAACAGCCTGGATTCCTAGAATACCATATTTATGGTATTGCCTTTTTTTTTTTTTTAAATGAATGATTGACCAATCCTGTGGGAAAATTTTGGCTCATGTGTTTGGACTTTTTAGAAAGTCCAAAATTTCAGAGTTTATAGGGGAATAAAGTATTCTACTCTACCACCCTACAGAAATTGAACTTATTTATGTATATTGCCAATTCCAATGCCCAAATTTCAATGCAAATTTCAAGGTCATACAGTAGAAAGAACATGACTTGAGAATCAGTGTGACCTGTGCTTTAATGCTCATCCCATTCTTTTACAGCTGTGTCATCTTTGATAAATTATATAACTCAGTAGAGCCTCAGTTTCTTCATCTGAAAAATAAGCATATAATACTAAACTTGGGGCTTTTATAATGGTCAAATAAGATAATTAATATAAAATCTATGAGTGGGACAGTGTCTATATTTTTCATGGCTGTGTGTCCTATGGCTGTGTGTCCTAGCTGGTATCTTACATTGTATGGGGGACATAGTTGGTCTTAATAAATGTTGAATAAATGAAAGAATGAAGTTATGTAGCATCTGTCATACAAAAGATGCTCAATTTATGTTAGTGTTTGTCTAGTCAGATGTCCTTATTTTTGCTTTCACCCTTGTTTAGCCACGTCTCCTTGAATTATTTTCTTAATTTTGGGGTGCAGTATGTCTCCTTCAAAAATTCTGCAATGATTTTAGTATTCTCATAAAGTGTATCTTTGACTTTCATCTTGTCTCACTTGATTTACAGTCCTTAGCAGGACTCAATTACTGATTAAATGTGAGAATTGAAGCCGAGAAATCAGGACGGGTTCCCGAGTCCCATTCCTGGGTGTCTGAGTGGATGGGGTATCAGTGCTGACAGTCACAGAAGGATTAACCATCATAGGCAGGATGTGGGGTTGTACAACAATTAAAGTAGGCTAGGGGTGGTGTGGACAGTGCCAGAAGGTGCCTGAAATATAAAGTGGAGGGTGGAGTATACATTTAGAAGAACCAATAGGGTTTGATAATGAATGAAGTTAGGGTTGGGAAAGCAAGGAAGAGAGAAGACTGCGGTTTCTAGATAAGAACTAGAGAAGGAGAGGTGTGTCAACGGAAACAAAAATGGAAGATACGGATTTTGAGAAATTGTTGATGAAATCCTCTCTTACATATGTTAGATGACAAGAATAATTACAGAAAGAGCCATTATTGTACAGGGTAGAAATACAATTATTCATCTAGGGGCTGCTGAGATGTTTCCTTCTCAGTAAATGTCCCTAGAATACCTGCCTTTTTGTTTTCATGTCACTTTTATAATTTTACTGCAGTTATTCAATATTCTAAATTATTGTTTCTATTGTCAGCTTTTATCAATGAATCTGTTTTTTAAATTATTTATTGAGTGGATTATTATATGCTAGGCACTGTGCTAAATGTTTCATGCATTAACTCTTTTAAGCATCCGGAAAACTCTATGTGATGTGCACAGTCATCTATTGCTTCGCAGACAGTTTCCAGTAAAACTTTTCTCACTTTTCTATAAGCCTCAGTGTCTTCACAGTCCGAAATTCTACAGTGTGTTCAAAGTAATTTGAGCGTTAATTAACACTTTATTCAAAGCTCACTCTGTGCCTGGTTCCAAAGCCACGTCCATATTTCAGCACCATACGTTTCCTGCCCCCCTCCCCCAATCTGTATTTGTTATTTATTGCTGTATGACAAATTACCCCAGGACTTAGTGGTTGTAAAATTACACACATTTGTCTTCCATTTTCTGAGAATTAGGAATCAAGGAGTGGCTTCTCTAGGTTCTGGCTCAGGATCTTTTCTGCAATCAAGGTGTCAGCCAAGATGCAGTCCTGTCAATGCTCAACTGAGGAAAACCAACTTTCAGGCTCCCTCACATAGCTGTCGGTAGGGCACAGAGGATTCACTTGCAAGTGCACTCAGTTGTGGACAGGCCTCATTTCTTTGCTGCCTGTGGGCAAGAGACATCAGTTCCTTGCTACACTGGCTTCTCCATGACGCTGCTTGCTTTCCCCGGAACGAGGGACGTGATAGAGAAGAATGGGATAGAGAACCAACAAGATGGAAATTCTAACCTAATCTCAGAGGTGACATCCCATTGCTTCTGATGTATTCCATTTCTTAAAAGTGAGTAACTAAATCCAGCCCACCTTTAAGAGGATGGAGATTCCACAGAGGCACAAATACCAATGAGACAGGAACCATTGGGGGCCATCTTAGAGGCCTCCTACTGCAGGGAGAAAACTGAAGCACAGAGAAGGAAGACATTTGTGGCTAAATTACACACTAGGTACATCTGACGCCAGAGTCTCATCTCTTGGCAACTGCATCATACTGTTGCCATAAATATGTTGTGCTCTAGGAATCCAGATAACCTACTTGCTAGAGAAATAATAGGCCCCCTTGAAGACTTCTTTTATGGAGTTAAGAGTATCAGGTTGCTGCAGAGAAGTTCAGAAAGTTATTTTCTTATTATTATTTGTTTTATGTCAGTTACTGCAGAGACATTTGGAAAGATTTTGTTGTTGTTCTTGTTTGTTTGAGCTTACATCTGAGTTGGATTTCAAATGTTAGATTTCTAGATAACTGTGACATTGCTGTAGTTTCACAACAAAAAACAAAAAACGTCGAACCCACATTCCTACTCACTCACTTTAGTTTTCTGACCACAGTGAGAAGAAGGATATGGCTGCATGAAAACACTTCAAAGAGGCACAGCCAAGAGCCAAGGCAGATGTCAGTACGCAATCTCACACACACTTTAAAACCAGAGTTGGAAAAGTATGTATGAGAGGGGTAGGGGGAAGAGGCACATTAATATATCATAATGACTGCTAATTAAGTACATATATAGTGATAGCAAATAGTATGTTTGTCAAAATCAAATTTGTATAATTCTTTTAGAAACTTTAATATTCAGCAGTCTGATAACATTCAGGTAGAAGCTTTTGTCCATTTCCATGATGAGAAGCTCATCTAATACAATTTAATTAGGAGGACTCGGACAGTGTTAATGAACAAATGCCACATCACTATGTCCCCAGAGTACTACTGTACAAGGCAAGTGATGCTTTTTTAATGGAAAGTTAGAGGTGCGTCTGTCATTTCTCAGACCTGTAACAGACCTTTGCATACATAGAGCGGTTAAGGAGCCTCAGATAATTTTAGAATTTAAGTTTCCAGGACAGCATTACTCATTTCTTTTGCAGGTGTTTCTCCTGCTTCACGGGACACTGATACTACGAGAGGCTCAGTGGAAAAAGGAAAGTTCTGTGGAATGTTTGTGAATAAATAGTCTGTGATGCAGAATAATCGATTTGCATTGGACATAGTCATAAGCTGACAAAAATAAAACTTTGTGCTACTGTACTTGGGACTGCACATCCCCTCTCAAATGAGTTGCTGTTTCCTAGGGAAGTAGGCATGAGATGGAAAACCTTCCTCTAGGCTCTTCCCTAGGAAGGTAGACTTGCCTTGTCCCCTCTTCCCTTACTGTCCTTTCAGTGGGCTTCCCACCAAGCAAACCATCCCCTCATCCTGAAGAAAGGCAATTTCATCCCCTTCTCTGTTTCTCCCCTATGACACGGGCAATCAAAACTTAGTAGACCGTGTTCTACCTTCTTTGTCCTGATGGTAGACTTGAAATGATCAAAATCACATACAGCTTTCTCATCAGCTCTAGGGAGAGATGCTCACAGACCACTGAGAGAGGGAGAGAGAGAGAGAGAGAGAGAGAGAGAGAGAGAGAGAGAGAGAGAGAGAGAGAGAGAGAGAAGGATGAATAAGCAAGAAGATACAGTAAGATGTGACAGATGCTATGCAGACATGTCTAAAATGATAAGGGAGTGCACAAAAAGTAATGACTCCCCACGAGAGAATGTGCTGGATATTCTCTCTGTCCCTTTCAGACCTACACATCACGCCCCGCCCTTCGCTCTGTGCACTTGTAAGCTGCAGCTGACTTCTGTGCCCTTCTCAGCAGGCCTGTCTTGCTCTCTTTTCGGCTTGGGTTTGGTCAATGGGAGACACCAACAGGGGCAACGTGAGGGAGGTCAGCTGTTTATTCCCCTGGCTCTTGCTCCGCTGGGCCACCATTTGCTATTGGCTGCATTTCTTACCAGCTTCTGACTTTTCATTCTTCTCTACATCTAAGCTCTCATTGAATTCCAGTAATGGCTTCCCAGAGAGGGTTTCCCAAGGTTGCTAGCCTTCATGGACTTCACATTCTTTGTTAGTTTTTCTTAACTCTCTCTGCACCTTTACTATACTCGCCTTAGTTATCTCTTCTGAGTGTGTCATCTTCCTGCTGGGTTGCTGACTCTAAAGTGCCTGAAAAAATGAAAAAAAAATGAATCACTGCAAAAAAGGACACCAACTACAGCAGCTTATCTAGGCTGGAAAGACATCTGGGCAGAGAGTGCTGTATATTCTTGAAGCCGTTTCTGAGAAAAGTTTTGAACCTTTTCAAGATAGACCAAAGATACCGTGTTTCCCAGAAAATAAGACCTAACCAGAAAATAAGCCCTAGCATGATTTTTCAGGATGACATACCCTGAACATAAGCCCTAATACATCTTTTGGAGCAAACTTTAATATGAAACCTGGTCTTATTTTCAAGATATACACTAGTCACGTGGCAGGTATCAAATACCACGGTGAATTGTTGGCTTCTTTTCATGTCTTTCTGTATTGTTTCACCAAGAGGGAGAAAGGCAATTAAAACCAAAATGAAACAAAGCTACTATATATTTTGCCTACTGATTTAGCCAGATTTAGCAAAAACAAAACAAAATTGAAAAACAGTATACCCCATTAAATGTCATATGAACAACGAAAAATTTTTTAGTGTATGTCCACATCCAAGTATTTCATGAGACATATTGTATTTTACCTAGAAACTATACCTTCAGGTCCTTTGATATAGTGGGCATATATGCTTCTTGACTGATAGATTTAGGTGTTACAGAAAACAAAAGGCCTCCAAAATAATCAAGCATCGGCCAAGGATTGCCATAGGCAGAATGTGTCAGAAGTCATCAAGCATCCCCAAGGGCCACACATGCTGTCTCTGTGGGCTCCCTTGGTCCTAATATCCTTCTTATCATCAAAATGTATCTATATTTTGGTTCTCCCAGGCTATGCATCATCCAGGAAGGCTGTGAAGGATAGAGTATATAATTTGGATAGAAGGAGGTTCAAATTCTAGTTCTACTAGTTGGTGGCTGTGAGGCCTTGGGCAAGCTGCACCTCAAGCCTCAGTTTCATGAGCTGTACAATGGCAAATGCGTAACGCTAAGTGGGTTGATTAGGGTAGATCTCATGCATGTGAGTGACTAGCCCAGTGCCTGCAACACAACAGACACTAAAAATCCCATAATTTTTTTATTTTTATGTTTTGTAACATAGAGATTGTGCCAGGCCAATAACTTGCTTTTGTAGATAATGCTATCTTGTAACTGAGGAACCACCTTTGGAGTAAAGAAATTATGTAAAGAAATAAAATTGGACCTTTTTATGACCATTTAAATCTTATGACTGTATTATTACAAAATTTTATTGTAAAATTTTAGCCAACTCTGATAGCATCAGCTATGAAAGAATCATTTTAAAACATGAATTCAGATCTTGTACATTAACTAAAGGAGCAGTTAATTTTTATAAACATGATATTGCTTCGAGCTTTTAAGCATGATGTCTTTAAGTATATCCTATAAGACAATCTCCTCAAATATGTACATTCACAAAATCTATTTTACCTTCAAATCTTGCCAAATATCTATCACTTTTATAAATTGCTGTACTTTTTTGTACTCAGGAAGGTATTTGGCTCCATCTCAAAATTTGAAAATCATTAAAGGAAAATAGTAACTGATTACAATAATTCTTCAAGCTTTCAATTAATGTGAGGTTCTATTTGACAGAATGAGATAGAGGGATTTCATTTTATGTATTTGCTTGTTGGGGAGAAGCCCATGTTGTACAGATAGTAAAAGATGGTTTAAAAGGATTAAAGAAAACAAGAATTCTTTGAGGATGCACTTCATATGTTTATATATATACATAAAGATTTTCTAGTCCCTATTATATTTTAAAAGAACTTTCCTTCCATGGAGAAGTACCAAATATGCATCATTCTGTAAATGACTTGTAGGAAATTATAATAATAAATGGAGAATCAGCACTCCAGGGTTAGTTCTTCTTCATATATGTAACTAAACGTTTTTACATAAAAAAACTGAGATGTTGGACCCGCTCTTTTTTCCATGGTATTTTTGACATCAAGATTATCTTCTGTGTATTTTGTCCAGTGTAAACAAATGATTATTTCAAAGCTTAAGTTAACTGCAGTTAACAAAAGTCTTGAGAACTGGATTAGATGACGCCAAGAGTTAGCATTATCTGAGGAAGTCCAGTCTAATTAGAAGATGTCTGTTTGGTCCCCTTGGGTGACTCTTCTGCAGTATTGCTTCATGCCACCAGGTCTGGGTACTCCTGTTCCAGTGATATATGTTCTGTTATGATGGTGTCTTGAGACTCAGACTTAGATAGTTCTAATGTTATTTTAGGTAGGAGACTGAGGCTGAGAAATAAGCCAGCTAGTGACAGATCTAATGAGGTCAATTGCGTGGTTTTCCGTGAGGCTAAGCAAAGGCAAGTTTGTAAACCACTGAGTTTGCATTGCTGTCTCCATCTTTCATTTCCATATAAATTCAATAATAGTCTCGAAGCACCAGCAGAAACAGTGCGCTGAACAAAATCCTTTCAAAAAGATCATTTCTTGAAGAATTTCATGAAAACAGCAGCAGCTATTTAAAGCAGCATGTATGTCATTTTCCACGAGAAAATTGAGCTGAAGAAATATGCTTTTCCATTCATATTATCTTCCTAAATTCTAGATATCTTTGTAGATGTACAATAGCGAGAGCCCAAATATTTGTATTCCAAATGAGCTTTTAAAAGATTCAATCCTTGTTATCCCAAACCAAGATTTCAATAAAAACAGTTTGGACTAGCTAGCACGATTTTATGGTTCATATCACCAGAGACCACATATAAAACAGGGACAATGTTTTGCAAGAGAATTATATCTCTTTCCACATATTACCATTTTAAAAGCCTAGCACTTTAATGTTTTTTCTTAGTCATCACGGTGGCAAATTGCTTATATGAATAACTGTCCAACTGAAATTAATGATCACTAGCAAAGAGAATACAAAGTCAATTCGGAATATATCAGCATGCCTCTTTCTGTTTGGTGCCATAGAATAAGAACAACAATTAAAGCAACAACAACAACACCTGATTCCCATTTAAGAAAGAAAAATTGGACTGTAAATTTGCAGTGTTGACCTCCTGAGACAGAAAGGTGAATAAGAGATATTTGTTTGTGAGTGAGGCAACCAATTTTCAGGGAAATGCAATGTTTGCTAATAAGGGCAAATGGTATTTGAACCTCTTCTTAGGCTGGGCTTGGAAGTTTTCAGGTGCTATTTGTCACATCCTGATATGACAGGTCTGGAAAGCAGAGTGGTTTGTGGCTCACACACAGGCCCCAAGGACACAAGGATTCTCAATTGCAACCCCACCTCTATTCACTGTAGCCAACAGCAGTTCAGGGAGAATGTTGGGATGCCTTGGGCTCTTCAGAAATTGGCAATGTCTATCTCAGTTTGTTTAAAATTACCCCAGAGGATTTGTAAAATAAAGACCAATGAACACTCAGAAAGAACATTCTGAGAAATGCAGTTAAAATAACAGCCCCATTCTTCCTCTTTGAAGGAACCTATCATTTTTTAAAATAGCATATCCTCCTAGATTAGTGTTATGTATCGTGTATGACTGGTGAGAACTTTGAAAATGAACTATCAGTCATTCTACTTTGAAATTTACTTAAATGCAACACCTGCTGCAGTGTCCGCTGTGTGCTCAATGAGGGGTCTCAGGAGGCGGCATCTTTGTCCATTTTCTGTCTTCATTTGTCAGCTTCCGGGCACAGAGACATCGTCTTCACTATCCCTTGTTATTAGATAAGTAGATAGCAAATGCTAAAAAGATTGATGGACTGACATATGTTGGCCATTTAAGAAAATTAAAATACAAACATGGAGTTACTATTTAATGCGTGCAAAGTTTCAGTGTTGCAAGAGAACAAGTTCTGGAGATGAATGGTGGTGATGGTTACACAACAATGTGAATGTGCTGAATGCCTCAGAACTATACATTTAACAGTAGTTAAAACAGTACACTTTATGTTATGTATAGTTTGACACAAAATGATGGAGTTACTAATAAAGGGAGGGGAAATAGTAAAAGGGAAACGGGTTTATTTTCCTGTTTCAGTTCACAACTGTAGATTCTTTTCCTCTTTTTCCTTTGCTAACATCACAGGGACTGATCATTAAGCAATGGTGCTATTCATATCTGTCACTTTATATAGCCCGAAAAGGTTTCCTTTCAGGTTTTCTTGACTGAATTGGAAATTGCTTATTTTTTGATTTGATTTGACACAGTCAAAGAGAGAGAGGTAGGGAGGGAGGGAGCAAGGGAGGGAAGGAGGGGGGAGGAGAAAAGAAATCGGCCAAGATTATATTAATTGTAGGATTACCAAATTGAAGCCAGATCATATGCCATTGATGGAGATGTCTGACCTGCTGGTACAGTTTCCGTATCACTACTGAGATAAACATCATTTTTTGAAATCACTCTGGGGTCTGAGCAGCTCTTAGTATCCTCTTTCAGATGTGGAGGCATATGGCAAGAAGTTCTTAATTGAAGAGAACTGTGACCCAATGATGAGGGCAGGACCAATGGAATTTAGAAATGGATATTCTTAGATCCAGAAAAAGGAAAGGAGAAAAAAAAAAAAAAAGACCCTCTGATATATCCTGCGATGAATCTTTCTGATATGATTAATCTTTTATATTTTAACTCTTCTGGAAAAAACTACTCTGCACATATTAACATTTTCCTATGTGTGATTTAAAGCAATAGCTCTATATATTTAATTTGTATCAGTGGCTGTATGTATTTATATAACCGTACATGGAACAAAAGGTGAATACTCACCCACTGCCACCAATTTCTTTGGTATTCTTAGGATATGAAATTTTGGCATATAAAAGATGATTTTATGTATTTTTGAAACTATTGGAATGAAATGAAAAAGCAATAACACATCAAAGATCTTGGCTTATAATGAACGAAGAAAAACTGTTTTTGAATAGTTAGAATTTTAACATAACGTTTGAATGTTGTAATTATTGTTGTTTCTTTCTTTTGTGAAAAATGCAACTAAATAAATGTCTTCCAATAATAATCTTTAAAACACATAAACTAAACTTGATGGCTTTTATTTGTTGTTTAAGTTGATGGAATGCCTGAAGTATGTCCTTGCATAAACTGGCTTGTAAATGCAAATTTAGGTAAGATTTTTGAGAATACATATTTCTTACTGATTTTGTGTATGGTATAAAAGATAGAGCATTTTATAAAATAAGACGACTGGAATGAATGGCTAAAAACTGGAATGAATGGAATGAATGGCTTGGAATGAATGGCGAAAAACTTGGAGTGAATGGCTTTTCTTCTTTGAAAGCAGTTTTTGACCTTGTCCGGTGGCAAATGGCAAGCACTGTCATGATATCCTGACTGACTTGACAGTTCCCTGTAATAAAAAGTTTAGTTCTGAATAGATCACATATTTGATTCCCTAGATTCAAGAACAGATCTGCTGAGCTCATTTCATAGCCCTTTGAGCATCACTGCTTTTGAATAATATGGTTAATATGGTTAGGTTTTCTGTCCCCTCTCTCTCTGTTGGTATTTACCTTTAAACATGTTTTAAAACATTACAATGGCTAAAAAGCCATAGGCCCATTTATAACAATATCAGAATAACAGGTTTGTGTCATAGTTAAGTGGCAGTTGATCTCAAAATAGAAGTGGAATCTAGGCCTTCCCATCAAGTCATAGAAAACCAGAAAACTACGATCTAGCCTCTGCCTAATTTATATTATATTTATGGTTGAGAGGAAAGAGAAATTTGGGGTTGTGATTGTGGATGTACATTGCTACCCTGTGGCAAGAAAACATGGAATTGACAGCTTAGAAAACTGGAGTGAATTATAGAAAGACAACACCCTAAAAATATACCTAGATTCTGTAGATTCTATTCCAGTTCTGCAGTAATTACCTGCAAATCCATCATATTAAGCAAGTAATAATTAAGCAGTAGTGCCCAAAGTACTGTTATCTGATACAGGATATTTTATGGCAAGGTACACATAAGGACAACTTTTTAAAATTTTAAGATAGAATAGCTAACATTTTGAGGCCTCAAACTTTATTCAAAGCACTGTTCTCCCTATCATTTCATTTCATCTTTGCAATGAGGTTGCTATTATTATTATTATCATTTGCTTTTCACAGTAAAGAAAGGAATAAGAGGTTCAATGAGTTTTCCAAGTCCCTCAGTTAGCAAGGGGCAGAGCTCCAGACAGTCGGACTCTGGAGTCAGCCCACTAAACCCCTGCTACAGCTCTTCCTGCTTCTACCCTGCCTACCAAAAAGGCCTTCTCATAGTCATTGTACAAAAGAGAAAAGAAAAAACAAAGCGCTCCAGAGAAGCTTCAATCCTCAAAGAAAGAACTCAGATACTGTGTGTTCAGGTTAGAATGCCACCCTCCACACTACAGTTTTATTGAGATAATTGACACACAGCACTATATAAGCTTAAGATGTATAGCATAATGATTTGACCTACATATACTGTGAAAAGACCACTGCAATAAGTTTGGTTAACATTCCATCATCTCATATAGATGCAAAAAAGAAAAAAGAAAACAAAAAAGTTTTCCTTGTAATGAGAACTGTTAGGATTTACTCTCTTAACAACTTTGATATATATTGTACAGCAGTGTTAACTATAGTCATCATGTTGTACATTCCTAGTACTTAGTTATCTATAACTGGAAGAGTGTATCTTTGACTGATTTAATCTGACCCTCCTCCCCCATCCCCTTCCTCTGGTAACCACAAATCTGAGATCTTTTTCTGAGTTGTTTTTCCTTCCTTCCTCTCTCTCTCTCTCTCTCTCTCTCTCTCTCTCTCTCTCTCTCTCTATATATATATATATATATATATATATATATATATATATATATATATATTTATATATGTCTTTCTCCATCTGACTTACTTTGCTTAGAATAATACCCTCAAGGTCCATCCATGTTGTTGCAAATGGTACAATTTCCTGCCTTTTCTGGCTGAATAATATTCCATTTTGTGTGTGTGTGTGTGTGTGTGTGTGTGTGTGTGTATCTCACAGCTTCTTTATCCATTCATTTGTTGATGGACACTTAGGTTGTTTCCATGTCTTGGTTGTTATAAGTAATGCTGTTATGAACACGTGCGTACAACTAGCTCTTCAAAATAGTGTTTCTGTTTTCTGTGATGTAGTCCCCAAAATGGAATTGCTGGGTCATATGGTAGTTCTACTTTATTTTTTATTTTAATTTTTTAATTAATTAATTTTTTTTGTCAGTTACAGTTGACATTCAACATTATGTTAGTTTCAAGTGTACAGCATAATGGTTAGACATTTATATAATTTATGCAGTGATCCCCCTGATTAGTCTAGCACCCACCTGGCATTATACGTAGTTGTTGCAACATTATTGACTATATTCTCTATGCTGTATTTTACATCCCTGTGACAATTTTGTAATGGTAATTCTATTTTAATTTTTTGAGGCACCTCCATACTGTTTTCCATAATAGCTGTACCAATTTACAATCCCACCAATCATGCACAAGGGTTCCCTTTTCTCCACATTTTCACTAGCATTTATCTCTGGTCTTTTTGACGATGGCCATAGAATGCTTTTCCAAAAGCTAAAACACAAAGGTGATTAACTCATCATCTGCAGTTGTACTGAAGACCCAGTAGTAAGTAATGGACGCCAGGCATTACCTCTTCCTGGTGAGAAGACACTGGATGCCGGCTTAGAACTCATTGTTCTTACATTATATTAAATATGGTTGGGAAGTTTAGATCTTTCTTATTGAAGAGTATGGGGCCAATCATTTCCCACAAATCCCCACTTGACTTCAATAAGTTTGGTAATATGAATGTAAAAGTTTTGTTTTCCAGAATAAATAAAATGAGGTAAACATCATCTTTTAGATATTTCAATTATTTGTGTCGTGTTAAATATGTCATGTCTCTGAGTCTCACTTTAACCCCTATAATAAAGGAGTTCAAGCAGATAAACCCTAAAAAGCCATTTTAACCATAAAAACTGTGGATTCCAAGGCATAATGAGGAGTATAACCAGTTCTGGTTGTCTAAAATGGCTCTTCTCATCTTGGACATAGACATTCACTTCGCATTCTTACCTGAGGCCACACAAAATGAAGATTAGTTATATATGCAGCCCCATTCATCCCCCATGTTTGATGGGCATGGGGGCATGGGGTATTTTCCTGCCTAGTCTCCTCTGTATGCTGATAAATGTGAACTGGCATTTTAAGAAAACTAACCCAAGAACTGGGACGTCTATGGATAGAGCTGGACTTGCTGTTACTCTCTAGTCCTGACTTCCTGTTAAAACTTTATGGTTCTAACTTCCTGGGGGAGGAACATCTTGAGGGGAGAGTCACTTTTGCACATGAACGGCGGCCTGGAGGTGCACGTTCTCTCACTGTTACAGTGGTTTTGTTTCTTTTTCTCTTCCCGAATAAACTCTCCTTTTGGCGGAGTACCTGGAAAATTATTTGTCCAGTCGACAATATCCTCTTCCACTGATAAATGTGGGAGGCCACACCTTCTCTTAAAGAGGAAGACTCTCCCAGGTGTAATTCATTTCTGGTTTTACCTGCCTTCCACAGCCACCTTTATCCAGGGAGAAAAGGTATGTGGAAACCTTCATTGCCTCTCAACAACTGCCTGGCGTGAGTTAGGTGCCTGTAAGTTCTGTTGGTGTGTTGTGGCTTTTTGTCATTGCTAACTAGCCATGATGGTGTTAACTGTGGATGACTTGAAGCCTGAAGAGTGCCGAGAAAGGTGCGATGTCTCTATGACAATGAATTATTGAATATTGCTCCTTTCTGTTTCACAGCCTTGTGAACAAGAAAGTCTGGCCTGTGAGTTGACTTGCCAATTTCCTTCACTACAAGTGGCCCCTGCTGGGCTGATCTATTCTTCCACTTGTTCTCCTGGCACCTGCTCACATGGAGGGAACTCTTCAACACGGCACATCTGTTGTGGCCTCACAGATTCTTTTGCTGTTGCAGATCTGTGTGTGATGAAAAGTCCTTTTGTGTGAAAATCATCCAGCCTCAACCACACAGTTCAGCAGTTTTGCTGAAAGGAGAACAGTCTTGGCTGTACTCGGTGAATCAGGACGCCGTTAGCAATCTTGCCTGTTTCTGCTTTGCAGAAGCAGTAATCACAGCTTCTATCCCTCGTTTGCACTGTGCCCATATGGGTAAGTCATAGGGTTTTCATGCCCGAGCTGTATTGGGCCTTATCTATTTGATAACACCTTCTTTGTAAGAAAGATTGTGTGAGTTTTAGTTACAGTAAGACAAAACCCTTACATTGTGCTTCTGTATGTTTTCCATGTAGTCACAAATTGCAGTTAAAGAAGGGAGAATATTTCTGATGAAAAGAAAAAAAAGTTACTTGTTTGGTTCCTTCGTTCTTTGAGATATAGGTTCCCTCTGCTTCTTTTATTCAAGTTCTTTATTCTCTATTTGATTTTGTCTATCTGGCAGATGTACGGAGAGACTAATGACCTTCTCTTAGGTCTCTACCTTCTCAGTAGGTCTCTGTGGACCTACTCTGGTTTCCACTGTACTATGGAGGACTCAACGTTTTACATTTTGTTGGCACTACTAGCAAGCCCTAAAATCTCAGTTTGTCCATTGAACTTCCTTTGTCCCCTGGGATTGTGCCATAGCAACTTCACGCTTGGGGGCCTCTTCAATTGTGTTTCTGACTCAGACTGATAGGCTGATGGCTTCTGGAAGATAGAGACTACAAATCACTCTTGTTTGGTATGCCCACTGCCTGGTTTTATTTGTTTGAGTGGTTGAATAGATGAGAGAATCAATTGATGAATGAATGAATGAATGAATGAATGAATGAATGAGAAATTTAGGACTAATTTTGATGTTGATATTGTTCATAAATAATGTTGTAAATAGCCTAATAATCTGAAGGGATTCCCTTCATAGCTCTTGGAATGCTAAAAATATGTACTTGTGATAAGTAGTATCTGTCCTGCAATTCTTAAGTTCTCCCCATCCATCACACCTGTACTACGTTTATTGCCCTCTCTGCTAAGGCTGGAGTTCATTAATGTCCATCCTTTCATGTCAGCAAATTCCCTGACATCTCCGATAGCTCCAACCCAGCTGGCCATCTCTTCTTCCTTTAAAATCTCTCCTCCCTTTTCCAAGTTACACCTCCTCACTGCTCCTCACTGCTTCTTTCACTGGACTCTGTTCTTTCACCTCCCCAAATACTGGTTTTTCTAAATATTCAGTCTCTGTCTCTTTTCTCTCAATTTCTTTTCTCTTTTTGGGGGTTATCATCTATCATCCGTCATCTCTAGACATACCGGTGTCTGGTGCGCTGCCATCTTTTATGATCCAAGTCCATATTCCCAATTGCTCGTTTCATATTCCTAGTTAGGTGTCCTACCAGCTCCTCAAAGTAAACATTTCTTCAATTAAGCCAATTCTCAAAGACAAGTTTCTTCTCACTTTCCTAGTTCTGTTGACGGCACTTCTAGTTTCCCAACTCGAGGCCTTGGTATCAACTTTGATTTTTGTGTTCTCATTCCTCTTTTACCAATAAAGTCCTGTGCATTCTGCTCCTTACCTTATCTGTCCAGTTTGCTCTTCCCATCATGACAACCACTTTAATTCTAGTTTTCACACTCCCTTCAACCATTTTCACAGTGGACAGCTGTTCTTCCCACCTCCCGGTTCTATTCCAATCTATAATTTCGGTTGGTCAGACTTTTGACATAATCTGTTATTCCAGAACACTCAACTCCCAGACAAACTTTAACCTTCATTTTCTATCATGCCTCTACATTCTCCTGTTGGTGGAGACAATCTAAATGATTACTTTCTGTTTTTCCCATCATCTTCCTACTTTTATGTACTTGCACATGCTGTTCCTTTTGATTGCAATGCCCTTTTTAATATATTTGCCTCACAAACTTGGGTTCATTTTTCAAGATTCAATTCAAGCGTCCCTCCCTCTAAAAACAACAATAACAAAACACATCTGGGGGAGGTTGCAACCATACCAATAATTAGAGTTTTAAGGAAAAAAGTCCACCTTTCTCTCCTTTTGCTTTCATGGTATTATAAATAAATGACTATAATTTAATGTGGTGTACCTAAATATTAGTTTATATATCTGTCCTCCTATTCAGCTGTGAGTGTTACAAGGGTGACGACTGCCTTATTTTTCTTTGTTTCTCCAATACTTCATATGGCTCAGCGTAGGCATTTTATAAATACTTGCTAAATAATCTGTTGAACATTTAGCTTCAATCGTAGTTGTACATATGGGAGATCCTAACTGTTGCTTTTTTCTTTGAGTTCTGCCCAGTTGAGAAATAGGTACAGTGAAGCAGTGTACATCATCTGTTTCATCGTTAGCAAAAACCACAGAAAATAACTTGGCCGCGCTTCCTAACTCCCACTCCTCTTTCATCTAATCTCCTGAGGCACAGGTGAATAGGCTGTGACTGAGAGCAGAAGCCTGTTTCCTGAGTGGGCAGTGAAAGTGTAAGATGAACCTCTCCAAGTCTAAGCACAGGTGGCCCAGGATGGTGAGAGAGAGCCTGTTAGTTTTTGTGGTACCCTCTGGAGATGCAGACCAATCATAATGATCATTCTTCCTCCTGATGGAAGAAAGGAGTATGGGAGTAGAGTAGGATGACCAACTGGTTCCAGGATATTCTTAATTTCAGCACTGAAAGTCCCAGGTCCCATGAACCACCTTAGTCCAAGCAAACTGGGACAATTGGTCACCATTAAGTAGAAACAAGGAAAGAAACTTTCTCTTTAGCACTTGTGTGAGAACAGAATTTCTGGGAAAGGGTAATATTAGAGTGAAAAAAATTCTCTCCGGTAATTATGGTCTTCAGTGTTTCAGATATGAATGGTTTCACCTTTTCCACTAAATTAAGTATAAAGTATTTACCCAGGCATTCCAGGACCTCCTCAGTTTAGCCCCAATGTACCTTTTTGATTCATCACTCATCATTATACAAATAATTGTGGAGAACCTGCCATATGCCAGTCACTTTTTAAGGGGCAACATCATAAAAAGTCAACATAAAAAGGCTCTAAGCTTTCCATGGGCGCGATCTATTGTGATAGGCAGTTGAGATTGCCCCAGTGACTCCTCCCCACCCAACCCCCAATTTGTCATTCTCTCTCCTTGCCTGTGGGCTAGACTTACTGACTTGCTTCTAATGAATAAGATATGTATGTGATAGCATGGTGTGATGTCACTTCTGAGATTAGATTATAAATTAGATTATTAGCTTCTGTTTCATGTGTTCTGTCTTGGATTGCTCTCCCTAAAGGAAGCCAGCTGCCATATCATAAGGCAGCCCTATGGAGAGGCCCACAAGGCAAGGGACTGACTCATGTCAATAGAGTGAACTTGGAAGCAGGTTCTTTCCCACATCCCCTCCTCCACAGTTGAGCCTTCAGATGAGACAGTGACTCCAATTGACAGCTTAACTTGAACTCATGAGAGATTCTAAGACAGAGGCACTCGGTTGACTCATGCTTGGACTCCAAACTCACAGAAACTGTGGGATAATACATTCATGTTTTTTTAAGTCAGCAAGTTTTAGGGTGATTTGTTATGCAACAAACCTTAATGAATGCACCCACATCTGTGCTTGTTTCGTTTGCTTGTTTTTGCTGATAGTCTCTTTAACACAGTGCTTGCTGTGTTAGAAATAATTGCTAAAGAAATAATTTGCTAAAAAATGCTAAAGAAATAATGTGGCCAGTGAATGAATAAATGAATGAATGACATGATTCTTCTCCTAATGGAAATCTGCTATTTGTTACAAAAAGATTGTAATACTTTTTAAGATCAGGGACTATGTCTTAGAAACATTCTATTCCTGTATTGCCTATAATATTATCTTGTGCATACAGGGACTTAACCATTTTTTTTTTTAATTAAAATTTATTGGGTTGACAATGGTTAGTAAAATTACATAGGTATTAAGTGTACAATTCTGTAATACATCATCTATATATTTCATTGTGTGTTCACAACCCAGAGTCAGTTCTCCTTCTATCACCATATATTTGATCCCCCTTAACCTCATCTACCACCCCCTTCCCCCTGACCCTCTGGTAACCATTAAACTATTGTCTGTGTCTATGAGATTTTGTTTCTTTATTTGTTTGTCTTATTCCTTTGTTGCTTTCAGTTTTAAATCCCACATATCAGTGAAATCATATGGTTCTCAACTTTTTCTATGAGACTTATCTTGCTTAGCATAATAATCTCAAGATTCATCTATGTTGTCGCAAATGGCACTATTTCATCTTATGGCAGAATAGAATTTCATTGTGTACATACACCATATCTTCTTTATCCAATCATCTATTTGAAGGACAATTTGGTTGTTTCCATGTCTTGGCCACTGTGAACAAAGCTGCACTGAACATCCAAAATATATAAGGAACTCATACAATTCAACAACAAAATAACCAAACAATCCAATTTAAAAGTGGGCAGAGGACCTGAATAGACATTTCTCCAAATAGGACACACAAATGGCCAATTGACATATGAAAAAATGCTCAACATCACTAATCATCAGAGAAATGCAAATAAAAAACACAATGAGATCACCTCACATCTGTTAGAATGGCTATCATCAACAAGACAAATAGTAAGTGTTGGAGAGCTGTGGAGAAAAAGGAACCCTCATACACTGTTGGTGGGAATGCAGATTGGTGCAGCCGCTATGGAAGGCAGTGTGGAGGTTCCTCAAAAAATTAAGAATAGAATTATCATATGACCCAGCAATCCCTCTCCTGGGTATATACCAAAAAAATCTGAGAACATTTATTTGTAAGGCAATATGTGCTCCAGTGTCCATTGCAACTTAGCCATTTTTGATTGAATTTGATTTCTTACTTTTTTTTGGATTCATAAAACCTGTGAAGCTACCACTCAGCTGAATGAGAATGTAGAGTTGGAGCTCATTTGGGTAAAATCCAAGTTTGTATGAATAAGTATAATGAAGACCAGTGAATTGATCTCAAGCCAACTCATAACCTCATAATGTTTATTTCATTATTTTTCCTTTTTTGATGTTCATTACGTCAGTCACATCTTTTACCACTTCTTTAATTAGAGAATGGGCATGGAAATAGGCAGAGAATTTTGTGACTCTTACACCCATAATTAGAGCTATAAATGGAAAAAACTTCCCTCGTTGAGGAACTGCCTCAATTCCAAATGATCAGGGACACAGGATTGTAAATAGTACTAGCCAAAGAGTTAAGAGACTTGAGTTTTTATCTTAGTTCTGCTAGTAAGTAGTTATATGAACACAGAAAATAAAGCCATCTCTCTGTGTCTTAATGTCCTTATCAGTAAAATGAGTGGTTGGTCTAATGTTCTCTAAGTACCTTTCTAGGAAGAAAAAACCCACCTCTGTGACTGCCTACTGTGAACTAGGTTCTATGTAACTCTTACAATAGATACAAAATCATGTCTGTAAGTTTTTTAAAGAAAGACTTTGAATTTTTAAGATTCAGTAATTTGCAGGTCCTATGAAAATTGTGATAAAAATAAGTCATGGAAGTCAGAATGAGCCCAGAAATCAGGGTTCTGAGGATAAGTAGATATATTCTTGGGAATTGTAAGTCCCCAATAATGATGTTACCAACTCTAGTGCAGAAGCCTTTCTGGGAGTCTGACCACCAGGATTGGGTGAGATTCAGTAATATTCAGCAATCGACTATATTTGTCTTTTAATCCAAGTCAACATTTCCAGGTAGCAGCTTTTCCTCTGTCTGGCACAGAATAAGCACCCAATAAATATGTGTAGAATGAAATAACTAAAATAAAAGTTCTTCGTGTTCCAAGTTCCTCTTTCATAACTCCATGATTAAGCATCTGGCATGTAATAGGCACACTATAAAAGTCTGTCAAATGTATCTTCTCTTTAGCATGGTCGAGTAGTCAGATAAGGGATTTTGGAATTGGACTTAACTTGGGTTTAAAGCTATGGACTTGCAAAGGTCATGTTCCTTCATCTCTCTAAACCTCGATTTCATCGTATGTAGAGTGGGAAAAATAATAGAAAATTAATTTCCTACTTCAAAATGCTTGTGTAAATTATGTAAGAACAAATAAAAAACATTTAAGTATAATGTCTGACCCAGAATATAAGTTCAATACATTTCAGTTTCATTTTCTTTTTGTTTTTTGTTTCACTTCCCTTATTATTCTATCATTACATCTGTATAAAACAAAATAAGATGAAATGAAGTAATAATAATACCATCAAATCTCACAGTAGAATTGGAAAACTCTGTGTGTATGCATATGTATGATTCACACTGTATGTTTCATTGACCAGATAAAATCTGGTTACGTTATGCATGATTATATTAACATTTTTTATATTGAAATTTTCCTAGATTTTAAACCCTTAGCAGCTAAAAGCATATCTTTATTTTGTGACAATTTTGTCATTTACATACATTGTCATATGTTTGAAGATGATTCATTAATATTGGCTAATAATGATGTAAGTTATTTTAGCAGTATAAAATATTATATCACTGAAATCCATGCAGGGAAAAATTTTCTGCCTTATAATTTAAGCTCTTCTAAGAGCTGTCCATTGATTAAATTATTTTTATAATGTGCGTGGTAGAGGATGGGGTGAAGATGGGGCTGAGAGTTAACAAGGTAGAAATAAAGAGGTCTAAGTATGTACAAATGAGATTTCTCCAGATAAGTAAATTTTACCAATCAATAAAGCTAAAATCAAATCAATGCTAAGGATTCTCACCTGTCTTCTAATGCTTGGTGTACATAGAGCAGAACCACTTGGGCAGTGGGATAGGCAGAGCTGGTCTTTGTGAACTATACTTAACCCATAGGAGAGCCCATTACCTCCACAGATTATGAGCCCTTGACAGTCATTACTATTATTATTGATGGGGATTTGTTGTATTCCTCATGACAGAGAACAGTGTTTGAAAGTATATATGTCTATTGTTTTATGGCATATGAATATACAAATGGTAAGTTTTCACTCAGATCATTTGGTCAGCAGTCACTAATTCAGATAAAGTGTCATTTACCTCCACTTATTTCTTCTTTTACTGACTTGACCATCATTCTCATGCCTTGGATTACTGTGTCTAGTCCCAAATGGTAATTGTTATGGTGCTAATATATATATAAAAGGATTATATATATATACATATATATATATATGTGTATATATATATATATATATATCCTATATATATATCCTATAATCATATATATATACATACACACACACACACATATATATATATAATCCATATATATATATATATATATATATATATATATATATATATATATATATAAAGGATTCTACCCATCTAGTTAATTAACATATCCATCACCTCACATTTTGGGGGAGGGGGTAAGAACATTTAAGTTCTACTCTCTGAGCTACTTTCAAGTATACAATACAGCGCTATCAACTATAGTCACCATGTCTTACATTAGATCCTCAGACCTAATCATCTTATATCTGAAAGTTTGTATCCTTCAGCATTAGTTTAGACCAGAGTTTCTCAACCTTGGCACTAGTGATATTTTGGGCTAGAAAGTTGTTTGTTGTGGGGCTACCTTACGCAGTATAGGCTGTTTAGCAGAATCCCATACCTCTACTTACTAGATGCCCGTAGCACCCACCTTTTCCAGTTGTGAAAACCAAAAGTGTCTCCAGACGTGGGTGACTGTCCCTTGGTGGTGGTGGTGGGGTTGGGGTTTTGAGGGGAGAGGCGCGAATCACCTGTAATTGAAAACCAGTGGTCTAGACAACAGATTAACCCACATAGTGCAGATATGAAGAGATAGCTAGGGAGAATTACTGATGGATTTTGTTTATCTTTTTGTTGTTTTAAAAAATCTTAAATCCTACCACCTTTCCTCTGTTCAGATTATGCTTTGGCCTCCGTGCACCAGGGAAATAGGAGTTATAGCTGAAATGCAAAGAAAAACAAACTAAGGTAATACTGAGCTCCTGATGTCCCAAGGACTAGATCTTAGATAAAGCAATACAGTTGGAAGGATACTTCACGATCCTGTTTTACCTGGCACAGGGAATGAATATAAAACCCTCTGGGCTGAAATAGACAGGCTAGAATTTTGGAAAGGAAGCAAAAGTGTTAGGTGAAGTGTGAAAATTATGTGTGGATGCTGAGGGGGCAGAATAGAACTTTCTTTAAATTTGAGGATCTGAGATTAAAGGGCACACTGCCTCTCCCTGTCAGCGAAGCCAAAACAATCAGAGAATGCCCATGTTCCATGGTGGGCTAGATGCCAGAGAGTAGAAATGGTAGTGTGGTCTGCATTGGTGTGAGAGGATCAACTGTTGAGTTTCCTGCAGCCACAGAGAGATGGGAATATCCAAACGTTCTTGTGCTTCGTTTCCGTCCCCTTGCCAAGTGTGAAGGAAACTTGGTTAAGAAAGGTGTCAGGGGTCATGCAGGGGCTGGTCCTTGCAGAGGTGCTTCTTTAGAGGATATGGGGCAGAACAACACTCTAGGGACTGGAAGAGACCCTGTTACGTCACAACTAGTGGGGACATAGAGGACGCATGTCTGAGGACCAGACAGGATATGATGTATCTGAAATGACTGCGTCACAGGAGAAATATCGTGATCAAGACTGAGAATTAGATACACCTACCTGTCTCCACCAATGTCTCAGCACCGTAGTATCAACTCTAAGAGGAGGAGAAGGGTAGAGGGTGAATCTAGAATTTCACTGAGTTGAAACCTAAAATGTCTAAGGAAAAATCATGATCATGTAAGCAACTGAATTTACCTTAGTGTGATTAGATTACATTTTCTGCACTGTGCTGAATAGAGCTTGAGATAGAAATGTATTCCTCTTTACATCCACTTTGCATATTCCCCATAATATTGCCAGTAGAATAATCTAATAAATAAAATACCTTCATTCAAGTAAACAGATTCAATACTGAAAAAAAATTGTATTTTTAGAATAAAGGCTAAAAGTACCAGGGACAAGAGTAGCACCAGGAAAATAACAATCACTCTGAGATTTAGAGGTACTGGGGTTTGTGGTCTACTTTGAAATGCTTCAGAAAAATGAGATGGATGGATAGCAGGATGGATAAATTGATGGATAGGGAATAAAGCAAATATAGCGAAATGTTATAGATAATCTAAGCGGTGCGTACATAGACATTCACTGGAGAATTCTTCAACTTTTCTGAATATTTAAAAGTAGTCGTTATAATATGTCAACAGAAAAATCAGGATAAATCCACCATTTGTGCTAATACTTCAACTAGTATTTGGATTAAGTTTATGATGTAGTAGTAGAAAGTCAGGGACGGTTTCAACTGTTCAATACGTCTGTGTTTATGTGGAGAAATTATATGTGGGATACAAGTGGGAATGTGAACAAGCGAGGGCCAAACAATCACTCTGCCTCACTCCAGAGCAATCCCAGCTGCTGCCCTGAGCTCTGCAGGAAGGAGCCTTATTAGGATTAGCTGGCATTATCCCCACTTGCCCTTGCTTCTCATATTTCACAACTCCTCCTGGAATTTTCTCATAATTGTACAGTAGTGTGTTGTGGTTCATCATCTTGACTTGACACTTTTTTTTTGGGGGGGGGCATAAATAAAAATACTTCTCACTACTGTTGAGGCCTTTGAAACATAAATTAGAATTCCTTGTCCTAATTGGCCGTTGACAAGTCTTCGAGGCAGAGGTAAAACAAAATTCTTGAACCAGCAAACTTGCTTCCACAAGTACAAAGGCATTTCAATGGTAGCCTCAGGAAAAAATGGATGAAACTGTCAGTCACATAAAAGAATTTAAGGGGGGGAAGAGAACTGATGGTTCATCAAATGGGAGAATTCAAATGTTTCAGCATGTCACTGACCCCAGGACCGAAGCTTACATTCTTTGAATCCCTAAAGATAAAGAAGGTGGTTAGGTACCTCTATTAAGAACAAATGGAAAGTGCTCGTATCTCACATATTAATTATATGGAGCATTAGCCTGCATAACAATACCAAGTCTTAAGAACTTCTGGTATGTAGCCATTTTGAATATTTGTGATATTTCATTTAAAATTGAGATATAATTAATGTGTAATAAGACGAATAGATCTCAACTCTTCAGTTTAATGAATTTTGACAGTGTAACTGCTACCCAAAATACTTAATGATATTCTTAAACTGAGTCAAAACTTTCAAATATTTTCAAGTATGTCACTGCTGATTAGCAATGGTATGAAATTATTAGTAGGTATTCTTCTAAATAATAATCTGAATAGTTCATGACCATACTTGGAATAGTGTATAATAATGAACTTTATTAATGTTCAATTTGATAAATTTCCTGGAGAAGAAGAAATCTAACTAGTTGATTCTAAATGGTTGGGTTTTACAGGCTTTAAAAATCTTTATGACCAAACCTGGGAGTCTTGACTGATGTAATTAATTTCACAGAAATTAAACTTTATTGTGACTGGGGAAAAATGAATTCCTGAGAAAATGGTAAATTTGTGATTGATTATTTTTCCCAGCTACCATACACAAGGGTTCTGCACCCTCTAGAAGGTACTTACTGCTGGCATAGCCACTAGTAGTCTCTGGCAATGTAACCCCATCCTCCCAGCACCACCTGAGTGTGCCTGCCCCCTACAGAGCCACCCTCATGTCTGTCAGAAAGCCAGATACACTGCTGGTCTATGTTGGTGTGCTGGAATCTACATCCTGGTCCAAAGACTCTTTACTCCAACAGGAGCATTAAATATAAATGAACTCTGTGGCAGGTATTGGGTGGGTGCACAACTTTCCTTATATCCTTGTGTCCATTTAGCATACTACCCCCATTTTCAGGATGAGGCATCTGAGGCTCAGAAAAATTAATAAACTTCCCAAAGTCATCCACTTGCTAAATGGGGAAGGTCTTAAGTGTTTGTTGACACTGTTGTCCAGCAAATCAAAATTAAACTAAATTAATCCAACTAAATACAAAAATTATATTTAAACACAGTTGCCTTTGGGGTATTCAAAACACGTACTTAATAAACATTTAGCACCATAAAAATTAGTTGTTGCCAATCCTAGTGGTTTCCAATCTGTATTCCTGCTTAGAGAAGAGAGGAAGGGGACAGCCTATGAATTCAGTCCAAACCGCTCTACTTTTATCTCGTTAGTTTGTTTATGCTCATTGTCTTGGTCCATTTGGATTGGTGTAACAAAATACCATGAACTAGAAGGCTTTGTAGTGATAAGCGTATATTTCTCATAGTTCTGGAGGCTAGGAAGTCCAAGATTATGGTGCTGGTAGATCCCGCGCCTGGTGAGGACTTCTGCCTCATAGACAGCTAGCTTTGCACTGTAACCTCACATTGTGTTAGGAGCAAGCTAGCTCGCTGGGGTTTCTTTTTTAAGGGCACCCATCCCATTCATGAGAGCTTCACTCTCATGACCCAAGCATCTCTCAAAAGCCCCACCGACTAATACTGTGAAACTGGGCATTCGGTTTCAACATATGGACAGCAAGGACACAAATACTCAGTCCTTAGCATTTATGCTTCTATTTCATGTGAACAAACTTTTTCATGGTAAAAAAGGTCTGAAGACCACTGATGTGGTCTAACTCTCACATTGCATAGGTAAGGGAACTGAGACAGAGTGGCCTGCATAAAATTTTACCAAAGTGGAAACTGAACTACTTCCATCCAGTTCAACAAACATACATAGTTTCTGCTATGTACGTGGCCCTGAGCTAGATGAACAAGTTAATGTACATAACTCTCATCAGCTAGCAGTTCAATCTATGGGAGAACTCAGGTTTCCTGACAAGAACATCACTGTTTTGCCCTCTACATACATAGTACATACACACAGTTGTCTCTTCCTGCCTAGTCCCTACAAGAGAAGACCACACTACACTAATTTCACACTAAGCGTGAACAACTTTGCTTGAAACTCACTCACTGGATCTGCTTCCCTGCCCGTAAAAGGGTGGCCACTGAGAACTGTGTACTTTGGGAAGAGCGATTAAGGAGAGGAAGGAGGAGGGCCGCGCATCCCAGCCAGTGGGGCCATCCTGAAGCACCTCCTGCCAAGCCTGTCCTGTTTTAGTAGGCCTCACTAAAATGTGTCTCATATGGAACACGCCATGGAAACCATGATGTTCGTGTTTCACAATTTGCCAGAGGTAAAGGCTACTTAACAAAGGAGGACCTGAGAGTGCTCCTGGAAAAGGAGTTCCCTGGATTTCTGGACAATCAAAAGACCCTTTGGACGTGGACAAAATAATGTAGGACCTGGACCAGTGCTGAGATGGCAGAGCGGGCTCCTAGAGCTTCTTCTTGCTAATCGCCAGGCTCACCATTGCGTGCAGTGACTGTTTTGTAGTACACATGAAGCAGAAGGGAAAGAAGTAGGCGGCACTGAGCAGTTAACGCCCACCCTGGGAAGAGTTCTTCCAATAGGTCACTTACGGAATCCCCCGGCCCCACAGCTTCCCCCGGTAAGGATTTCATGAGCAGATTGGGACCCTTAGAAAATATACAAATAAAATGCCACTCACACTTGAAAAGAGAAAGAAAAGCAAATTAAAGCCAGATAAGCTTTTTATTTTTATATTGCTTGTATCCTGTTGCCCTCAATAAACAGATTTTTTTCTTTCAGTTCCAAAAAAAAAGAAGGAGAGGAAATTGTATGAAAGGTGAAGTAAGTGCTGAGAGGGCATGAGGAGGTGGTAGATTTAGGAACGCAGGAAACAAACATTGCCTACATTACTCTTTTACCTACATGCCTTCTAGGCTCTAGTTTTGTGCATGCTACAGCAGAGTCTTGGGAAGCCTAATAGCCCAAGAAAAAGCATAAGCACTGACTTTGGCAAGTAATAATCCTTAATAATGTAATAAAAATTCTAATAAACATTAATAATTCTAATAAATCAGTTTTCTCGTCTCTGAAATAGGAATTACAATGGTATCTACCTAATAGGATTTAATTGAGATGATGTATACAACGCATTTGGACGGTGCTCAATAACTGTGCCCCCTGGAAGCGCTGACTATGGAATGGTACCCAGCCTAGCTGAAGGAAACTGGCTATGCTTAAGGATGAATCATGGTGACCTTGCCTGGTCATTTGGCCTGGATTTTGGTGTCTTTTGTTTATATGAAACCGGAGTTCTGGGAATGTACCTGGAGAGATTTTCTCTGAAGGGCGTTTGGAATGATTCTGATTTTTCACTTGCTTTCAAACGTGGCTAATTCCTGGTGAGATAACCCAGATGCAGATTATAAACTTGCATGATGGACCCGCTCATGTGGGGAAAACCCATAGCTTCCTGGCAGTGAACTTGGTTGAACCAACCAAGAAAAGAAAGGCCCTTGAGCAGCACTGGAACACAATTGCTTCCCTCGGTATTATCACTCCATGAACCAATGCTAGACCTCTGCACAGGTGGAGGTTCATATTTGAGGGCCATTGAACACTACCCATTTCCCTAATGCATCATAATTAAACACCTGTGCTAAATAACTTCTTACTGATCCATTGTGGAAATTTGCTGGGTGCTCAACGGTGCTTGACATTTTCTATCTCTTACTTGGGAGGGTGGTCTCAAGGTTATGCTTTGGTTCTCTTTTTAAAGAAAAAAAAGCAGCTTCCTTCCATCTATGGCAAACTCTTCTTGAGGTGTGGATTTCAGGGCCTTTCAATGACATTTGGGAAAGAAAACACTTTGTGAATGTGGGAGCCATTCCTGCCTTCTCAAAAGCAGCAGTAATTAAAATGCATTGTCCCACAGTAAGGTGACATGAGAGCTCTGCAATTTTTTGTTCTTAGAACATTTGATGCAGTGAAGAGAAGGTCTGGAAATACAGGGACTTTTTAGTGAAGTTGGCTGTGCTAATTTGAGAAATAGGCATAAAGCAGGTGAACCAGTATGGCTGTGTATCATAGGGCTCAGCAAAAAATGACCCTTTTAGGTTGGCCTGGTCACAGTTGCAATCCACATCCATCCTACATTGACTATGTTTCTTTCATCTTGAACAGCAGACAGAAAACAGGTTTGGCCCTAGGCTAAATCGTGGCTTGAGTGAAGTCTATCTTTCAGCTTGTGTTACTTCTTCTTGATGGCTAGCTCACATTTGGGGTGTTGTGTCTTTTTGTTCTTTAAATTGTTCCTCTGTCAAAACAAGAGACAGTAATACCTAACGGACACTGTTTATTGAGTGTCTAACTATCTATCCATCAATCTATCATCATCTCTCTTACTTGCATTATGTATGTAACCTGAATAAGGTACATTTTTAACCCCCCGTGTTATAAATGAGGAAATTCATGGTACGTTTTATAGAAAAAGACATGTTTTTATTTGAAGACAATGATTTTACCTCTGTTCTGGATCTTCTTAACATTTCTCTGTTGCTGCAGTATTTCTTCCACAACTTTTATATTGCGGTTTCTACTGATTCTTTCCTCTTACTTATAAACATGCTCTAGTTTCTCATGTCTTAAACAAAATGATGATTTTCAAAAATAACCACATTTCTCTTGCTCTTGTATCTCCTCTATCTATTGTTCTGTCTCCTTATTTTTCTTTCAATTTTGTTGAAGTTTTCTCCCAGCTTTGTCTTCACTTTCCCACTGCCTCTGACTCTTCAGTCCCTGACAACCTGGCTTTTATCACCTCCCCTCCATGAAGGCTAATGACTTTGTAACCACCCAGCCCATGGATAATGTTCAGTTCTGACTTCATGGGGCATGTTTGTGTAATTGTATATGCTTGTCGTTGTTTTTTTTTTTTTCTTTTTCACGACATTTTAATTCTTTCTTTCCTCTTGGAATCTTTCCAGTTGACTTCATGGTCTTCTCTTCCTACACTTAAACCTTAAATATGGGGTGGGTTCTTTTCTCAGCTGTCTACTCCCACTTTACACCATGTCCTCAGGTGACCTTATGTAGGCAGTGACTTTACCTATCTTCTGATGATGTGAAATTCTGTATCTCTGTTTCAACTCTCTATTCAGAGTTCTAGAACAACGGAGCCAACTGCTTGTTGATGTTATCACTTGGATCTACTGTGGAATCCTCAAATTCATCATACATTTATTTATCACCTCCCCTACGCGCTTCCTCCAGCATCTTATTTCTGATCCTCATTAAGGATATAGCCATTCATCTAGATTCCCTAGCCAGAAATTGGGGAGTCTTCCTGTCTACTTCCAACTCCCTCCCTCCTTGACACATGCAATTTGTATCAATTCTCCCCTGTAAATATACTCATATTTGTCGTTTCATTTTCATCTTATTACCAGAGCTTCAGTTTAGGCTTTCATCACTGTTGTATGGACCACTTCAACAGCCTCCTGACTCATGATTATTACTGTTTGAAACAGGTAACTCAGTTAAAAGCTTTTACAGTAGTTTAGGCCCAAGATGAAGGCTGCCTGAACTAAAGTAATAGTTTTGGGAATGGAGGCTGAAGAGAGTTTTGACAGAATGATCAGTTTGAAGAAAACAGGGTAGGTATGAAATAGTAGTGAAAAACTAGAAAGATTACATTAGCACCCCCAAAATGAAATACTTAGGGATAAATCTAACAAAATATGAAAAAAACTGTATGAGGAAAGCTACAAAACCTGGTGAACGATATCAAAGAACTAAATGAATTGGGAGATGTTCCAAGTTTATGGATAGGAAGACTCAGTATTTCTAAGCTATCAGTTCTTTCCAACTGTAGATCAGTTCTTGACTGTAGATTCAATGTAATTCCAATCAGAATCATAGGAAGTTATTTTGTGGTTGACAAACTGATGCTAAACTTTATATGAAGAGGTAAAAGACTCAGAATAGCCAATATACTAGTGAAGGAGAAGAACAAAGTTGGAGGACTGACACAACCCGACTTCAAGATTTGGTGAAAGAGTAGACAAATAGACTGCTGGGACACAATAAAGAGCCCAGAAATAAACCCACATATGTATAGTCAGCTGATCTTTGACAAAAGAGCAAAGGCAATACAATGGAGCAAAGACAGTCATTGTAACAAATGGTGCTAGAACAACTGGACATCCACATCACACACACAAAAAAAGAATCTAGATACAATTCCTACATCCTTCACAAAAATTAATGCAAAATGGGTCACAGACCTAAATGTAAAATGCAAAACTATAAAATTCCCAGAAGATAACATAGGAAAAAATACAGATGACCTTGGATTTGGTGATAACTTTTTAGATACAATACAAAAGGCGTGATCCATTAAAGAAGGAATTGCTGGAGATCATTAAAATTAAAAATTTCTGCTTGGTCTGTGAAAGACAGTGTCAAGACAATTAGAAGATAAGTCACAGACTGGCAGAAAATATTTGCAAAAGGCACATCTGACATAAAACTGTTATCCAAAATACACTAACTCTTAAAACTCAACAATAAGAAAAAATACAACCCAATAAAAATGGACTATAGAACTTAATAAACACCTCACCAAAGAAGATATACAAATGGCAAATCAGCATATGAGAAGATGTTCCATATTAAAACAATGAGATATCACTGCACACCTATTAGAATGTCCCAAATCTGGAACACTGACAACACCAAATGCTGATGAATATATGAGGCAACAGGAACTCACATTTCTTGGCGGTGGGAATGCAAAATGGTACAGCCACTTTGGAAGACAGTTTGGTCATTTCTTACAAAACTAAACATGGATTTTTTTCCCATGACATTTTTCTTCATAGTAAATGGATAAAGTGTGGTATATCCAGACAATGGAATATTATTCAGTGCTGAAAAGAAATGAGCTTTCAGGCTACAAGAAGACATGGAGGAAACTTAAATTCATATTAAGTGAAAGAAGCCAATTTGGAAAGGCTTCATCATCATATGGTACCGTATGATTCCAACTATATGACATTCTGCAAAGGGCAAAATTGTGGAGACAATTACAAGATCAGCGATTGCCAGGCTGGCAAGGAGGGACGGAGGAACAGGTGAATAGGTGGAACACAGGATTTTTAGCACATTAAAATCACTCTGTACATTATTATGATGGGTACCTGTCATTATATATCCAAACCCATAGAATGTATAGCTCCAAGAGTGAAACTTAATATAAAGTATGACTTTGTATGATTATGGTGTGTTAATTTAGATTCATCAATCGTAACCAATGTACCACTTGTACCACTTTGGTGTGGGATGTTGATTATGGGGGAGGCTATACATGTGTGGGGCCAGGGAGCAGAGGGGAAATCAATATACCATCCACTCAATTTTGCTGTGAACCTAAAACTGCTCTAAAAAATAAAGTCCTTATAATAACAATGAAAAGAAACTAGAGAGAGAGAGAGAGATGACCCAGAAAATTCAGGAGATCTCTTAGGCAGCCTGAGACCCACTTGAAAAATTCTGACTCTCTAGTGGCTCCATTTTGTACACCTGACTGATGCTTTCAACAGCCCTTATGGAGGTGAAATGAAAGTTGGGCTTTGTAAATGGGTTGAGACTTTTGTGGATGTTGGGGTGGGGCAAATATATTTTGCATGTGGGATTGATACGAGTCTTTGGGGACCAGTAGGCACAGAGTAGTAGGCACAATGATATTTCTCTAAAATAAACAGGTCCTAATCTCTGGAACACGTGACTATTGCATTATACGGTTGAAGGAGGTTTACAGGCGAGGTTAAGTTAGAGATCTGGAGATGGGGAGATTATTTGGATTATTACGGTAGGCAGGTCCTAAATGTAATCAAGAGTTGTTCTTATAGGAGGGAGACCTAGGGAGACTTGACAAAAAGGATAAGGTGATGTGATCACTGGAAAAAGACGTTAGAGTGATGTGTCTGAAGATGGAGGAAGAGAGCCAAAAACCAAGGAATATAGGCAGCCCCCAGAAGTTGAAAAAGACAAGGAAATTGATTCTCCCCTCAGAGCTTCCAGAAGGAACTTGTTCTGCTGACACCTTGACTTCAGCCCCATTGAAACTGATTTTGGACTGCTGATCACAAGAACTATAAGAGAACATATTTCTTGTTTTAAGCCACCATTTGTGGTAACTTGTTACAACAGCAACAGGAAACTAATGCAGGCTTGATTCTGGGTTAGGGTTTTGGCAGAAAGATGGGCAGAGAGAAAAAGGAATGATAGTATTGAATAGTTAGAACAGAGTAGTTGAAGTGATAGTCTAAGTATTCAGTTTAGTGGGGTGGAAGTGGAGGCAGACAGAGACTAACCGGGAGAAAGTAGAACAATCAGGGATTGGAAAGTCCAGTTCAGGACCAGGAAATTTCTACTTCAATTGAAGTACTTAAGTGAATTATTTATAAATTATACAAATTCACGTGAGTTTTCTAAACATTCCAATACAACTATGACTAGTAATAATATAAAGATTATTAACAATGTGGCTGCAAGTCCATAGAAAAATCTTTATTAGCTTGTATGACCAACAAATTTTGGATTGCAAAGTAAATGGGTATTAAAAATAGGAGATTGTGCTTTCCTGGATGTTGTAAATTTTTCAATAGGCAAATGTCAGAAATCATCCCTCTCATCTTAAAAGTACATGCTTCACTAAAATTTTAGGAAAATAGTAGCTCAACCTGTATTGGGATAAAAAGGGAAAAACAAAACAAAAACCCAGCTAATAAACCTGGAAATTTGCTCTTTGATAAAAACAAAATCATGAAACTTTGTGATATATCTATCCAAGTTCACAAAAATGTCACAAGAAATCCACATCACATAATGGCACGTAAATAGTCAATTATGTGACTAGTAAGAGACCATCGCACATTTGGGAACTTAAACATATCAAAGTCCACTGCACAGTAATGTCATGCATTTTATTATTGGGATACTCACGGAACAGGAAAGTAGCATTATTTGGAAACGATTCAAAAGGATATATTCTTTCGAAGTATCAGTTGTCTTACCAGAAAATGTGTATCTATGCCAAAACATACACTTGGCCATGATGCCTCACTATTCTTGTGTTCATGTCAGACTCATGAGAGTAATACCGATGCATTGTATTTATGTGACACTTCCGTTGGTACTTATGTTACCTATGAAAGCCTTTCTTCCTTTATCACAATTAGATGAGTTAATTTATAGAGAGAGTGGCTGTCACTTTTTTCTGCATCTCCTCCCTTCTCCTGTGGGTTGTTATGTCCTTCTATTGCTGTGAACTTCATGCAGGCTGGCTATAAACCATCCAAAAGAAAACTGAAACAGCTGCATTGTCGCTTGGACTCTATGCCTCTGCTCTGTAAGCAATAAAACTATATGTTCCTCGCTAAATGTAAATAGAGGAGGTTTAGTATTATCTTTCTAGAGATAAACTACGATGGTTGATTTTTCCACATTGAATCATTTAATGGATTTTTTTCCACGTGATGGTTTTTTATATGCTAATGAAACATGTTAAGTGTGACATTAAGTAACACAAGGATCTAAATAGTAGTAATGTGCTAATGTGGTAAAACTAGAAAATTCTTTTCTAAGTTCTGATCTTTGTGAGCATTTAAAAGTCAATACATATATCTTTACAGATCTATGTTTTCAGATTTTTTGGGTAGATACCCAGGAGAGGGCTTGCTGGGTCATACGGTAATTCTATTTTTAATTTTTTGAAGAACCTCTACACTGCCTTCCCAATAAACTTTAATTAAAAAAAAAAGTCAGTACAACCAAGTTGTCTTGGGTAATAACTCATTTCAATTATTCTGATGGTGGCTCTGGTTCTCTAATCTGAAGGTCATCATATCCCACCTCCACACAGAAAATCCCAAGCAGGCAGTTGATCTTTTTTTGATCTATAGAATGTCAGAAAATCATTATCTCAGTGGCTCATGAACTAATTCTTTTAGCTCATAATGGGATATTTGCTTCTGTGTCCAAAAGGGTACCAGTTGAGCAAGAAGTCCACATGTTCTCTTCAACATATATCATGATTTTTTTTTCATGATATTATCAAGAAGGGTATATTGCTTGAAGGGAAGAAACACTGGATAATTTTAAAAAGTGACAAGTGTATAATGCTTAAATTACTGTCATCTTTATTGCACTATTTAAGTTCTTATTTCTTAAGTCAATTTGTTAAAATATGTTTTCTAGGAATTTTTCCTTTGATTTTAAATTTTCAAAATTATTGACATAACATACCATTCTTGTATTGACTTTTTAATGTCTGCAGTTTCTTACTGCATCCCACTTTTAAATCTCAATATTGATTATTTGTGACTTCTTTCTGATTTTCTCAGTGAATCTTGACAGCAATTTGGGAATTTTTGTTGGACTTTTAAAAACCAGTTTTTGGTTTAATTGATAATCTCTGTTGAATGCTTTTCATTCTTATTTACTTAATTTTCATTTTATCTGTTATTATTTCTTCTACCTTTTTCCCCCTGTTCTTTTCTCAGATCTTGATATTATAAGCTCATTAATTTTCAGCCTTTCTTCTTTTCTAACATGTGCATTAAATGCTATAGTTTTCTCTTTAATATTGCCTTAGCTGCATCTCCCTAGTTTGGATATGTAATAATTTCATTGCAAAATATATTCAAGTTTATGTTATGATACTTCCTTTGGTTATGGATTTTTAAAAGTGTGTTTATTAATTTCCAAGCATACAATGATTTCTTATTTATTATTCATTATTTATATGTGAATTAATTGCACTGTGGTTGAAAATCATGCACTGTATGATTTTGATCCTTTGAAATTTTTTGCGTTTTGCTTATCCTGCAGGATAAGTTCAACATTTGTAAATGTCTCATATATAGTAGAAAAGAACATGGTTTCTTCAGTTTGGGCTGCACCATTTTATGTACATCCATAGTTAATATTTGTTCGTTTCTATGTTCTTATCTTCTAGATCTTTACCCTCATTTTTGTTGCCTTGGTTTATCAATTAATGAGAAGTATTTTAAAATCTTCTACTATGATTTTGAATTTTTCTATTTCAACTTGAAGTCCTAATATTTTTACACTATATGCTTAATGATTATAATCTTTCACGCAACCAAGTTAAAAATTGTTATACGTTCTTTATGAATTGAACATTTTTTAAATTGTGTGACTAATCTGTCTCACTCTAATAAGAAAAATATATATTTTGCTTTATACTAATATAGCTACAACAGCTATTTTTGGGGGGTATTAGTTACATGGGTTACCTTTCAATCTTTCTGTATGCATATGTATTAGATGTGTGAATATATATACATATATACACAAATATGTATGTATATTTATATATAAATGTAAATTGAGACCTATGACTTTTGTCTTTGATTCGAGTATTTAGTCTACATTATTTAATGTTATTACTAGTGCATTTTAACATATTTGGGTTTATAATTACAATTTATCTGTGTTATCTCTCGTGCCAGTTACATATTTTTCTTTCCTTCCTTCCTTTCTTTTGTGTTAATTCCACTTTTTCCTTCTACTGGTTTATAGGTTATACTTCTTTCAGTGCTTTTTCTGGAAATTACTACATGCATTTTTAACTTGTCAAAGTCAAAAGTTAATCATTGCCTTCACCTTCTATCCTGACAATACAAGGTCCTTAGAACATTTAACTTCATTTATGCCTCTCCCAAGTGAGGTTATTATTGTTATGTATTTTACTTTTGCGTTTGTGTTTTAAAACTCCAAGGCATTATTATTTTATTTAATAAGTGTTAGTGTGGAATTGCCCCTACAGATTTCTCTATCTTTGCTACTTGTTTATTATCACATCCCACTCTTTTTATCTAAGGTCACTTTTTTTCCACCAGAAACATGTCAGAGTTTTCTCTACTGTAGGTTGCTCGTACTAAACTTTCTGCCATTTTTTTTTGGAGGGGAAGAGGTATCTGAAAATATCTTTGAATCTCTCTCATTCTTAAAATATATTTTTGGTAGACAGAGGATTCAGCAATGTCAATCGTTTCTTTAAGCATATTAAGAATGTTGGTCCACTGATGTGTGTAACCATTTGTTGTTTTAATGTGGTTGTCAGTTTGTCATCCCTGTTAAGTCACCAGTCTATCAACTTTTTTGGTGGTTGTCACTTGATTTTAATATTTTTTATCCTTTTGTGTTTTGCAGTTTTGCATTGTATCCAGGTATTAATTTATTGTATTTATCCTGCTTCAGATACCCTGTACTTCCTGAATTATGGATTAGTCTATACCTGGGAAATTCCTTCACATTATGTCTTCAGATATTGCCTCTGCCATATGTTCTCTCTCATCTCCTTCTGAGATTCCAATTAAATGTAGGTCAGACTGTTTCATTCCATATATTCTCAATGTCCTTTAACTTCTTTTTTATTTTATTTTTCTTTCCCATGTTCTAGAAAAGTGCTTTTTACCTAACCTCCAGTTCCCTGATTTTCTCTTCAGTTATGTCTAATCTCTGGTTAAATTCATTTTTCAGTTTTAAATTTTAGTTACTTTTCATTTCTTGATTTCATTCTTTTCCAAAATTGGCAGATTCTGGCTTTTGACCATTTTATAGACCGAGACATACTAGGAAGCCAGCGTTTGCCAAATGAAAGAAGTATCTCAAGGCCAAAGTGACTTCCCTTAGGTCTCTAAATTAGAAGTTTTACTTAGATTTTTGCCTGATAATTATTTATAACTTGCCCATTCTTTGATATTCTAAGAACATAAAAAATATTATTATTATTTTTTTTTTACCATCATATTTAGTTGTTTCTTTGGGGGAGGGAGATCAAGGGATGGTCTTAATGACTTCACTCACCATATTCTAGAAACTGCTGTCCTCTGATATTTTAGAATGAATATATACCCTCTCTTATTCTAAAATGCATATAAAATAGTTTCACCTGGGTTTGCTTTATGCAGAAAAAACAAAATTCAACATCCTTTCATGATAAAAATTCTCAACAAATGGGGTATAGAGGGACTGTACCTCAATGTATAAAGGACATACTTGACAAGCCCATAGCTAACATCATACTCAATGGGGAAAAGCTGAAAGTTTTTCCTCTAAGATCAGGGACAAGATGAGGATGTCCACTTTTGCCCCTTTAACATAGTACATAGTCCTAACCAGAGCAAGTAGTCAAGAAAAAGAAATAAAAGGCATCTAAATTAGAAAGAAAGAAGTAAAACTGTCTGTGTTGCAGATGATATTATATTACATAGAGGAAACTCTAAAGACTCTTCCCAAAACTATTAGAACTAATAACTGAGTTCAGTGAAGTTGCAGGATACAAAATCAATATACAAAAATCAGTTTTATTTTTATATGCTAACCACAAACTATTAGATAAAGAAATTAAGAAAATTTAATAGCATTTACAATAGCATCAAAAAGAATAAAATACTTAGGAAGACATTTATGTGCATCTTACCTGATTTTTTGTTGTTGCTGTTAACAGGCTTAACAGATTTAAAATAAAAAAATCCCCATTATTCAGTGGATTGTTTTCTGTTGTTTTTCTACCATGACCAGTTTTGGTAGCAGCATATAGGAAAAATATTAAAGAGAGGGGTTGTAACCAGTCCTTTCAGGATTTGCCATTATCTCACAATCATGGTTGGAAGTTTAGTATCAAAGCAAATGAAACAAAACTAATGGAAAAGTATTGGAGCACCTGGCTAAATAATCTCTTTAGTGTCAGCCACGGGATAACAGATTAGAGAGATTCAGGGGATCTTGGACAGAGGGTGTGTGAAGACATCTTCCTAAACACATTTCCTTATCTCTTGTGAGGGCAATATTGTCCCAGTTAGTGTTCATGGATTCTGTGAAAAAAATCCATCGTATCTTCCTGTGGATTTTAATGCTGTGAGATGACATTTAGAAATTGTACAACCAAATAATAATGGAAAGGATTTGGAGGCAATGATGAGGGGAGGGGAGGGGAGAATCTCCCTCTTGTGTAGCTCTTGTGGTAAGAACACAGGCTCTCAAATCAGACTCTCAAATCAGAATGCATGGGTTCGCCATAGGAGAGTTACCCATCCACTCTGTGACTCCGGTTTCCTTATTTGTAAAACAGGAATAATAAGAGTACCTACTTCAGAGTGGTTGTGCATATTAAATGGGTTCATATATGGAATGTGCTTAGAACTAAGCCTGACAGTGAGTGCGTATGAATGTTTAAAGTGAATGGAGCTTTTCAATGCATAAAGGAGACTGAATGAAAGTGCAAATACTCCTAGGTGAGACAGCACACTATGCTCTCAGGAGCAAACTAGTTTTAGGGACTGAGGTGTAACACGGATAGAGGGCTCTGAATACCTAAGGTTTGGGAATGAGAACGGAGTTTAGGACAAAGGTGCAGAGTTGTCATTCTTAGCCTAATTCACATTTAACCCGGGGCTCTTGCTGTTTTTTTTGTTGTTGTTGTTGGTTTCTTTTTTTTTTTTTTTTGGTTTTTTCACTGCTCTGTCCCTCAGTTACCTAGGCTTAGTTCTCTTTTCTAGAAGCCAATGAGTATACAGACTGATTTTTCTGTTAACCAAGGAATATATTAAGTACAGTTGAACATGAATTGTTATTGTGCCACAAGGGGGAAAAAACTGATTCAATTTGATTCTCAAGTGTATTCCTACATTGAATAACAATGACATTATCATTTAATTATTTAGACATTAGCTTCATCCGCATGTATAGTTTGGGACCATTTGGAAAAAAACCTAGAAAGAACGATATTCTGTTTTTATTGTAGAACCCCACTGTTAAATATCACATGGGCTAATGTTTAATCACATTCTTAGTTTTGCACAGTTCTTGATAATAATTAACCTGAAGTAACTACTTTCATACGTGAGTAGGGGACACATTTGCTTTTGTTGTTTCAATTTCCTTTCTCAGGAAGTTAAATGGTTAAAATTTGCAGATCTAAATTGTGAATAGCCATAAGAGGAAAAAGCCCATGAAATATGGAGCTTGAGAGGTTTGTATATATTTGCTCATACAAACCCAAACATTTATTAAACTTTTAAGGGTTTATTTAAGTCAATGTTTCTCTTCAATATCATGTGACTAGAATATTACTAAGTTTGAAAGTCTTAGACTCCACTATGGGGCGTTTCTTGTTTCTGGTGACTAACGCCAAGAGAATCTAATTATCAAGCATGTTATTAAAGGTAACTTAAGTGAGCCAAGTTAGATCTACAACACAAGAGTTGTATACAAAGGGTGCCAAAAAAATGTATACAAATTTTAAGAAGGGAAAAAATTGCATTAAAATTATAATTCAATGAATGACACTAGCGTTCATTTGATGAACTCCATTTTTGAGTGAACATTATACTACACATTGCTACGTCATTTAATTCAACTTCCAAAAGTAATACATAGATACCATCTCTTAAAATGTGTACATTTTTTGACACCCCTGATACATATATTTCTTGTTTCCCCCCTATTCTTTCTCCTTCATTACCTCAACCATGTTTCAAACATACAGTCTATTCAGTGATCTAGGAGCTGATCTATTAGTTTTTCAACTAACTGGAAAAAAATCAATAATAGCATGTTTTGAAATTTTTTTTAAAAACGGTGAATCAGTAAATGCATATATTCATTGTGATAAACTGTATTATTTTTCCAGCTTTTTGATCCCTTCCCTGTTATAGTATTAAATATCTCCCCACTCCCTGCCATAAAACGTCATCTTGTAGGCAGAATTTACTTCCCTACCTCGATGTCAGGTGGTCAAATAATTTGCTGGGCCAATGGAATGTGAGAAGGCAGAGTGCCTGATCCAAGCGGAAGTTTTAAGAGGCATTGCATGCTTCTGCCTTCTCTTGTGCATTCCCCATTACCACTAGAAGGCATGTCCCAAATAAGGGCTACTTCTTCAACCAGAATGAGAAAACAAGTAAAGTAGAGCCAACACAGATAAACTTCAGCCTCTGACACATAACAAAATCAGAGAAATGTTTTTGTTGTAAACCACTGAGATTTGGAGTTATTTCTTACTGCAGCGAAGTTGACTAATACATACGTTAAAATGACCTTTGGTGTTTGTAATGAACTAGAAACATACTGAAGCTACATGGTGTTACATTATACACATTCTCTTAGTGAGTCATATAATGCTATTATTTAGTTACTGGTCTCTGAAAGCAGACCACAAAATTAAGCCCTATTCTTGGTAATAGCTAGATTAAAATGAGAGTTCATGATCCTTTTTAGGAGACTTCAAGGCTATAAATGTTACCAACGCACTCTCTAAGCCTAAATTACGTACACTATGAACAGAATGTACATATTTTATTTTGTATGATAAAATTTCATTCCAATTCTTATATTTGGAGAGAATGTCCATATTTTTCTTGTTGTGCATTCTTTTATTTTAAATTTACTTTTCAGCAAATTTTAAAGCACTTACAGAACTATTTTTTAAAGGAACACTTAGATGAAAAGATAGAAAAGATTATGTTGCCATACATGTAAAATAAAGAAAAGCATGTAAAACGTCTTCCTCTCCTTTGCATGTAGGAGAGTTCCTATTGTCAAGGATTAAGAGTTTCTATTGAGGCATGCGCTTTTGGATGCTTAGGGGATATATTCTTACCTCGTTATGCTAGAGTAGGTCCTACTTTTATTAGAGAGAGAGATTTTCCTGCATCAAAGGGATGTGAGATTACTTTTTTGGTTTTGTTTCCCCCCACATTTGATTGAAACTGTGTCATTGTGTTACTATTTTTAGATTATTATCTCAGAGAAGGCACATCATGATTCTTTACAAACACCTGTAACCCATAGAAGTTTAGTGGCCAATTATTGATTCTTGAATAAAATTTTACCAGATTCTGCCCCAAAACACATTCCTAGAGGACAATATAAATGTTCTCTGTTCTTTACTAAGTCTCTCCTGCCATCTTGAAGTCTCCGGGTCACACCTGAAAACACCAGTCTGTTATACTATATTACTTGTCCATATTGTACACTGGTGCCCATTAAATGAGAGTGCTTTGAGGGTGGGGAATGGGACCCCACAGCACCCCCATGTTCACTGACTATAGGAGTCTGTCATAGAAGAAACAAGTGTGTTGATGACTAAACTAGATCATACGAACTTTACTATGTGGGATCCAGTTGACTTTTATTATGCTCTTATTAACTATGAACCCCTCACATTTAAGTAAAGACATTATCACTCATCATGTCACTCCATTGTTGTTTCCCACAGCTCTAGGCACACAGTTGTGGCTCAGCAAGTTCTCACTGAATGTAACTGAATTGAATCCAATGGGTAAGAAATAACAGACTTGTTTGAGTCAGAATTCATTCATTTGGAATTGCAACACAAATCCTCAGAGTCACACTAATCTAGCCCTTATCACCTCACTGTTTGGGACAACTTGCCCTACGAATATCCACCGATGAGTTGCTGAACACATTCGTGAACAAATTTTAAGCAGCTGAGAAAAGAGAAGGATTGAGGCATTTTTGTTATTCATTCACACTAACAATGTGTACCACTGGTGCTGACTTGAGAGACGCTACCATCTGATGGGGATTGATGGGTATTGTCGCCATTACCATGCCATTGTGTAGCACAGAAGTTTCCTGACTCCTGTCACAGTACCTGGATATGCAAGAGTTCCATGTGTTGTTTCTAGCAAACGCCCAGAATTACAGGAGACTGTTGGGGTTAGTGGGGCAGAATATGGAATCTTCCGTCAGATAGACATGAGTTTGAATCTCAGTTCTAATACTTTGCTTTTTGCTGAGTGTCTTAGATAAATCATGTAAACTCTCTGAATCTCAGTTGCCTCGCATATCAAATGGGAATAAATGCATACTTCACATGCTTCTGGGAATGTTAGGTGATGGAATGCATACAAGAGTGACCGACACAGGGCTAGACTATAATACATGCTAGCCTGTTATTATTTACATCTTCAGTCCCTCACACAATGTCTGGTATGTAATAAGTGCTCAATCAAATTAAGTTCTGTAAATAAACTCTGTTGGGGTCACTAACCAACCTCTGTTATGATGACCGGAAAAGGAAACACGATAAAACCATGGACAGGTTTATTAAATGTGAGTTTTTTAGAATTAGAAGAGGTGGAAAACTCTCCTTATAACTACCGTGTTTCCCTGAAAATAAGACCTAACCAGAAAAATAAGCCCTAGCATGATTTTTCAGGATGACATCCCCTGAACATAAGCCCTAATGTGTCTTTGGGAGCAAAAATTAATATAAGACCCGGTCTTATTTTCGGGGAAACACGGTATATATGGAACTATGTAGTATAATTTATGTCAATAGTTTATTAAGTATCTACTTCTGATTAGCACTGAGAGCACTTTTTCATTTGCTAATCTAAACACAGAGTATTTAAAACCAGTAAAGACAGAAGTGGTGTTGAACATTGGTGAAGAATTTGCCAGCTCTCTGTGGAATTACAGTGCAAGCGTATGCACCAGAAGCACCTGCTGTCATATGTCTGAAATTCCCCACTTAGAAATGCCCTTCTTTGATGGTAATTAGTACATACTATGACTATATCATGAATTTGTGTAGCATTTTAGAGTTTATGAAACACTTTAACAGATACTATCTTAAGTTCTTATTTTATACCAACCCAATAAAGTAAGAATAAATTATATCTATTTTGTAGATGATCATATAATTGGAAGTTTATGAAGCCAGGAAAACTTACTCCTAGTCCAGAATCCTTGTCTTCCCTCTATGGGCTTCCTAAGTCCTGTGTTATTGTGATAGCCGAGAGCAAGTCCCCAAAGAGTGGTGTAGACCAGTGGCTTCAAAATGTCAGGAGATCTGGGAGGGGGCGAGAATACTCTAAGGCTGGTTCTTCAACCTTAGCACATTGACGTTTGGACTGGGCAACTTGCGTTGTGGGGCCTGTCCTGTGCACTGTAGGAGATCTGCAGCATCCCTGATCTATGCCCTTGCGATGCCAATAACTCTGCCTCTGCTGGGATGACAAAAAAAATGTCTCCAGACATTGTCAAATATCCCTTGTGGGGAGGGGCCAACATCACCCCGGTTGGGAATCAGTGCTCCAGGGAAGAGATAAAAAATGAACTTCACCTACTTTACAGGTTTTGTCATGGCTAGATTTGAGCAGAAGTCACAGTCCCTGAACCAAACTAGTTACCATTTTTCTCAGAAACAGATACCATTTTGCTTGTTAGGGCTCATTTAGTTGATGCTGAAAGCTGGAGGATACATTGAAGAGTATTGTGAGACACTGGTCTGCCAAGAGAAGATAGGGCTGGTCTCATAGGGAGAAATCTGCAGCTAGTATTCCCAGGCATAAGTCCTAGTAAGACTATTTATTGAAACACAAAGAGGGAGAATTATCTAACTGAAATGTGTCCAGGGTTTCCTAACCCCACATTTTCTCTTTTGTTGTATGCTTTATAATAACCATTGGAGGTGCCACTATTTATATCAGACTCCAAAACTCCTTGGTGCCTTTCCTGCTACCAGTACCACCCTAATATTTTTTTTAAAGTGCATTGAGGAAACATGTAAGGTGATGAGTCTGGAGACCAAAGATTTGACACTTTCTCAGGCACTAGTCACTAGTGTGTAACCTTAGGCAAGGCACTTCCCCTCCCTGGATCTAGCTTTCTATACCTGAAAATGAGATTAATTTCAATGTCTCAAGCTTTAAAATTGTATGTTTTTTTTACTTTTACGATCACAATTAAATCACGACTATCACGGCCAGCTAGTATGAGTGTATAATTATACTGCCATGCACATCACCAGAAGTAATATGATAATATTGGTGGTATCATTCTAAAAATTAGAAAAAAAATGTCTAATGAAGCCGATTAAGGGTTCCTTACAATATATGACTCCTTGGGCTCAGGAGGACCAGGAAGGAAATGATCTACTTGGAGATGAGAAATGAAGTAGCCAGGGCATTGAAATCCATAACTCACCATGGTTAATGAATCTTCCTCTCCCTAGCCCAATACCCCAGGCAAAAGGTAGGCATCGGTCGGTACCTATTAAATAAGTGCTAGGAGAAAAGGAATTACAATCAAAACCCTCTTAAGACATTTTCAAAGGAGCAGCCATTAAAACTTCTAAACCAGGAAATCATCCTTTGAGAGAAATGGAAAATCACAGGTATGGTGCCATGCAAATGTGGCCATTTAATAAATACTATTGGATGAGGAGGATGATAAGAATAAATGCATGCTGGAGGGAAAAGTCGGAAGCATGAACCTTTTAAGGGGTGGTTAATTTTTTTTTTTTTTTTTACTAGCTGTGAGTCTGTACTAGTGGATATGTCATATGACCTAAAGATGGAGATTCTTAATAGACCATTTCCTCTCATTCCAAATTTGGGTTTTGGGGTTTTGGTGAATATCATAGTCACATAGATGTAAGGGGCACATTTTCTGTTTTTGGGGAGGGACTATCACTTCATAGTCAGATACATTCTTTGAAATGGAAAAGCCTGGACTTCCTTTTCCTCATTCATGACTATTTCCCCAATAGATGCCAGCCCCTTCACTTTCTTTTACAACAGCAACAATGAAGATATGCAGACATGCAGCAATCAAATTACTGATTTATTTAAATTATTGATTTATTGGTTCAGGAAACAGTGATAGATGGTGTCACAAGAGAAAACTTAGCTTTTAAAGTGCACAACATCAAAGCCATTTCTCAAAAGAATTTGAAATTGGTGAAATTTGTTTGGGGACCCTTACTATCCTCTCACTGGAAGCGTAGATATGAGTGAAAAGGGGCGATCTCTGCCACCTCTTACCCTTCTGGTCATGAGGTCTCCATTTGCTTCCTCCAACCCAAAGTCCCATTAGTCATTGTATCTATCTTCACATCCAGGACCTCCAGACATATAGTCAGGTTGTGGTGACATAAGAACAATAAAGGCAAATTATTTACATCCCATCTCCACTTAATATAAAATGGAGGAGTGGGGACAAGTTAATTGGAATATAATATCTGTCACAGTCTGGCTTCCCAGGAAACAGACTCTGAGACAGAGATTGCCATGCAGTAGTTTTTTCAGGGAGTACTCTTGAGAACCTAACATGTAGAAGCAAAGGGAGAAAAGCAGTCTCAACACAGTCCTTAGTCAATCCCATGAGGAAGCTGGAATGGCCCTTCACAATTGCCCCAAGGTTGGTCGAGAAGGCAGGACCTTTACGTATACCATAGGTGACTAGTTATTTGATTTAAATACTCCTGGAAAAGAACATGACCTTGGACAAAGTATGAGGCAATTTTCTTCAGCTGAGACCATTATTAAAAAATGCTGTCTGAGATCTCTATTCAGCACTCCTAACATCTGGGGAATTAAATCCTTTTGTCTTGTAGTGGGATCCAGGAGATGCATCATTTTGATAACTACAAACTGCCATCCAGGAAAGGGAGAGACAGAACAATAATAGGTCTGTAACAGAACTGGAAATCAAGGAAGTCTCTGTCCCCTGTAGGAGGAGAAGTTATTTGATGAGATCTCTGGGAGAAACTTCTTTCCATTTTTCTCTATAGTTCTGCCTTCTGCAGAAGTTTTGGCTTGTTGGTTATCTCCCAGGTGCTTTTCTGAAGTGGGTGGGTCGTGTCGAGCCTTCTGTCCTTGAGGCTGTGCACATTTTGAAGAAATGTTCCTGTTCTTGAAAAGTTGGGGTGGGGATGAGGGTGGGGCAAAGGAGTCATTTTAAATCTTAAGCAGTGAGCTACTTTTAAAATCTAAGTTTCTTTGACAATGCAGTCCTTAAAAACTTAATACGTTTCTGATCTATTTGTTTCCAATAATTTCCTTGTGGCAGAAATCATACCCAAATTTATTTTCTGGACATCATCCCCAAATATATTTATTTACTTCTTTACTCCTATGCATATCTTTTCTCTAGATTTCCTGCTTGTTACCTTGAAGGTACGGCTTTTGTGAGATGGCCAACCTTTTTCCCAACGATGGCTATTAAGGGATCTTTATTTGTCAAAAGCTTTATCAATCTTACTTTTCTACTTCTTGGGGTCTAGAAAAAGTCCATTTTTCTAAAGCTTTAAAATCTTTAGTTTTATTCTCAATTTTGTTTATTGCTTCTTTCTAACCAGCCATATTTATCATGGGCTCATCTCTTTCTTGAAATACCTTGTCAAGCACAGCCAACAGCAGCCAACACACACTATCACAGTGTTTCCTTCCAACCACCTCCTGTAGAGTTGCCAGCTCAGGAAGCCCATGGTCTCCTTCTCACATTATTTCAGGTGACAGTTTTACCAAATAATTTACCACCGCATAATACAGATCAAGAGTCTGCTATATCTGTTTCTTTGTCATATATTTTACATATTTGAGATATTTGTTTTTGCAGCATCCCACATCAAGCTACTGACTTCTATATTTGTCATACTAGGTTAACCACATAACAGACAACCCTCAAATCCCAGTGGCTTAACACTATTAAAAGATCTTTCTCATTCTTATCATATCCAGTGTATGCCAGGTAACTCTTCCAAGCACTGATTCAGATCTTTTGAATCCTTCCATCTTTTGGTACCATTGTCTTCAATATATGACATGTATGATTTCCTAAGAGGAGAAAGAAAAAAGGATGGAGCATGGGGAATTTGGGAAATGGGTGTTAAGCTTAAAAATATCAGACATGACTTTTGCCCACATTCCATTGTCTATAACTCAGTCACATGCTTCATTTAACTACAAGGAGGCTTGGAAATATATTTTGGTGTATGTCTAGGATGAAGAACAGAAAGAGAGTGTTGGTGGGCAGCCATCCTTTGCTCCAGGTAGGTTAAAGCAATAATTCAGAACCAAATTATAAAGAGCCTTGTATTACCTTACTATAGAAATTGGATAATAACATTGGAAAGTAATTTAAAGGAAGTGGTTGAAAGGAAGGGAAAAATAGAGGTAGGTGGTGATATACGAGAAAGGAGGCTCTAACAATGCAAACTAAGAAACAATATTCAGAGAGGTATGAAAAATCTTACGAGAGAATGTTCTGGAAGCCAAGCGAGGAGAGTTTTTCCAAAAGTCTAAAGTGTTAATTACTACAAAGTGATCAACATGATGGGACAGTGAAAGGGCAAACAATACCAAGTGTTAGAAAGGTTGGGGAGCCGCTATAATTTTAATATACACACTTTGGAAAACTACATCTGCTAAAGGTGAAAAAGCAATATATATGTGATCTTAAAGACATGTTTGCATGTTAATAGAAACACTATTTGTAATAGCCAAGAACTGGGTATAACTCAGATGTTCATCAGTAGTAGAATGGTTAAATAAATTGTGGTATATACATTTGGTAGAATACCATACCATAATAAAAATAAACATTATAGATAAGTTTCTCAAACAATATTGGCTGAAAGAAACCAGACACAAAAAATACATCCTGCAGTATTCTATTTATATAAAATTTAAAATAGACAAATGCAATTCATGGTATTAGAAATTAGGTGATGGTTACCCCTGAGAGATAGATATGACTGGAAGGGGCCACAAGAGGTCTTTTTGGGTTCTGTTTGGGTAATGGTTACATGGTGTGCTAGACAGAATGATGGCTGCCCAGAGGTATCCATTCCCTAATCCCTGGAATTTGTGAATATATTACCTTACATGGCAAGAATGATTTGCTTATGGTTAATTTGAGCATTTTGTGATTGGAGGATTACTCTGGATTATACTGTGTATGAATATATAGAAATAGATACTTCAGTATAAACTTACATTAAGAAAAATGTGGGATGGGGGAATTATCATTAGATTTGACAATTAGGAAGTCATTGATAACCTTATTAAAAGGAACTTCAGCAGAATGATAGGGGTAGGAGCTAGATTACAGTGGTTTGGAAGGCAAAAGGAAGGTGAGGAAGTAGAAGAATGGATCTTTCTTTAAAACTTTATTGCTTATGGAAAAGAGAAAGTTACAGTCGTACTTGGGAGTGGTGAGGTGATGTGCATTGGAGTATTATTAAGGGAAGCATTATACTTAGGCTGAGAAAGTCTTGAATAATTTTTTAGGCTGAGACAAAGAAACTAGAGAAGTTATAGGAGAGAATGCTCAAATAAGAAATAATCTGTATTATTTCCCTTTCTGTTCCCCTAGTAAGAAGAGTACTGTATATTAACATGAAGGAATATCTGGAGATTTTATACATATAGTGAGGTGAGGTCCCCTTCTTCTGCTCCATTAGAGTAGGAGGCACTGGACGAAGCTGTTTTGTTCATATTTGCATCAATTAGGTATTGCTGTGTAACAATACATTCCAAACTTAGTGGCTTGCATCGAAAATAATTTATTTAGCTCATGAGTTTATAGGACATTTGTGTAACAGTTAGTCTTGGTTGGCTTGGTTGAATTTTGCTAGGCTTTCTCATTTGTTTGCCATCAGCGAATGAGTCAACTTGTCTGAGAGAGTCCCAGGAGGGATGATTTATTTCCATCCCATACTCTCTTTTATCCATCAGTAGGCTAGCCTCAGCTTATCTCATGGTAGAATCAGGGTTTCAGGAGAGCAAGCAGAGGTTTGCAAGATGTCTGGAGGCCTAGGCTTGTAGCTGGCATTCTGTCATTACCACCTCATTCTTTGGGGCAAATCAAGTCACAAGACAAGCCCAAATTCAAGCCCTGGAGAAATACATTCAACTTCCTAATGGGCTCAGTACAAAATCACATTGCAAGAGGCATAGATACAGGGAAAGGAATATCCAGGCCATTTTTAAAAAAAAAAAATGTATTTCTATCAATATACTAAAATAGTCTTTTCAAGTCATTGAGATATGGCCAAATATAGAATTTGAGGGATGAGTTTCCATGTTGATTTACCTCTAGCTTTGTTATTACTCTGACATCATCTTTTCAGGAGATACCTTTTAATCCAGGGGTGTCCAAACTTTTATCAACGTTTTTCACCAAGGGCCATATGCGGTAAAATACACAAACAGCCAGGCCACTCACTCGAGGTGAAGTACGTATTGCCTCACCTGGTTTATTTAAGTAAACTAAATATGTTTTTGGAATTTGCTACAGGCCAATAAAAAACTGGATTGTGGGCCACAGTTGGCCCACGGACCACAGTTTGGACACCCCTGGTCTAGTCCATAGGATAGACTGTTCAGGCCACTGGACAGTCAATATTTGGAGTGACTGGTGGTAGAGTATTCAGTTGTCTGAGGTGTCCGGAAACTATTGACCCAGTATTCTGTAAGATCATGCTCTTGTACCTCTCTCAGTTTTAGGAGGAGAGAATTTTCCTCATTAATAGCAGAGATATGTAATAAGTACAATATTCAGGTTTAGATTTATCGGAAGATAATTGAAATTATCTCACTTAACAGATTCCGGATCTGTTTAAATTCACTGAAAATCTGGATCAAATGTTAGCTTTTCTATTACAAGGATATCAAATTTCAGATATGCTTCATTATGACTCAATTTCTTGGCACATGCTAAAAAGCACCCCAGTAATCTAGTGCAAATGAATGTGGACTATATCACAGACGATGTTTTGGGTCAAAATATCCCCGCCTCCTCTCTGCCTTCTCTTTTTCTCCCCTGAATAGGATATACCCCAAATTGATATTCAATACAGATACTGAGCATGCAATTTATTATGTCAAACTGAAAAATGCCTGTGGTAATACAGGTTTTTATAGCTGTGGTTTTCTCCAGCTTAAATTGCTTTGAGTATCTATGTGTCGGCAGAAAGTTCGAAGTAGGATGGATACAGAAACCATGAGTGGACAAAAGACACCTTTAGAAACTACAAACCGGCAAGCAGAAAGCCTTTTAGCTGTAAGTCAGCAGACTTTTATGTCAAGCTTGGCTGACTAATTATTGCTTATAATTTGCATTAGGATTAATTAACTAATTAGAGAGGAATGTCTGAAGGCAAAGTTATGGCTCTGCTTGTCAAGCTGAGGACTTTAATTATTCTGATATTTTTAATTATAATCAGCTGCTGAATGAGTATTACATTGTCAGCTACTATTGCTGAAACTAGGCTCGGCAAAGGAGCTGGAGGAATTATGGGTCTCCACTGTTCCTTCTACCATCAATGGAAAGGTGTGACCCAGCCATGCACAGGAAGAAAAGCTCCTACCAGCAGCCATCTTTAAAATTGCACGTAGAACTGGGTAAACCATAACAATTCAGGTTAGTTTGCCAGTTAAAGACTGAAGTAAACACTTCTAAGCAGAATGAGGAAATCAGCCTTTTGCCCATCTACGTCTGATTGTAGCTGGCAAGGAGTCTTGTGCCACGATTCTAGTAATGGACTGGACTTAGCCAACTTGATATTCTGTTATGAATCACAGTATCAGCTTCCTGAAGCTCTTTGTAAATTGTTTGATGTAACATTGAGTTCCTATGACAGTTGTCTTTTTCTCTGAATGGCAAATTAGGAGACTTACAACACATATCCTGGAAACTGCTTGAACTGTTTCAAAGAAAGTTGTTAAATAAATGGGCCTAGCACATAATACAAACTCAGTAAAAATGTATTTTATGAACTGTAATATATTGGTATATTATACACAGGAACTAGCAAATATAGACATGCTAACGCAACAGCTAATTTGACAAGCTATCTGGTTATTTTGCCAGAATATTAGAAATTAAAATCAATCCCTTTATCCTGGACATTGCATTTAAACAATAGTCAGGAACATAATGGAAAAAAAAATGCCTCCATATGATTCACTGAGAGATGAAACAACTTTTCTCATGATGGTCAAAGATTTAAAAACTTCTCTGTTCTTCTTAGATAATTACATCAAAGAAACTCGAAGCTTAAGTGATGTTAAAGTTTCCAGATGACTTATAAACTGGCAAAGGTCTGCAGATTAATGTGAAGGCATAACACAAATGTTGTGCTGATTTCTTTTCGTTTTAAAGATGCCCAGGAGTGAATTCACAGATTCTCCATCACACAGATACTCCATGAGAATTAGCAGTGTTTTTTTGAGATTGTGGTTTGGTATGAAGGGCAGTCTATTAACCCTTCATTATCACAACAATGCTTTGCATTTAGCATTCTGTTTTTCACCTTTGTGCAGAGGAACAAACAATGGGACATAGCCATTCATAATGTCATAGCCTCATAAGACCTGGAAGAGGTCTTTGAGATGGGCAGCAGTCTGTGAGTGTTTCAGAGCATGGATGCCTCTTTTTTATTTATTTAACAAATATGTGCTTATAGCCTTTAACTTGTGCCAGGCGCTGTTTGAAGCACTCTCAAACGACCTTCTCAGAAGCCCCCATGTTAGTGAGCACACAGATGAAGGAACTTGCCTAAGGTAACACATGCATCAGGTAGGGTGGCTGGGAATTGAGCTCTGGCTCAAGATGCCATGCTCATCACTGCTGTGATAGACTTCTGCCTCACTTGGTGTGACCTGAATCCTGTCCTCTCTTAATTCTCTGTGTCCTCATATGTCAGTGGGAAATAATAATAGTACTTATAGAGTTGTTGGGAGCTTTCAATGAGGTAAGTCCTAGGAGCATTTCTCACAGATCTGAAATATAGTACATGCTTAATATGTGTGTCATTTAGGTAGATATTAGGTCCAAACCCCCAGTTCTGCACACAGAGGACCCAAGTATCAGAGGGTAAGTGACTGGACCAAAGTCACTACATCAGCAGGTACTGCAGCTAAGAGAAAAATGTTAGACACCCAATTCTCAGTCCAAGTTCTTCCTGATGACTGTATCATGCTTCTCTGAGTGACTAAATTGTCTCCCAGTTTGTTTGGAATAGTCCCAATTTTAGCACTGACAGTCTTGTGTCACAAGAGACTCCCCCCCACCCCCCGCGCCCCCGTCCCAAAGCCCCTAAGAAATTGATAATTCTACTTTTTACATAATTGTACTCTGCAGTGGGCAAGTAGTCTTGCCTTACTACCTGATATCTGACTTCTTGGTAAAAAGTGCCCTGAGCTCAAAAGGTACATGCAACGTTAATGCCTTTGCACCAAATGTAAGTGAGAAAAGCTCTATATCTTCTAAGAGCATGCAGATATTTTCACTGCCTTGGGGAAAAAAATGGATTTGGCTGATTTTGTCACTGTTTTCATCAAGGGGTCTTGTGTTTTATTGACAAACCCACAAAGGAAATATCATAGAAGGCACAGCATCATGATAATGCTTTAATGTACTGCTTTACATTTTCAAAACACTTTCAGACCCTTTATCTCATCTGGCCTCTATGTTCTATGTTCCATGGCTCTATTCTCTATGTGATGTTCTATTTCCATTTTGCTGATGAGGAACTGGAGGTTCAGATAATTATGACTTGGACCTGTTACTCCAAACCCAATGTCTTCTTGCTACCCTGTATTATTAGTACATGGTAGGATTTTTATAAGGGATAATTCTTCCCACTCAAGCAGAGATAAGACAAGAGTAAGGCACTTACCTTGGTGCAAAGTTTAAGGAGTTATAAAAAAACCTCAGTAATCAAGATAAATAATATTGTAATGCAATATTTGAAGCAATCAAAATGTATGTTAAAAAACCCATAATGAACAAAATATCAGCATTTTTTAAAGAGAAGATTGAACATCTATATAGAAAAAAATGAATCTAGATATGGATATTACACCTTTCCCCAAAATTAAATAAAAATCAATCATAGACTTAAATGTCAAACACGAAACTGTAAAATTTCTAGAAAAGATCATAGGAGAAAACCTAGATGACCTGGGGTGTGGTGATGCCTTTTTGGGTACAACATCGAAGACATGATCCATGAAAGAAACAATTAATAAGTTGGACTTCAAGAAAATTAAAAACTTCAGCTCTGCAAAAGACAATATCAAGAAAATTAGAAGGCAAGTCACAGACTGGGAGAAAATATTTGCAGGAGACATATGAAGGACTGTTATTCAAAATATATGAAGAACTCTTAAAACTAAACAATAGGAAACAAACAACCTGATTAAAACAATGAGCCACGGACCTTCACAGATACTTAACCAAAGAAATACAGCTGGCAAATGAGCATGAAGTAATGCTTCACATTATATGTCTTCAGGAAACTACAAATTGAAACAACAATGAGATTACCACTACACACCTATCAGAATGGCCAAAATCCAGAACACTGACAACACCAAACGCTCTTGAAGATACACAGCAACAGGAAATCGCATACATTGCTGGTGCGAATGCAAAATGGTCCAGCCACTTTGGAAAACAGTTGCAGTTTCTTACAAAATTAAACATACTGTTACCATACAATGCATCAATCATGCTTTTTGGTATGTCTGCAAAGAAGTGGAGAACTTATGTCCACACAAAAACTTGCACATAGATGTTTATAGCAGCTTCATTCATCATTGTTAAACTTGGAAGTAACCAAAATGTCCTTCAGTAGGTGAATGGATAAATCAACTGTGGTCCATCCACACCATGGAATATTATTCAGTGCTAAAAAGAAAGGAGCTATTAGGCCATGAAAGACATGGAGAAAACTTAAATGCATGTTGTTGAGTGAATGAAGCCAAAAGGCTTCATTCTATATGATGAAAAGGCTACATTGAAAAGGCTACAAACTATATGATTCTAACTGTATGACATTCTGGAAAAGACACCATGGAGACAATAAAAAGATTAGTGTTTGCTAGGGGTGGGAGATGGGGAGAGATGAATAGGCAGAGCATGAAAGATTTTTAGGGCAGTGAAAATGCTTCATGATATATGATTATTGCTATATCTCATTATATATTTGTCCAAACCCATAGAATGTACAACATCAACAGTGAACCCTAAGGTAAACTATGGACTTTGGGTGATTATGATGTGTCAATGTAGGTTCATCCTCCGTTAAAACACACACACACACACACACACACACACACACACACACACACAAACCATTGTTAAGTGGTAGTGACAATGCGGGAGGCTGTGCATGTTGCATGTGGTGGGGGTGGGGGGTATATGAGAAATCTCTGTACCTCCCTCTCAATTTTGTTGTAAAGCTTAAACTGCTCTAAAAAAATCTCTTTTAAAATGAAGACAGGATCCTACCCTGTACTTGCACAACCCTGCCTCACTCTCGCCCTAATCTTGGTCTCGCATACAAGTTCACTTCCGAGGATGAAGGAGAAAAATCAACTCCCTTAGTGCCCTGGAATAGAAACTCAATTAATTAACTCTGTTTCTTCAGGGTTCAACATACCTGCCTCATTCATTTTGATTTTCGTTTATTATCTAACTTATTTCCTTCTTGGAGCATTTTCCTTTCTGTCAACACTTTTTATAATACTTAAAAGAACCCATCTTATTTCTGAGTCCTCCATGGGCCCTTCTCCAGGACCTGGACCTCCTAGGGAAATGTGTTGTCAGTCCTAACTGTTTCCCCATACACACAGCTCACCCCGCGCGGGCAGGGCTGTGTTCTTCATGGTTCAAGTGACCATTAATACTGGTGAAAGGAATCATGGTGCGAATAGTGGCTGAGTGTTTCAGAAGCATGAGTTGTGGCTGGGAATGAAAAGATAGCACTTACAGGAGCAGGGGGACTGGGGGATTGAGAGGGTCATCACGAAGGGAGTGGCAGCAGCTCTGATGGCTGCAGGTTCTTTCAGATGTTTATGATTTGGGGGCCCCCTTACAAAGAACCCTTTTGCTCCAAAAGGAAGTAGTGTATTCACCAGCGGGGGCTGGCCAAGTGTTCTTTATTAGAGAACATCTGTGGTGAGTATTGGAAGTAAACTCTGCAAAAAGTGTACACATTCTGCTCTGGTATGCCATTTGCATCACACTGGCTCCTCGGCAAAATATATTTAAAAAAATCTCGAGCTGGTTGCTTTATGTCTTCCTCCCCAGTCAGCATTCTTTTGCTTGAAAGGGCTTTCATCTACAAGGCTGCCTATACCCACCCACTTCCCCCACCCCTTAGGAATCAAAAGCCACTTTGTCAAGGTCAGGTATCAAAATGAACAAAACATAATGAGATTGTCAATGTTCGATGACTAATGCGGGTTTATTGCCCATGATGCTGACATGGGAGACAAGTGTGGACATACCTGTATTTTTTTTCTAATAACAGCAGGCAGATTAGCATTATTTGGTTGATTATATGATTAATGAAAATAGGGCAGAAATGAAAATAGGGGCAGGAATTTTCACCTCAGAGGAAAAACAGGTCCTTCATTCCCAGAGCACCAAAAAAAAGGGAAAACATACCAGTATGGACTTTTTTGGGATTTTTTTAGGGGGGAAAAAGAAACAGAAAAAGATATAGTAGGCAAATACACACACACACACACACACACACACACAATCCTGACACACTGAATAAGGACATTGATTCTCCATACTTGTCTGAGAATATTGAATAATGTAGAAAGCCAGATCTTATAGTCCCTTTGAATTCTTATTGTACTAGTCACAGAAATAATTGTCAACCCAGGGCCAACTCTGTAATCAGGCATGGCTGTGAAAGGAACTGTTCCACATGAGTAAATATCTTAGGAAATGGGCATTTTTTAAGGTCCCCAAACAATACATCGACCCTTTGGTCATTATGTAGGGGTGACCACTGCATGAGACTCTTTACGCGCTGCCATCAGTTCCTGTCCTGTGCTTTCAGGCAGTGGTGTCTCCAGTGCTTATTCGCGGGTATGGAGTTACTCGCCACTATGCCAACTGGCTCCAGACTCTGCCTTTTCATCCAGTGCCTTGTAGATTTCAGTAGTTTTTATATCCCCTTTGTTGATAACTATCACCGTTGTCAACATCGCATCGCAGTCAAATTGCATCTTTCTCCAGAGGTCTTCCTGGCAGTCCCAAATCTCTTCTGATTTATTCTTTTCATCTCTCGTGGACTAGTACATCTGGCCACCAAGCGTTTTACATTTTACTAAAACGAAGCTCCAAGAGAAGGCTTTTGTATAGATAATGTACATAAGCTTTGAGTCATGAGTTTAGGCTCCCGAAGGCTTCCTTCCGCCCTAACATATGACTTCCACACTGCTCTAGATAGGTGAGATTGCCAGGGAACTGAGTTTCAAATACGTGGGATGTCTTGTTTTACCATTATTTTTGCATATGTCATCTCTCCAAGATCATTGTAAGCTCTGGGGTGACAGGGACTTCTATCTCACAGGTTTCTAAATTTCTTGCACTACTCAGAATGGAACCTCATACATACGTGGAATTTAATGAATATGTATTAAATGGACTTTCTAAGCCTCAGTTTTTCTCATTGATAATGCAATAGATTTGGTCTCCATGAACAATTCCCTAGGGAACAGGGATTGGTGTTCCCAATCAAAAGAGATTTGCCATCCTTACATTGTCATAGTGTAGGCACCTGTAAGGATGATGTCATAATGTATGTACCCTGTGACAGTGTAAGGATGGTGAATCTCTTTGTTCTTTCTGAGGTGATATCCATCCTAATTCCTGGTGCTAAGAATCTTTCTTTTATGAAACGATGATGATAATTGGTGATTCTAAAACTGTTTTTGCTATGATAAAATATTATGTTGGCAACCCTATGTCAGTATCTCAACTGAAGTGAAACTATTATTAGTTTGTAAAAAATCTGTCAAAAAACACTGAACTAGAGCAAAGATCTAATCTTAACATTCTATACATTTATAAGTATTTTTTAAACAAATGGAGGCAATCAACCTCAACAATACAGTACAAATTGAATATATGAATATGTTTATGAAGGATTGGTTTAATCTCTATAGGCATGATTGTTAATGCATACTTAAAATGATTTCTGGAATGACAGAGCTTACTTTTTGCAGTTGATGTCATGAAAATCACTTGCACTTTCCAAGTTCTTCTTTAGTTCCTCAGAAAGTCACAATACAGCCGGGAGTAATCAAGTGTATGATCCTGGGGACAACTCTTAAGTTTCTCTAAACATTCTTCCTTCACATTCAATCTCCCCCACTCCAGCTGTGGTTCAGAAGAAGGCGATGAGAAAGATAAACGAATGGAGTAAAGGTGCAAATAAGGAAAGGAGAAAGACATTATTTTAACTTTTCTGATGTCTGCAAGTAGCCTTGCATAAAACTCAGATCCAGGCATTTTTCATACTTCTGAAATGCCCCTAGTTTGTAACTTGGCCCATTACGTGTGGCTCAGTGACAGTTGACACATGTCACATGGGAAACCCCTTGTGGGACCACCATACTCAAAGGTGAAGCAGAACTGCCCGCAAAGATGATTCATCGCTCCTCAGTTCTCTCTTCTGTCTTCACTATGTCTTTGTCTTTGTCTTTGAGGATGCGAGATGAAAGCACTCCATCTCCCTTCTGTCCTCTCTGCTTTATTGGCTGCAGCTTACTTAGTATCGCTCACCTGGAACACGCCGCTCCTGGGACTAGTGGCATAGCAGCTTTCTTCTTTCCCTTCAGGAGCTCATGATGGGCTGGAGCATGAAACTGAGTGTCAGGGGCAATGGTGGTTACAGCTGGACAGCGGTTAGAGCCACATTCAACACTGTCAAGGGGCTCATGAGCGATGCCTGGGACATTACCCCACTCCATACTAGTGCAGCACCGACTGCTCAGTGAGCATTTGACATCTGTTGGAGGAAAGGCTGTGTCCTTATCAGGGAACGTTTTACTGGGCTGATTTTCTTTTATGAACTTTTCCACTCTTCATCGAGAGAGCTGCCCAGTCATGACATTTATTCATTTATTCATTCAGTACATATTTATTTAGTGTTGAATGTGTGTTGTCTATTGTGTGAGATTCCAGGGATTCAAATATAAGCTTCTGCCTTTGAGGAACCCATAGACTGGAAGGACACAGAGAGAAATGAATACCCAATAACTCTATAGTAGGCTGAAGGACTCCCAGATTGTGCTACAGGCATGGGTAAGTGTTAGTGTTTGTGTGTGAATATGTGATAACGCTGCTTGTAATGAGGAGTAAGCCAGCAGGGAAGACTTCACCAGGGAGGTGATACTGAAGTGGTTTTTATGGAGGTATAGGACTTTGTGCTATATGTAGAAAGATGAGAAGCAAATTAAGGACAGAGGAAATCACATGTGTGGAGGCAAAAAGTATAGGAACTTTTGTAACTGAATAGATGAGTATGGCTGGAATGCGGGGTATGGGTTTGCTTGAGTTAATGGGAGATGATGCTGGAAAGGGGACATTTAAGGCCTCACATAATTCCGCAGGTTCTCATCCCCACTATGGAGAGATAGTGGGCTTAGGATGTCCATTTCACATCTATTTCTGGCTTCTCACCTGAACCATGAAAGAGCAGATAGAATGGGGCTGGAGGGAACTAATTTGAGTTATCTGTGTAAAGGGCAGTCACTGAGCTCACCCCTTGATATGGTGTCTTCTTTAATCCTCGCAACAAATCAGAGAATTATGAAATATCCACATTTGACAAATGTGAAAACTGTGTCTTGACCAAGCCACACATCAGCATGATAGTCTTAGAATTCTACTCCAATCTGTGTAAATTTAAAAAATATTTCTCGATTGTTGTTGCCGATGGTTACTTTCAAAAAAGATTCATGACCCTCTTATATATGAATATAAAAATTGGATTAATTTTATGGACTTGGTGAGAAATGTGGGTTTTATCCCACAGACAACAAAATGCCATTCAACCTGCAGGAACAAGGAACTGGGAGCTCTGGGAGGACTACCAAGGGTGCCACAGGCTGTCTGATGGCACCTGGCAGGAATAGAACCCCATCAGGCAGGAGAGAAGACAGCAGCAGATAGCTAGTTGCAAGCCCTGGAGAAGCATTCCAAAATCAGGGGATTTGCATAGTAAAATTGAAAGCATATTTGCATTCAGGAATCAAAACGCATGCATTACCACTGTCCTGGAAATAGGCTGACTCAGACCATACGACTAAATAAAAGAATAATGTTTACTCAGAACTGATGTACTTGTTTAAAAAGTTAATGTTTTAAGCTTTCTGCCTTCTAGCAAAACATCGCTAATCTAATTAGAGCTTTCCAACCCGACTTGGCCTGCAAGCAGGCCTACAGTGTGTTGACTGCTAACCAGACAGGATGGACCCTGGACCCTTTCTCCTCACCTCTCAGCTTAAAAAGTTCAGCTCTATCCTCCTTCTCATCACCGAATGTTTTCGTCTCATTTCGAAGCCAGCCACCACGCACATTACAGCACTTAGCACTCCCTAGAATCCCAGAAAGCAATTTTATTAGGGTGATAGGTCTTCCCTTAAAGACATTCTTAGAACACTGTGTGATGAACAGCACATATCTAATTGCAAAGGGAAGGAAATTTTGGTCGTAGAGGGGTTCTATAATGTTAGGGCTGGTTATGGGGCATCTTTAAGACTGCCCCACCTCAGATGTCAGCAAGTTAGTTCATTGAAACTTTTTCCCCATTCTCAAGTGGTAGCTCGCCAGTTATTATTATCCAGAGGTCTGGAGGTTGGTGGGCTGGAGAAGTTATGCATGAAGAAGTTTAAGATTGAGGTGGAATTAATTAGACATAATCCCATTTTAAACCTAGTTTGCTATTAATCAGTCAAGATCCAGGAAGGAGCAAGCCCAAGGGTGTTATAAAAAAATCATGAAATAAAAATATAAATGCAAGTCTGTGACGTTTTCCTGCAATTCACATAGAACAGGAATTAGTCTGGCCACAGTAGTGTCTGGGGATGCTGGTAGAGAACATAGGTATGGAGAGCCCTACATTGTTTCACCCCAATTCCCACAGCTGCTGAGTTTGGAGATGATGCGGGAATAGAGTAGTATAGGTATGAGGGGTAGAAATAATGAAAATTTGTATTATAGGCCTCTCACAGTTTCAGAGCCCTTTCCTAGCTACTTCTTACTTCATATTTATACAACCGAGGAGGGTAATTAGTGCAGCTGTTGTATTCCCAGTTCTCCAAGTAGTCACATGAGGCATACAGTCATTAAGTGGTTTGCATAGCATTGCACAGATATTTCACACCACAGATGGTATTAAAATCTTAGCCAGTGCAGGTTTCAAAGCCATAACTGGTTGGGCTACTCAGGGTAAGGAATCTATAAGGTTCCTCCTCTCTCACTGATGAGTTTGTAGAAGTGAGAAGGAGGGAGACAAGATCGTGACCATCTCTTCCTCATCTCAACCACCTTTCCCACCTTTGAAAGGTTGAAGCCAAATGTGTATTTGGTATCTCTGGACAAGATACAATACCATGGGACCTGAAGAGGCACCTTTCCATTTTTGGATCTCAGAACTCAGTGCACAACTCTTAGACCCTCTGTTAGGACTGAATAGCCTTAGCCCTTGTCCACAACCAAGTGGTACTTGACACTTTCTCTTGCAAATCCACATGGCGTATCTTTGAGTCTGATGATCTCATTTTCTTCCAAATCTCCTTGGGATCTGAACCTGACAACAAATTTGACTGGGTGGGATTTAATAACCCTGATGAGGAAGAATTATTCAGTGGTGAAAGCAGCAGTTTAAAAAAACAAATAAGCAAGCAAACAAACAAAACCGGTGTGTTTGGTGTTCAGAACAAATAAGTAGAGGGAAAACCAGCTCATTTTCTAAAGCTTTTACTCAAACATATTAATGTTGAATGAATTTTGAGGGCATATTCTGATTTAGTTCTTTTCTTCATGGTTTGCTTGAGTCGAATTCTGTTGTGTCTTCCCCTGAGAAAAAAGCTGTGATCCTGTTTCCTACTAGACTTATTTATTACACTCTGCATGAACACAGTGGTTAACATAGCTATTATGTCATGGATCACATGGCACGTTGCACAATACTTTCATTGTAACTTAGAATTCAGCCATCACCCAGTTGCAGTATAGGGGAGATTATATCAAAAGTAATGTTTACAGTGTACTAACAAGCTCATAAAGATAAACATCAGAAATTCATTTGAGAACCTAAATCATTGTGTCAGTTATTAAGTTTCCATAAACGGCTTCCTTATGTATTTGTCTGTGCTTTGGTGTGTCTATATTTGCCAAGACTTTCAGCAGACCCTGTCTCTGACACATTCATGTAAGAGTGTGGGCGTGGCCTGTACACACAGAAGATCAATTAGTTCCATAGGCCACTCCCCCTTTTCCCCTTTGGTTCCATGGCCAGACACATAAGGAAAGGAGATTCTTCCAATTTAGAAGCTAAGCAGATTGTTAAAACATACTCCTTGATGATATGCCTGAAGAGTCTTGTTCTGTCTGTGCGTATCTTACCAGGAATAGAGTTTGTGATGCAACTTTCTGACTATGCTCACAAGTTTGTTCACATTTCTGAATGAAGAGAAAATGAAAGTTGATGCAGGACATTTGAAATACCCACATTTCTCTGGGGGATGGGGAAAGAGTGTTGGCACAGAAACTTCAGATTCAGCATCATTTCCATCACTTGCTAACTGTATATCCTTGGATGAGTTACTTAACCTCTCTGAACTTCAGTTATCTGATATTTCAGATGGGGACCATGAGAGTAATGATCTCATAGTGTTTTCTTGAGGATTAAATAAGTGTACATAAAGCACCTCTCCCAGTGCTCAGTATCAAGCAAATGATCAATGAAAGTTAATTAGTATTATTATATTTGCCACCCTGCAGGACCACCTACAGGGTTGTTACGGAGAATAACTATGACAAAGTTGGCAAAAGCCCTTAACACAGCTTTTGGTCTGTGTCCTTAGATTTTCTGGTATGGCAAGGGGAAAAAAAAGTCTGTATTCATACTCAATTCATGGATTTTAATTAGCGATTAAAATAAACTCTCTCTATAGTCTCCATCAGGATGCAGGTGTGAGATTCTTTTACACACCCTTCTTTTTGCTATTTGCCATTTCTTTGTTCTGACACATGCTGGGTAGATGGGCGCATTTCCAAAGCTGAATTGTCTTGATTTGGTCAAGAGTCAAAACTTTGTCTGTAGTTTATCGTCTGATCGCTTAGGTTATCCCAGGAGACTAGAGACCACCCTGAGACTCCAATTTTGGCATACAAAGTAAACGATCATCCTCTGTAGATGAGCACCCAGGTACAGGAATATATACCTATTGATGCATAAATACATAAACTGGCAGAAAGCCAAGACTCTTAGCTGGTGGTGACTCAGAGTGAGCCCCAAAGGCTAACAGGACTTCTTATGCAGAGCCTAGAGGCCCTTAGGTGGAAGTTTGATAGGATTTTAGATCTAAGCACTCTTTAGCAGGTAATAACACTACCTGAAATTTCCATAGCATTATATTCTTTTCAAAGAACTTTCATATACAGTACTTTATCACAACCATTCTGTGATGTGTGCAGTGCAAACGTTCCCATCTTCACTTTACCTTTAGAAGGAAATGTAGATTCAGAGACATTAAGTGGTTCCAGGCACACAATGAGTTCGTGACAGCCTGGAACATGAAAAGGTGCTACAGCAGCATTGGAGACATAGAAGAGCTGTAAGGAAGGAACCCAGAGAAGAGATTCCCCTGAAATGGTTAACAGTCAAAGAGAAGTTGCCTCTCCTTTGTGGGATGGGGCCTCCTTGTAAAATGAGAGTTATCTCTGTGGTCCCTTGAATCCTATAAATTGTGCTGATGTGTACTGATTCCCAGCCCTTCTTGCCTACCTTAGGGATTCTCAGTTAACTTGTGGTTCTCATTTCTGATGGGAAATATTTCCTGTAGCTAATTGCCTACCAGCTGCTGCTAGTGTTGCTACCTCTATAAAAAGGTTCTCACACTTTTGTGTGTACCAGACTTACCTCTAGTGTTTGTTGAAAATGAACTATGGATCAAATTGTGAAACCCTGATTTAAGAGACTCTGGATGGGGAGTGTGTGTGTGTGTGTGTGTGTGTGTGTGTGTGTGTGTGTGTGTTTGTATGTATGTGTTGTGGATTCAGTGGTGTACTAGAACTGGCCTGCAAGAGCTTCCTGGGTACATCGTTTCCCATATCTACATTCAGTGGCACAGTAGCTTGACAATGTCTATGGTGGGAGTTTTTGGCTCATGGAAGTTGGTGAGTGCTACAAATGAGATCCCTTCTCCTCACCCCAGAGCCGGTTGTTAAGCATTTATTAACACACTACTGAGTGGTTCCATTTAGTTTAAACCATATACTTAGCCCTCAGAGAATTCAAAATAGTGCCTATAAGTTATAGGTGAGGTACTTTGGCAGAAAGATCATGACTGACAACCTTGATTGCTTTATCTTATTTTTCCTCTTGAAATAGAAAAAAAAATGCAATTTATGCTTTCCCTTTCCAGAAAGACTTAATTGTATAATTTTATATTTTTAGCATATATGTGTTGCAGCTCTTTTAATAATAAAAATCACTGAGGACCTACTATGTAGCCCTATTCTACTGAATGAAAATAAAGCTCTGACTCTTTTGGGACATGCACAAAATTCTAACGTCTACAATTCTTTGGAAATTTTATGGAACTGAAGGAAAGTCCATGTAAGTGGAGCAAAGTAAGGAAGAAAGAGAATGATACAAGATGAGATTGGCTTTGTAGGGAGAGGCAAGTAAAGAATTTGTTATTTAATTTGAAGTTTAATAGGAAACCCTATTAAATCTCAAGCAGAAGAGATATATGTTCAGATCTCTGTTTCAAGAAGATCACTCTGGATGCTGTGTGAAAGCTTATTGTAGAGGGCAAAAGGGAAATCTGGGTGATCAAACTCATTTTTTTCTTAAATTTCTTCAATTAAAAGCGTTCTACAATTCCCTTTGGCCTTTTAAAGCACAGATTTCTTCCTCACAATTATAGGAATCCAAATCTTTGAGCTAAACACTGGGGGATAATTGCATCACTAGAGAACAGGTGAAATAAGTTCAGAAACAAAGTATTGTAAGAACTTATATTTGTATAGTACTTTCTATTTTTTAAGACGTCTGGTCTCCTTTGACCATTAGGCCCAAGCTTGAGACTTGAACTTAAAAGACATCCAACCTTCACTATCACGTAGAATTTCTTCTGCAATTGTAAAAATATTCCATATTTGCATTCTCCAATATGGTGGCTATTTTCCACATGTGGCTATTGATCATTTGAAACATGGCTAGTGTGACTGAGGAGTTGGATTATTCATTTTATTTAACTTTCATTAATTTAAGTTGAACTCTAAACAGCCACATGTGACTAGTGGCTCGCATATCGGAGAATGCGGCATTAGATCTTCTATGTCTCTGGACAAGCAGGTGGCTTCTCTGAGCCCTATATTTGGATAATAATACTTAGCTGTTAGAGAGGAGAGGAGTACGTGAAACATGTGAAAGCATAAAGCTGGTGTCTAGTAGCTCACAGGAACACCGATGAAGATAGAATCTTCTGCAAGTCCTGCACTGGAGCAGGACTGACCTGGCTCAGGAAAGCTGAATGTGTGTGTCTTTTCCCAACTCTGAGTTCACTGACGTCACACTTAATCATGAGGAGAACATCTACACCCTGGAAGTCAGCAACCACTACACACAGGGGCTCCCCATCCCTTCCCTTTTCCCAAGAACCAGTTGAAAATATACCAACACACCACTGGTTGGAGGCCTTTAGAAATGATATTTATTTATAGTTATTTCTACTAGAAGACCTTGAATTCTTTCATTCATCTTTTTCCTCTTTATTATTCTACAACATTGTTCTAATATCTGTTCCTTTCCTTACCTGGCTTTCACAGCCCCCTTTACTTTTGTCTTTCTGTTGCCTCAGAGAAGCGTCCGCCCAAGTAAGACTGGGCAGTTTTGTGCCTTCTCTTTTCCCTTTCCCTTTAATACAGCCTGTAAGCGTTTAGTCATTCCAGCTTGCCGACTTGTTCTTTCCTGTGAAGAAAGCAACCAGCTGGCTATACAATTTAGTGACAATGACATTTTTAGGAAAAAACCCACGTGCTTTGTATCTCCATCTCTCCATAGCCTTATCTTGGGTTGGTGTTCTCTCTTCAGTCCTAAGCTTTTTACCTTCAAAGTATTTTGTAAAATGTTGCAAATTACATCTCTGCTTTGCTCCTGTCTTCCAATTTCCAGTAATTTTAGCTTTTGTTTCATCTGCAAACTAGATTAAGAAGATTATATGTTAATATTACAGATGACTTCCTTTTCTCAGCAATATGGTTTTAAGATAACACTCCTAAAATTATAAGTCCCTAAACCCCATCTCAGCTAGAGACAGTAAAACTTCTGCAGATAGTTTATCAGTTGAAAAGCTTAAATTAAAGATAATACTGAATGAAGACCTTTTGCCTTCAAACTGTTCAGAGCCTGTTTTGACTTGTGAGTGCTGATCTCTCCCAACAGGTTAACCCTGATTCACTGCCCAGGTGTGATCCCATCTCGGTGGAACGCTAAGAAAGTTTACCCCGTTGGTTTTCAAAACGCTTACTTTTTAAGGCATTAGAATCTCTTTTTCAAAGATCATTTACTTGGAAGTCCAGTACATAGGTAAAGGCTGAATTTTTCTGGTTTTGGTGTGGACAACAAATCTACCCAGAAGAAAGGGCTTCAAATTGAACAGTTTGAAAAATATTGATGAACCTGATTTATTTTTTTGAAGTGAGTTATATTCTTCACCAATATTATACATCCATTCTGTTGGTGGGCGGTCTTTCTAAACTATGTTCTATTTTCTCTTCAAAAAAAATATAAATCTTGGTTTCTGAGGCCAATACTTTATATAATGATCAAGAAGAGATCAAACAGTTTTTAGGAATGTCTTTTGTGTCATGCATAACTTAAACTCTGCAATTTTGTGGTGAAATCCATCAAAATTAGAATAATGTCGTTTTTACCTTTATAATGTCTCTTTGATGTAAGTTTCATGTATAGAAATCAGTTATGTAATAAGCTACACGACTTTAATGTTGAGGCTCACTGACTGATACAAGTGCAAAACCTGTATTTTAACATGACTTCAACTCTCAGGGCTTCAGGATAATCCCCCTGGAAAGTAAAAATCGGCAATTTCAAATGTACTGAGATTTAATTCTTAAAGATCTCCAACATATTTTGGAAGACCTGGATGTATGCCCCTTTGTCTTACTTCTCCTTCCATATGTCGATGTTACAGTTCTATTGTCATGAATGAGGAATAGCCTCAATAGACAATTGGTCATGCCACCCAGTTGTCATCAGAAAAATGGATTACTATCAACAATGCTGAAATCAAAAGGATTACTAAATTTTCCCAAATTTAATTCTTTTGTATCTAGTAAAAAAATTGTTAGTTTCTTGGGAGATGCTAAGTGTTTTCTAAAAATTATCTCCAAAGGAATTTTATCATATGGTTATTCTTAGGGAAAGTTATCAATAACGTGGTAACAATATCTTCAGCATTCCAAACAGACGTAGTAAAGATTTCACAAGTCTATTTCTTAAAACCTCTGCAAAACTTCGGGTTCAAGTTGGTTTATTAATATAGAGTCACTTCGCCAGGGCTGTTTTAGACTCTTTGGACTCAGAGCCTAATGAGTAGGAGCTTTGCTAGGGCTTTTGAAATGTTTGAATCCAGCAAAGAAAACATATTGACCTCAAAATATAAAAAGGAAACTGCTAAACAAACAAACAAAAAAAGGAAGTAAAACTGTTTAATAAAAATGGATAACTGTTGAATCATAAGTCTTTTAAAGCTAACATTGGGTTAACTAATTTAGTGCCACCTTCTACATTATATGTCAATATAACTTTAAAACAAAAGAACAAAATGAATTATTTATTCTTCATAAAACTCAAGATTTAAAAATATACAAAACGCATCTAAATTGGGAATGAAGAAGTTAAATTGTCACTCTTTGCAGATGACATGATGCTATATATAGAAAACCCTAAAGACTCCACCAAAAAGCGATTAGAAACAATCAATGAATACAGTAAAGTTGCCAGCTACAAAATCAACCTACAAAAGTCCATTGCATTCCTATATACTAACAATGACGTCTCAGAAAAAGAAATACAAAAAACAATTCCCTTTGCAATTGCAGCAAAAAGAATAAAATGCCTAGGAATAAACTTAACCAAGGATGTGAAAGACCTATATGCTGAAAACTATAAGAAATTGAAGAAGACACAAAGAAATGGAAAGACATTCCGTACTCATGGATTGGAAGAATCAGCATAGTTAAAATGGCCATCCTACCTAAAGCAATATACAGATTTAATGCAATCCCCATCAAAATCCCAATCGCATTTTTTAAAGAAATAGAACAAAAAATCGTCAGATTTGTTTGGAACCTCAAAAGACTCCGAATAGCCAAAGCAATCCTAAGAAAAAAGAACAATGCTGGAGGTATCACACTCCCTAACTTTAGCTTGTACTACAGGGCAACAATAATCAAAACAGCATGGTATTGGCAGAAAAACAGACATGTAGACCAATGGAATAGAATTGAAAACCCAGAAATAAAACCACATAAATATGGACAGATAATTTTTGACAAAGAAGCAAAACACATGCAATGGAGAAAAGACAGCATCTTCAATAAATGGTGCTGGCAGAATTGGATAGCCACGTGCAAAAGAATGAAACTGGACTGCTATCTGTCACCATGTACCAAAATAAATTCAAAATGGATCAAAGACTTAAGCATAAGACCTAACACAATAAACTGCATAGAAGAAAACATAGGTACTAAACTTATGGAACTTGGGTTCAAACAGCATTTCATGAATTTGGCTCCAAAGGCAAGGGAAGTAAAAGCTGAAATAAATGACTGGGACTATATGAAACTTGAAACCTTCTGCACAGCAAAAGAAACCATCAACAAAATAAAGAGGCAACCAACTGAATGGGAGAAGATTTTTGCAAACAATGCCTCCGATAAGGGGCTAATATCCAAAATATACAAGGAACTCATGCAACTCAACAACAAAATAACAAACAACCCAATTGAAAAATGGGCAGACAACCTGAGGAGACATTTCTCTAAAGAGGACATACAAATGGCAAATAGACATATGAAAAAATGCTCAACATCACTAATCATCAGAGAAATTGCAAATAAAAACCACAATGAGATATCACCTCACCTTAGTTAGAATGGCTATCATCAACAAGACAAATAGTAACAAGTGTTGGAGAGGTTGTGGAGAAAAAGGAACCCTCATACACTGTCGGTGGGAATGCAGACTGGTGCAGCCGTTATGGAAGGCAGTGTGGAGGTTCCTCAAAAAATTACGAGTAGAATTACCATATGACTCAGCAATCCCTCTCCTGGGTATCTACCCAAAAAATGTGAAAACATTTATACATAAAGACAAGTGTGTTCCAATGTTCATTGCAACTTTATTTACGGTGGCCAAGACATGGAAACAACCAAAATGTCTTCCGATAGATGAATGGATAAAGAAGTTGTAGTATATATACACAATGGAATACTATTTGGCGGTAAGAAAAGATAAAATAGGACAGTTTGTGACAACATGGATGGATCTTGAGATTATAATGCTAAGGGAAATAAGTCAGACAGAAAAAGCAGAGAACCATATGATTTCACTAATATGTGGTATATGAACCAAAAACAACAAAAGAACAAAAACAACAAAACAACCAAAGAACAAATGAGAAACAAAAACTCATAGACACACACAATAGTTTAGTGGTTACCAGAGAGTAAGGGGGGCGAGGAGGGGTCGATGAGGGTAAAGGGGATCCAATATATGGTGATGGAAGGAGAACTGACTCTGGGGGATGAACATACAATGTGAGATATAGACGATGTAATACAGAATTGTACACCTGAAATCTATGTAACTTTACTAACAATTGTCACCCCGATAAACTTTAGTTAAAAAAAAATATGTACAAAATTCTTTGAGACAGTTAACAGCATAATAATAATGTATTTAAAGTAGAATATTTAACTTAATATGTTTCTTATTCAATCATATAAGGTCTCAAGAAAGATCTTTTTATTTATTTAACTATTTTTATTTTAAATTTTTTAATACGGTTGACATTCAATGTTATTTTATGTAACTTTAGGTGTACAGTGCAGTGGTTAGACATTTATGTAATTTATGAAGTGATTCCCCCGATTAGTCTGAAACCCACCGAGCAATATATATAGTTTTTACAATATTATTGACTATATTCCCTATGCTGTACTTTACATCTCCATGATTATTTTGTAACTACTAATTTGTACATCCTAATCCCTTCACATGTTTCACCCAGCCTCCCATCTCCCTTTCTATCTGGTAACCGTCAGTTTGTTCTCTGTATCGATGAGTCTGTTTACAAAGGTCTTTATTGACCTCTACACTTAACAACTAATTTGCCTTGGCAGATTCATTAGTCAACGGTGTTGTTCAAAATAATAGTCTACTTTGAATATTATGACTGTCAAAGTTAATTTGGAAATACTTAAGAATAACAATAGTGGGTATTTGATAAATTATTTAGTCATACTAAATAATAGTTCAGTGGACTGAACCGTTTCTGGAGAATTGCCAATTGGAGTGTCCATGAGGAAATCGGAATATTGTCCATGAAGCGAGAGTTTTGTTAGGGCTTCTTGCTTGATTTCTTCAACAAGTTACCTGCTTATGTGTTTTCTATAATTACTCACATTTAATTTATTTCTCCATGCCTATCAGAAGCTGTGATGATAGAAACAATGTCTATGGAATATTATAGGAAAGGCATGTAGTCCATCTCTTCTTCCAGGAACAGTTCCTCATCTGAAATCCCATGGCCCGCAGTCAGTAGCTGATGGATGGGATTTGAGACCTATCAGCTTGTTAAAAATACACAAAAATGTTTATATGTATGGACATGTATGATTTTCTAAGGAGAAGGTCTGTAACTTTCACATTCTTAAAGGGACTCATGAACAAAGGAAAAAAAAAAGAAACCCTGCCCTAGATTCTCTCCTTGGATCAAGCCAGATTATCAAAGATTATATCCTTTATCATATTATCTTGAGCCTTGGCGTCCACCCCTGCCTTGCTCATTTACCTCCTTGCCTAAGAATAAACCATGCTGAACTGCGCTTCAATTTTGAACCCAAAGTTTTGCAGAGGTTTTAAGAAATAGACTTGTGCAATCTTTATTACATATGTTTAGAATGTTGAGGATATTGTTTATCACATTATTGATAACTTTCCCTAAGAATAACCATGTGATAAAATTCATTTAGAGATAATTTTTAGAAAAGACTTAGTTTCTCCCAAGAAACTAACAATTTTTTTTTTCTGAAGATAGTCTGGAATCAACTCTGAATGTCAAAAGCCACGTGAGGGCTCATACTACCTGCATAGGCGTGCCTGCTCCTGCCCCACTTGTTTCTGGTTTTGACTTTCTATGCTTCTTGATGTTTTTCTTTTTATTCATAGTTGTATTTTCTATTAATGCATACATCATTGGTGCAAGCCTTCTCAGAAGAGAGTTAAGGGGAAAAATAAATGAACATCCAACTTGCAAGTGGGGAAATGAAATTTCAGTTTAGCATTTACCCCAAAGTAACACAGCCCATCCCCAGTGAGTACTGGAACCCAGGCCTGTCACATTCCAGACTTGTTCTTTTGATAGTCTGCCATATAGATGGCTCAAAATAGTCCTTGTTGGGAAGCAGTGCAACTTGAAGGTAGATCTACGGGACACTTCCCGCCCCTCTATCCCTTCCCAAGTTATGAAACTACATACTCTTTAGCTCTCTGGAAATATTACCCTCTTACCACAGGCAACATGTGTTGACAATGAAATCTGTCTTTTCTACTTACAAAAGTATTTTAGAAAACTGGGGGCAGCAGCAGACTGCGAAACAAAAGTAGGGGCAGAAAAACTTTGCTTGTGTGTCTTTCTGCTCTCTCTGACTGTGTCCTCTCTTGCAGAGAGAGAAAAAATACCATAGTGGTTAAGAATTGGACTTTAGAGCCCAATAGATTTATGCAGCCCAGTTCTGAGCTTGTTACCTGTATGACCTAGGAAGTTATTGAACCTATCTGTGCAAAATAAGGATAATTATCATTTATCATATATATATTCCTTAATATTCATATATATATGTGTGTGTGATATCATATATATGATATATATGTCATATATAGGTGTGTGTGTGTGTATATATGTGTATACATATATATATACACATATATTTCACTTATAACAGTGCCTGGCACATAACACAGCCTCCGTGTTATGTATTATAATTACTGCCAGAATTATGAATAGGGTCTACATAAACATTTTCACCTTGTAGAAATACAAGATATAAAGAAGAGACCCCTTGGAGAACCTAGGAAAGGTTTCTCCTATAAGGGAAAAGAATTAGACTCAATACTCTGTAAGACATTGTATTTTCACTAGGGCAAAATACAGTGGACATAGAAAATGGATTTAAAAAAAAGTCCAGATGTTATTTTGTATATAAATCAAGACCAGGGACTGAATTTCAAACCATTCTTCTGGTACCTGCCCGAATCAATTTTATATGACAGCAGAAAGGATGGAATAGGCTGTGGGAAGAAGTAGTCAAAATTGCGTGCACAAGGTTGTTGTTCCAACTTTGGATGTTGGAGTGAAGCCACCTGGAAGATCTGGCCTTGTGTATTTGTGATCCTAGGAATTTTCCCCAGCATTAAAGTTGTGCTTCAGGGAACAGCAAGAAGTAATGATTTTTGTATCTGTAAATAAGGCCGTTGCTATGTGTGAGTGGCAACGTTCCATAGACATTAACTATTTTCACTTTCTTGTGGTCCACCCATGAATTACAAAGCGCAAAAGGGTGTTCCCTTTCCAGTTGAAAATAGCTTTTGGCAGCATTTTCTGACACAGTTCTTCAATGCACCACGGGACCTGTCACCTCAATCATTTTGCTTTCCCTTTCATCCTCCCACAAAAGTGATTTTAAGGAGGGAGAGTAACTGATCAGATGAAGCCGAGGGGTATGCGAGCATGTTAATAACAACCTGTCAAAACCTGGGATAACCAGATGCAAGCACATAGATGAGGGGTGAGGTGGGCTCCTAAAATGTCCATCCCCTCATTTACCTTAAACTCTGCAAATACCCCTCCTCCCCCTCCTGTCCGGAGAACAATACATTTCTCTCATCTTCACCAGTATCATGAAAATCGATAGCAAACCTTTTTTTTTTCCCCCTTTATTTAGGATGTCCGAGGCTCACAACTTATAAAAATTCACTGTTGGCCTCCTTGATTCCTAAAAGAATATTCTTCATTGGGAGAAACATAGTCACATAATCAACAAGTATTTCACAGGAATTTCAAAATAATGAAGCTCAGTTCTTCAAGTAAGCCTTGCTGTAGGTAGTGGAAATGAACAAAAGTCTTAAGAGATGCATTTAAAAAGGCCACTTTGTCTCAAGCATTGCTCCAAATGCTTTCCTCATGTGAATTCATGAGGTCTCCATAACAACCTCGTGAGGCAGGTATTAGGTTGGTGCAAAAGTAACTGCGGTTTAAAAGGTTAAAAATAATTGTAAAAACCGCAATTGCACCAACCTAATACAATGATCATCACCATTTCATAGATAAAGAAGCTGAGGCACGGAGGAATTAAGGCTCTTGCTCAGGTTGTGACAACTAATTCTGTGTTAGAGATAGAATTCAAACTCAGGCAGTTTGTCTCTGGACGCTCTTCCCATCATACAAGCCTGCGTCTTGTGAGAAACACAAAGGGTGGTGGTGAATTCTTCTGAGGGACAGTGATAAGTGAGAATTCATTAAGGCTTGCTCCCTTCTTCTAGATCAACTGGAAGAGAAAAGAGAAAGCTAGAGTTGCAAGGTACCTTAGAGGTCACTTATGTCCATCTTGTTGGTGAGACCCAGAGCTCAAAATCTGGCTTCCTTTCTCCTTATACAATAGCTCTTTTCTCATACTATGTATTACTAATTAAAGTGGCTTTCGTTGGGAAATCTTCCCGTAACTCTTTTCTTACTTCCTCTTCTGCTGCTCCAATTTCTATGAGCTGTTCATCCCGAGTGCTTCCTGCTGGAGGAGGTGGTACCCTGAAGGAGGATGGGCAGCTGGTGACGACGCCAGGGTCCCGACTGACTGTATTTTCTAGCCATGTGAAACTAGGCCGCTCTCGTTTCCTCTGGGACCCTGTATTAAATCATGCTGCAATAGTAAGAAGCACCTGCCTTTTTCATGGCTCTGGGTTTTCTCGAATGTCAACATTTCTAGATCTCTAAATCTTTCTACTTAAAGTGTGGTCCACACAGCAGCTGCACAGGCACCACTGGAAGCGGTTTAGAGATACAGGGTCTCAGGCCCGACTTCAAATGTACTGAATGGGAATCTGCATTCTAACAGGTCCTCCAAGAGATGTGTGTGGGAAGCATTGTGAAAGTGTCACAGCTCTAAGGCACAACACAGATAGAGTGGTTGTTATAGCTCCGCACCTCTGTTCCCTTTCTCCCTTTTGCTGCTCTGAAAGGGTAATTCAAGTCACCTGTCTTACTCTTGGGACCAGTTTTGGAATTTGGAATTTTTTGTATTTTAAAAAGGAAACATGCTACATACACTGTATATTATTTAACAGCCCCAGTGGGGTCTAGGGGTAGCCCTCTTAAATAAAATACAGTGACTATTACACCAAATGGGATAAAGATTAAAAAAAAAAAAACACATCTTAATTATTTTCTTCAATGTGTTTGCTGAACAATGGGAAAACAACTTTTGGGTTTCAGAGCTTTTTGAGTTTTGGAATGGCTGCTGAGGACTGGGGATAAGAACTCTGGGGTGTGCTTAGCTCAGGCTGGGAGAACTCTGAGGTGTGTGTCCTAGCCATGGCAGCTCTTCCCTGGGCAAAGCCTGTGTGGACGGTGGCTGGACCAGGGGCAGAAAGATGGAAGCCCAGGAAGATGCCACCCCAGGATTCTCTGGGGAACCATCCAGGGTTTCCTGCCTCTGCACGATCCTATCAACGCCCTAAACCCAAGGCAGATATGAAGTTTGGGGGAGAGAAGCAGCTTATTATCTTCTAAGCAAAGAGTAGAATGGGCAAGAGGTGCGGGCCCTTTGCCACATCACACAAAAGGATGCGTGTTTTCTGAAAAGAAGGGGACTTAGCCCACTGTGGCTGGTTTTTATAATTTTCCAGAAATCAAATAAATAACTCAATAAAACAAACTTGTCTCTTATTGAAGGTATTGATGGTGAAAGTGTTTCAATCACAGAAACAAATGTTCTGATGATAAGACTTCTCTAAAAAGATGAAGGAACTGTACCCCCCCAATCTGATCCTTGTCACTCTCTCTTTTGCAGACTACCTTAAACTTACTCAAATTATGTCTTGAGGGCTCCAGCAGGCAGAACACTGGGCTGCTTCTTTAACATGGATACCTTTGTTGTAGCCCTGCTGGAAAAAAAGGAATGGGGAAAAAAATCCATTAGTGTAACTCCATCACTGATAGTTCAAAAAAAGATCCACTTGAAAGGCAAAACCCTTTGAAGAACCTTTTTTTTTTAAAAAGAGATGGAAGAGAATAGGGACTCTGGTTCAGAAGAGTTGGCTTCTGATCCCAGCTGTCCCCCCAAACTGCTGGGAGGAATTGGAGCACATGCCTGTACTCCTCAGGAGCTCAAGACATTTGGTGGATATGTGGTGCTGGGGAATATGGGCCAACAGTGGTATGATTTTCCTACTAGGACTATCTACCAGCTCGCTCCAGCGACACTGAGACTGAAATGACCAACTCCAAACAGAGCCAGGTATGGAGCGTGTATATCAGCTCAGGTCTGATGACATCCAGAGCAGCTTCTTATCAGGGCAGGACCTTCACCTGCATTATCTTACTGAATCTCCATAAAACCTTGGGAGAGCATTGCCCCCATGCTACAGAGCAGGAAACTTCGGTGTGCAGAGGATAAGCAAAGGGCTAAAAGTCACACACATAGAAAACGGGTCTGGCTAATTCTAAAAATTGTGTTCTTAAAACTGGAAACCACTATAATTTCCAGTTTTATTCTGAGCCTTAGATTTGCTTTAGGAGCTCTCGAGTGCAGGTATATGTGAGGAATGCTCTGAGCAACAAGGCTGGGCAGGTGACATAAGTACTGTCCACGGAAAAGGTGTTGAGGAAAGAGGGAGAGGGATGGCAGGGCTGGGATTCATGAGCCCACAGAAGATGATTTATGGTTCCTTTTCAACCTGCTTTCTATCTTCCTTCCAGGGATATAAGTGAGATAATCATAGGATTATAGTGATGAAATGAAACTCCTAAAGCCAATCTATCCCCCTGCCTTCAGGCAGTGGTTCATTTAAACTAGACAATTTTCTCCCTTTGTTTAAAGATCTTAAGAGGAGGAATTTCCAAATCACTTCAAGTTCCCTATGACAGAGGCTCACAGGTCTTGTAGTGGTTAATCTTTTTGGGATAATAAACTCAAATTAATTTCCAAGCATTTATTGAGTTCCTACATTGTGGCCTGTGCATGTGCATGTGTGTTCAGGTGTGTCTGTGTGTGTGTATGTTTTAGATGTTAGAAGGAAGCATAGATAGCTTGCCCTTAGATTTCTTACAATTTTCTTGGATCAACAAGAGTAATACAATTACAATCATGAAACCCAATAAAAATGTATTTTAAAAATTACATGCTAAGTACCAGTAATTTGTTTCTAGTTCTGCCAGAAATGAGCTGTGTGATTCTATAACTCACTAGCCCTCTTTGTCTTCTGTAAATTGAGGGGACAGGCTGTCTTGTCATCATGGTTGCTTAGCAGCCTGAAGAATACAGATTCTAAAATGTATGGTGGAGACTGTAAGGGTAGTAAGAGCCCAGGAGAGGAGTGATCCTGGAGGGACTGGTTTGATAAGGCTTTGGGGAGGAAGAGGGACTGTATTTGGTTCCTGAAGAGTGGGTAACCTTGGCCTAGGGAGAGGGAGAGGTACTTCCGGAAAACAGTAATGAAACAGTAATGAATATGACCTGCTGTCCTGCTGGTGAGGGGCCAGCTGAGGGCACAGCCTGGAAGAGACGAGTGAGGCCAAATTACCTAAAATTGCATTTGGATTTCAGGTGTTTGGGTTAAAGGTGACAACCCAATTAACAACAGCACCAACGAAAGAGAAAGGGAAAAAGCAGAGTGGCAGGAATGACATGGACAGGGCATCTATAGCATCCCACGCCTTGGCCAGGTGCTTTCGCAACCATCTAGAAAGTAGGCCTGGGCCAGCTCAGTGGCTCAAATGGTTGGAGCGCTGTGCTCCTAACTCCAAGGGCGCCACTGTGTGCTGTTGTATGCTGCCATGAGTGGCCGGTGGCCAGCATGAGTGGCCGGCAGCCAGCGTGAGCTGCCGTGAGCTGCTGTGAGCAGGCCGACCGATGACTGGTGACCGACTGCCTCAGCTAAGGAAAGCGCAAGGCTCATAATACCAGCATGGGCCAGGGAGCTGTGTCCTACACCGCTAGACTGAGAAACAACTGGTTGAACCAGAGTGGAGAAGGAGGCAGAAGAAGGGGGGAAAAAGAATAAACAATATAAAATAATGTATTAAAAATGTTTAAAAAAAAGAGAAAGTAGGCCTGAGTTTCCCCATCCTACAGGTGATGAAATGAGGCTCAGAAAGGTTATGTAATTGGCCTCTGTTCACCCTGTAAATAAATGGACTCAAGTCCATTTGACTCAAAGCCTGAGAGTTCTGGATGGACCAGAATGTGAAATAGTGTGTGTTGTGGCAATTTTATGAAAAAATGGAGTGAGAAGTATCTAGAATTCTGGAAGCCGGAATTGCGGTGAGGTAATGCAGGCTTAAGGGTGGCAGGATGCAAGAGGAGGCCGTCATTCTCAAGGAATATTCTAGATGGCTTAAAGGGAAACAGGTTTGGTTATGAGGCTATAATGCTAGAAATGGATAAATAAAAGATGACTGCAATGTTTGGAATATGAAAAACTCAGAAATTCTCCACTCCTCTGATATCAAGTAGGAAGAGATGCTGATTTGGAGATGGAAGTGACTTAAATCTTGCATATAATCAGTCTGAGGTGAAAGTGATCTCCTCAATTGGCAGTGTCCAGAAGGGTGCTGCTGCCATAGATGCAGGAATCTTGGCTTTAAGGCAGAGCTAACAAGAAAACACTGGGAATTATTAGTGAAGAGAGATCATTGAAATGTTGAAAATGAGGGAACTCTGCAATGAAAATGAAAGAGAGAAGAACATTGCCAGGACGTATGTGGGAAGAGCAAGAGGAATCTGCATGGGAGACAGAGTAAATATTCAAGGAGAACAGAAGAAAATCAGGAGAGCAGAATATCTAGAAGTTGAGGAGAAAATGAATTGCAGGAAAATGAGTAGAGCAGAGGACAGGGATACAGGAGTAACTGGGCCCTTTAATCCTCAGAAATTCTGATTACAACAGAGAAATCTATTAGAATGAAGATGGAAAAATTCATGTGTGTGTGTGTGTGTGTGTGTGTGTGTGTGTGTGTGTGTGTGTGTATCATTTCAAAGATCTTTTCTCTTTTGTTATTTCTTCAGGCAAATAGTACAAATGTGATTCTCAGATTTTCTGCAAGGGAAGAGCTATTTTGCAGAACTTGCTCCGATATAACTTAAACTTGAAACAGTATATTTCCCTAGGTTTCCATAGAGTGTTAATTGCTGACATTGTCACTCAAATCTTTGGCGTGCTCACAGGCCCACTTGATAACCATTTAAGTTCCTCCTGGGAGCCAGGTCTTGTGCTAGGCGTGGCCCTGCAGGTAGGCAGGCGGAGTCTCCCCTCTCCACTCACCTCCAATCCATGTTATTGTTAGCTCAGCTAGACAAAGGGTGCTCCTGGGAGGCTGGCTGATGGATGAAACAGCTTCACTCTTACCCTGTGCCTTCATAATCGGTAAAGGCTGGGGATAAATTGTAGTGCGCTTCCAAACAGTGCAACCCTCGATTGCATAAACAAGCCTGAACTGAATGTCAGCTCCAGCCCAGGGAGCCATTTCCCCCAAGGCAGATTGGCAGGGAGCTCAGGGGTTTTGCCCCTTTTCCCTGCAGAGATCATCTGTTGGGATCAGGTGGGTGTCACCCCAGCAATCAATACCCTGGGAGAGCTGCTGGGGCAGGGAAGGGCAGCAAATGGGCTGGGCAGTTTCTGACTTCTGCTTTGATTAGTTTTTTTTTTCACCTTTCAAATAGAGCGCTTCCCTGCCTGCTTTGAAAAGGTAAATCCAGTCTGTTTGAAATTAGTGCAGAGTTCTTTATAAATGACATGTATCCCTTCTTCCACTGATACTCATTTCACTGACAGTTTTCAGTAACTTCTTTGCAGATACCTCTCCATTCCCTGTCTCCTTCCCAGCTACACCACTTATACACACAGAAGCTTTTGTATTCTGTATGGTTTCATACATGCAGCCAAATGTGGAGAGAAGGGGAAAAAAAAAAAAAACCTTTAAAAATATTAATCATCTTCTATTTTTTTTAGTCAGATGAAAATTTTCTGCACTTTTGTTCATGTAAACGCAAAATTATCTTCCTGCAAGTTGAGGTGGTGGCAGTTCCTGAACACAGTTATATTTTGCAGATAACAGGATTAGCTTGGATGTGGGTAATAAGTTGGTGAATCTCCCCCCGGCCATTTCTCAACACTGTGAGAGCACTAATCCTTTATGCTTTGATGTCTTCTAGTTTTCCATCAGGTGCGCCACGGACTATTTGTCCTGGGGCAGTCAGCTCTCTTATAAGATCTCATAGTGTCCTCATTAGCTGCGCCTATTTACCCAGCCAGCCTGTTGAACCCAATTTATAGTTTATGTGATTAATTCCCAAAGTACAGTAAACCCTAGCTCTAAGGCTCTCTCGTATATGACTGCATCTCCCTTTCAGGGCAAACACAAGCTTCAGCTCTTTTGCTATATGACCGCATCATATATAATCTGCTAATAATTTTACTCACAACGACACATTAAACATCTTTCTATACACTTTCTTTATAGCACACAGCTCATAAAGAAAAGAATGTTCCATATTGGACTGTAAAGTGCTAACTATATGAGGGAGTCATTTGGTTTTTTGCTTTAAAATTTTTATTTTGGCTGAAATTATGGCACGGCACTACTATCAGGTTTGAACAGTGAACTGGCAAACCGTGTTACCGTACAACGCTTTATCTGCTGACTTGTAAGTTTGAAAAGGTTTAAGTGGTAATGTGGCAGCACAAACCCGTGGGCTCCTTTTCATCTTTAACATGCAGGCTTGGAAGATAAAAGGTTTACGTGCACGTGTGTGCGGGTGCACGTGTGTGTGTGTGTGTGTGTGTGTGTGTGTGTGTGTGTGGAGAGAGCGAGAACACGAGACAAAAACAGAAAGCAAAATGGAGAGGCACACTCAAGGCAACCTATGTCAGTTTTGTTGGGATTTTCCTTATAGCAGAAAGAATCATGCAGAAGTAACAGTTGGTACAAGAGGAAAAAAATAGCCACTACTCCAGTGGTTCTCATTTGACATTGTCTAGAAACATTTATGGTCATTACAACTCTGGGGCACGCTACTGGCATCTAGTGGGTGGAGGCCAGGAATACTGTGGAACATCCTACAGACAGCTTCTATAACAAAAATTATTTGGCCTCAAATGCCAGTAGCATGAAGACTGAGAAATCCTGCCTTAAACCTTTGGATGATGGAATTGAAAGCAGGAAACTTGATCATTTCTGCTCTTAAATCTTAACTGACCTCAAAGCATAAAGAGACAGTTGATAATTTGGCATCTATGTATCTTGGATTTTGCAGAGAAAACATATCAGGGACTGATTATTTCTCCTGAGAATAGTTTAAGCCTCTTACTTCTTTTTACTGTCTGCCATCTAATTTGATGCATAACAAATCTAATGGGTGGGTAGGCAAAGAAAAGTATGTGATTTAACCTCCTTCACCTTGCTATTGCTTAGTAACTCAGGGATAATATTTGATGGGCTAACATGTGAAAATGAATATGTTTGAAACTATCTATGGATTTCGATTATTCTTATTGCCTCTCTTCTATTTATAGTCTGCCTCTATTTATGTGTTATCTCTATTCTCCATTGCCAGGAAATTGACACCTATAGACATTTTCTGACGTGGTTCTTGTCTATTATAATAATAATCACACAATTCTTCTTTGGGCAATTTCCTAATGGTTATGGTCTTCAAGGATAGATGAATAAACTGAAGTGTTGAAGGTATAAAAGCATCACAGAAGACAATGGAGAATTAATAAAGTACTGTGAGGGGAAGTTCTTATAGTAACAAACATCATTGCTGCATGAACTTAATTACCTTTGTCCTTAATTCCAGAAAAACTGCAAAAATTTTATAACTGTGCAAGTCACTGGACAGATGCCCTCATACCTTCTGGACTAGTTTTCTTTTTAACACAGGTTTATGAAACAAATAGCTTCTTGAGAGAATACAACTTTTTAGAGGAACATTTTTGTTTCCAGGTTCTTGTCCTACTGACCTGTCTGTGAAGTATCTATCATTCAGGATTTCAAAAAGAGGACTTTGAGTGTATTGTTAAATGTGCACGCTCACTAAGTGTATCCTTAAGGAGAGCTCTTAAGCTTCCTCCAACTTCTAGCCTCACAGTTCTTTAGGAATTGGAATTGAGATTCTTAGCAACCAAACAGGGTCGTGAAGCTTCAGCATGGAGTGAGTATTTAGCCCAGTTCACCAGGAAGGACATGGTACAGATACTTGGCGGCCTTTCCCTTATACTGATGGAGTGTATACATTTCTGGGACTCTGTCACATATAGTGGGTTTTGTCCAGTAACGTGAGGTAGTAGTCTCTTCCTGGTTAGGAATGATAGCGTTCAGAAAACCCAACAAATCTCTCATCAACGACGATACTAACTTAGCTTTGTGTCATTTCAAATATTCTGACCTGCAGTTTGCTATTCTTTGAAATACTGGTAGTAATGGTAGATTCCCTCATGGGGATTTAGGAGGCATCATTCACGAAACATACTGTAAAGTTTTTATGAAATTCTAGAGTACTACTAATAAACTTGACATTGATACCTTCCAGTTCTAAAATTCTCTGACTTTATGATGCTAAACAGAGAATTATCACAATCTGTAAAAATTCAGTTGGTGGTAGACTGTCCTAAGGCAGAATTTGATTCTGAGTAAGTGATGTTACATATTTGTTTTTCAAAATATAGTCAGTTCTTGATTTTCTCATAAATAGGAAATTGAAATAATGTCAAGAAGATGAAATTCAAAAATATCTTGCAATTGAGTGACATAAAGTAGGTGTTTCTAATATTAAAATAATCTTATATTTTTCAGAGCATGTAATAATGACAGGTAATACTGATGAAGTGTTTACTATGTCCTCGGAACTTCGCTAAGCATTCTAAACTGATTATATCCTTCAATTCCTAGAATAATCCTGTGAGGCAAATTGCTATTATTATCAGCAGTTTACTGAGGAGTAAACTGAGGCCTGCAGTGGTTGTGTGACTTACTTAAGCACACATAATAAGAGGCAGTGACAGGATTGAAACTAGAATCTTTCTGTCTCCAGAATCTGAACCTCTAATCACTCCATTGCATAATGTTGCTTGGATTCTAACTACAGAGGAATTTCATTTGAACCAACCTGCATGATTTTCCAATCATCTGCTATTGGAGCACACTGGGATGAAATCTCTTGAATTTAGCAGCTCAAGTATATTTTCAGTTCATAGTTGGTAAAAATTAAAGTGATTCCTGAGAAATGGGTAGAAAATAGAATATTCTTGTATGTTCTCTCCAGTTGCCTGGGGAAAGTTAGGGAGTAGGAATGCCTTCTAACAGTTCAGCGTTGTGGGACCTCAGCAATTAGGCTTTAGGGTGCTAAGTAGATCAATTATGGGCTTAAAGAACCACAATCCTGACTGGACATTGGGTAATCTGGAATAAAGAGCATGATATCAATAATGATAACAAAATAAGATTTGCCTTTCTTCTCTGACCATCACTATCCCCTCCCCTCAAAAAAATAACACCCTCCACCTTAGAATAATTAACGTGATTTTTCTGAAATTTTGATTAACATGATTTTCCTGAAATTTTTACATAAAGTAGTTTAGGCATATAGAGGTTGGAGAGGCATAGGGTACTCTGGGTTTAGGAGATCGAGAGAGAGAAAAAAACATAAAACAAAGACAGTGTTAGGGGGCATCTGCTATAGGCCATTGAAATGGTAGGTGAGGGAAAACCAGCTGCTGAGGTCAGTTGAACTCTCATAATCTTGAACTCCAAAGGGACTTGGATTCCCCAGACATCTGCTGGGTAAAAGACCCATGAAGGATCAAAGGAGTTTCTGAATTGGAGAACTGCGACTTTCTGTTACCAACCACAGCTAATGTAATTGAAGAAATTGTGTTAGATCTCCCGCTTATGAACAGGTAAGATTTTACTGGAAGTAAGAAAACAAGAGATAGGTTTAATACTATTACTCACGTGATGATGGGTACATAAGTAGAATAAAAGTGAGAAAACTGAATACAACAGTACCAGAGAATTGAACTCTGAGGTAGCATATTAAGGAATCAAGTAAGAACAATAGAAAATATTAAAACTCAGTACAGTGGTAGGGTGTAAACACAGTCTTGAGGACAATTATAATTGCAACTTTCTAGACTGCAATTCCTCAGAAAGAGAAAGGTGGAGAAACAAATTAATAAACCCTCACTGAGGCTTCATGTAAGCTTGGTATGGGCTATGACAAAACTGTCCAGGAAGTGCTACAAAAACCACATTAGTTAAAGCTGTCAGAGCAGTGGAGATAAGGACAGCAAGACATCTAGAATCAATTAATGATAACAAGAGGGTTAAAGTGGAAGGGGGATTTTTTTTAGAGATATGCTAGGCAAATGGAAGAGATCAGAGAGAAAGTTGTCCAGTGTATCTTACCGAGAGCAAGACCAAGAGTTCAGAAGTCATGAATTCAGATTTTAATCCCAGTTCTTTGTGAGATATAAAGGCAATGACTTGACTTATTGGCATCTGAAATTTCCCCTTCAGTGAGAGTGAGAGGAGCCAGCTTTCAAGTAACTTAAGTAGAAAGATATCGATTGTTGAAATTTCAGGGGGCTCTGAAAAGCTTCAGCGTTCCCCTCACATATCATTGAAGCCATTAACATGTAGCTTTATTCAATGGTGAAGTTAAAATATGCTTGGCAAAGATAACATATTATATTTCACCAAGGGCACCAGGTACTTTCCTAACAATAAGCTTTTAATTAAACTTGGAGATAGGTTTGGCCATTCAAAAGTGGAGGGCACCAATGAGATGGAAGAAGTGGCCTGAGTTGGGTAATGGGGAGGCTTGGAATGCAGGCTTCACCTACCTCCTAAGCTTATCTCAAGACAGTTACGAAAGGGTAATAAGTCTCACCATATCACCGATGGCCTACCATAGGTGACACTTCTTTAGAGCAAACAAAAGGAAATGAAAAAGGGAACAGTATACTGGGGGGTGATCTTTCTTGTCTTTTCAATATATATTTAGTGACTGTTGAGGGCAATAATTACTGGTTGTAGAAAAGAGAGGTGATTGATCAATCTAAATTCCCTTTTTGCCTTAGGGACACATACCCAGTTGAAAGAGGAAAAAGGAGCTTCCCTTCCCCAACTGTAAAGGAGAAGTATTATACCCTTATAGGACTATAAAATAGCCCATCTAGAAGGGGTCTTAAAAGTAAACTAAGTCCAGCCTCCTCTTTTTACAGAAGAGAAAATTGAGACTCAGTGAAGATGTTTGGCCTACTCAGCTCATTATTAGTGTTAGATCCTGGTGACTATTGACATCAAAGAGACACTATTGGCAGTAAAGGGATATATGGGATCACCAGAAAATGCTTTTCTTACACCAGGCACTACTAGTAATTTAACTATTTAGTCTGCTATCTCCCTTTTTCTCCTCTTTCCTCTCACTTACCTCTTCTATATTTTGGGAAAGTAAGAAAATAATATTTACCCATATTCTCTACTCAGAAAAAAAAATCACTCCTAATATTTTTAAAAGCACAAGTAGTATATGAAAACATTTTATTTTTCAAGAAATTACAACATAAAAAATAAACTAATGTCTTCTTTGATCTTTATTTTACCATATTATGGTTCTCTATCATCATTCCTATAGGCAAGTAACGTGTTGGATGAACTATTTTACTCTTTTAGTCTTTTTACATACCTATATTTGAATCCATTGAAAATATATCATTGGTATGTGTGTGTGCATGTGTGTGTTTTTAAAATTATAAATGATTTCTTACTGCATGTATAGTTCCCAGCTCGTTTTTGCTGTTCACCCATGTTTTTGGTATCAGTGTTGATATAATAGTGATCTAGTTTATTCCTTTTTACTGTTGTATAGTATTTTATTATATACATAAAAAAATTTTATTCATTTATTGATGTTGTTTTGATATTTTTCTATTATAAGTAATGATGATTGAAAATTCTGGGATCTGTCTCTTTGTGTGCATATGCCAATGGTTCTCAGCATTGTATACCAAAAAATTGAATCTCTGGCTCATATGAAATACATAATTTTAGGATGTCCTAACAATTTGACCTCTAAACTAGCTATGTTAATTTGCACTATCATCAGTAGAATATTAAAATTCTAATTGTTTTACATCTCCAACACTTCATACTGCAAAACATTCTAATTTTGCCACTCTGCTAAATGAAAAATAGTATTTTATAGTTTCAACCAATAAGATATTAAATTTGAAAATATTTTATATGTTTATCTGATATTTGTAGTTCCTCTTCTATGAATTGCCTGTTCAGAAACTTTGCCCATATTTGCAATAGAATGATTTTGTTTACTGATTTGTAGAGACTCTTTATACACTGTGGATACTATGACTTTGTAATATAAGTTGAAAACAAAATTCTCCTGTTAGTTTCTTTTAAAAAATTTGTTCAAGGTATCTTATCTGGACAAAAGTTTTTAATTCTGATTTGTTCAAATTTAATAATTATTTTCTATATGAATCTTGCTTTTTGAGTTTTGGTAAGCTCAAAGTTATAAATAATATAACTCTAAAGTATAAATAATTGTTTCTATCTTCTAATAATTTTCCATTATATTTTGGATATAAGTCTTTAATCCAGGGATATTTTTGTGTATGGTATGTGGTAAGGATCTAAGTTTTTATAAGGTGGCCAACTTTTTTATTCCATTTCAAAATTTTCTGTTATTAGTCCATCCCCAGAGGCAACCATTATTTAGATTTCTATCACCAGAGATTGGTTTGTCTATTATTAGACTTTATATAAATGTATATAGCAGGTACATTTCTGCGTCTGGCTTATTTTGTTCCACATAATATTTTTTAGATTCCTATGTTGATCTTAATTTCCACAATCTTGCTAAATTCTCCTATTAGTGCTAATTTTTTTTAGTTAAATTTTGTGAATTATCTAGTTAAATATCACATAATTAACAAAAAATAACCTAGTTTAATAACCAAGTTTAATCCTGTTTTATACAGGCCACTCATGTTTCTGTGTGTGTGTGTGTGTGCACGCACACACACACACACACACACACACACATTCTTAAGTCGTTCTTGACTTTAATGGAGACCCTTCTAATGTTTCAATGTTAAGTATGATATTAGCTGGATGATTTTAGTTGACACTCCTTTTCAAGTTACAGAAATCCTATTTTATTAATTTCTTCTGTTTATTTGGGTTTGTTTTGTACTTTTTGAACTTCTTAATTTAACACTTAGCCCTCTTTATGTTATTCAGTTTCACAATAAATGTATATGGACTATAAATTTCCTTCTGAGGACTTCTTCAACTCCATCATATACATCTTGGTCTATACTACCATGTTTCCCCGAAAATAAGACTGGGTTTTATACTAATTTTTGCTCCAAAAGACGCATTACGGCTTATGTTCAGGGGATGTCATCCTGAAAAATCATGCTAGGGCTTATTTTCTGGTTAGGTCTTATTTTCGGGGAAACGCAGTGTACGTTGCACTTTCATAATGATTCACCTTTAGATTTTTAAAAATTTATTTTTAATTTCATGACCCATGAATTATTTTGAAGTCTGTTTTATTTATTGTCAGATGTCTAGGACCTAGGCTTTAGGTTATATGAGAGTTTGTTCATGTAGTTTTATTGTTTTTATTTTTGCATTATATTCAGTGAGTGTGGACTAACTTATATTTTCTTCTGTGTACATTTCATGTGTGTTCATCTACACAGTCTATTTTTAATTGAATTTTCCTTGTGTGTCAGAAACTGATGTATATGCCACATCTATTTGATAACTGAGTAATTTATTCTTTCTGATTTAATGACATAGAAATAAGAAAAAAAAATTAAAAGCTTTTACTTCACACCCACCAGGTGTGACTAATTTAAAAAATGTAAAATAACAAGTGTTGACAAAGATGAGAATAAATTGGACCACTTATACATTACTGCTTCAAATATAAAATGGTACACCACTTTGGAAAACAGGCAGTTTCTCAAAATGTTAGATATAGAGTTACCGTAGGACCCAGATATTCCACTGCTAGGTATATGCCCAAGATAACTGAAAACATATGCTCGTTCAAAACTTATACAAGAATGTTCATGGCAACATTATTTACAATATTCACAAAGTGGAAGCAACCCAAATGTCCATCAACTGATGAATAAATAAAAATGTGGTATGCAATTACACGGTGGAAAGTTCGTGAACTTAATTATCCAACCGCGTATCCATACAATAGAATATTATTCACCCATAGCAAGGAATGATGTACTGATACACACATATGGATGAATTTGAAAATATTATGCCAAATGAAAAGCTGGACACAGAAGCCTACAAATTGTATTATCCCATTTATCTAAGATGATCAGAATAAGGAAATTTATAGAGAGTAGATTAGTGGTTATCGGGGATTGAGAACACATGGAAAGGAGAATACTGCTAATGGGCATGGGGTTTCTTTTTGGGGTGATGAAAATGATTTGGAGTTGGATAGAGGTGATAGTTGCACAATCTTGTGAATATACTAAAATCTACTGAATTTTATAATTTAAAATGGTGAATTCAACAACATGATGACTATAGTTACAATTGCTGTATGATATACCGGAGGTGCCAAAAAATGTATACACATGACTTGTATTCATCTTTTTTTTATCAGTATATATTGAGGGGTATTACAACTTTAATACAGTTTTTTCCTTTCTTAAAATGTGTGTACATTTTTTTTTGGCACCCTCAGTATAGGAAAACTGTTAAGAGAATATATCCTAAGAGTTACCATCACAAGGATAAAAGTTTTTTTTCTTTTATTCTTTTAATTGTGTCTGTACGAGATGATGTTAACTAAACCTATTGTGGTAATCATTTCACAATATATGTAAATCGACTATCATGCTATCGCCTTAAACTTATACAGTGATGAATGGCAATTATTTCTCAATAAAACTGGGGAAAAAATGTCAGAAAAATGGTGAGTTCTAGGGTATATTAATTCCATATGGATAACAAAAGCTTAAATACAAGTTAGGAAAATTTCTTTAGGTCTCTGAAGAATCTAATCACCTAGAAATAACTTATTACTGTTTCTTTTTTGTTTTAGCTCCAATAATAACATCAAAGAATACAAGGGACTTCTGATTCAAGAGGACAGTTATATTTTTGTGTATGTAGTTGAAGGATTAGATTAAGACTTATACTTAATTAGAACTAATTAAACTTAAATAAATGAATAAATAAAATTAGTTAATTAAAAACTACTCCCCAATAATTCCTTGCTGCCATTTACAAAAATTCAAACAGCTAATAGAAGCTAGTGAATCCCACAACTAGATCCAAAATTATGTATAGAAATGCAACTTTACATGACAACCTAAAAACATCAAGTACTATTCTAGCTGCACAGAAAAGGAAAGTAAAACCTTTCCAGAGCCGTAAAAACTCAGATACTGATATTGGAACTATCATGATATTATGAAATCCTACTGTATCAAAAGACTGCTTAAATAATCTTCTCCATTCACTGATCAACAAAAATAAGGAAATATGTTCTCAACAAAGTTTATCTGCTTGAAGCTAAATCAGTATTTTTTTCAAAAAGGATTATTGCTTTGACAAACTAAACTAATATATTTTGATAGCCTCCATAATCATAGAAACTATCAACTAAGTATAATAAAAGCAAAACATTTAATTTCGAGTGATAAATTTGATAAAAGCACCTGCTGACTGTTAAAAGACATTAGCTGGTTGACAGATGATTTATACCACAATATTTGTCTCCTTCCCATAAAACACATTCAAATGTGGTGAAACAAATCACAAAAAATCTCTCTCCTATTAAAAAAGCATTCCTCTTAGTCCTTTACCATTCTGTCTATTCTGTCTTTTGTATTGTAAGACATCCGTGTGTTAATACAGTAGTTTGATAATCTCTCTGCTTTCAGATCAACCACGTGTGAGGTAGGATGAGGTATGCAATTGTTTCAAGTATTCAGAGCAGTTCAAAATATTTTCTAAACTTTCTTGGCATAGAGTAATCCCAAATGTGTTTTCCTTGAAAGAAAAAAAATAAGTAAGCTTAGCTGTATTTCCAGGTAAATTTAATCCGTATTTTGTTGATTAAGTTGATTGACATTATAAAATATATTTCACCAAAGTTAAATGACTAAAGAGCTCTTGAGTAACTCTTTGTAAAAGTTTTAGGTTTACTTCTTTGTTTTTAGATATGAGTGAGAGGATTTTGGCATAGGAATTTTTATTTTTCTCATGTATAAAGTTCAGTGTTGAAAAGGTTTTTTTAAATTAGTTTCACGTGTACAAAAAATAATGTAAGTTAGACATTTACACCTTTCACAAAGTGATAATCCTTTCCCCCAATCTACTACCCCTCTGACATCATATATATCAATTACAATTCCATTGACTTTATTCCCTATGCTGTACTCCACATCCCATGACTACATATATATTAAATTAAGCATTGAAATCTTGATGATTCTTTGGAACTTTGAGATTTCCGAGAGTGGACTAATTGCCACGTGTGAGCCTTGATGGCTATCGCATAGGCAGCGTGGTGCTGTGGTTGAGTGTATGGATGCCAGACTGTATCGGTACAAGTCCTGAATTTAACAATTATGAGTTGTGCAATTTTATGCACATTATGTAACTTCCTATGCCTCTGTTTCTTATTTCTACAATAATGATAATAACAGGATTACCCTGAAGATTAAATAAGTTAATTCATGTGAGGTGCTTAGAACTGGCACATAATATATGCTCAATGCATGTTGCTCATCGTTCTGCAACACACTACAAGGTATTATCAATTCCTAGCAACAAAATGGAAACCAAATATTATTTCACATTCCTAGAATTCATTCCCACCAAATCTGAGTCAGCAACATTTCTTTTACAATCTCTTTCAGTGGCTATACTGTTGTTGGCTTTCAGATGTCCACATGAGAAACATGCTGAGAACTGATTTGGGACAAAAGCAATCATATTTCATTTAGATATCAAGTCTATAGGAGGCTATGCAAGATTTCCTTTGGAAGATTTTCTGTTGACAAATGGAAGGTTTCACAAGTTGGGTCAGTGTTGAAGATTTCCAACACAGCTGATTTCTGACAGAGTTTAGAGAATGACAGAGTTTAGAGAAGCTCTGACCTCCCAGAAGCCACAAAGTACTGTCTTAAACAACCAGATACATTAAACTCTATGTCGTCTTTATGACCATAAAGATAGATTTTGGTGACATCCCCACTTCTGATTCCATACTCTCCTCCATTCCCGTCAGCTCTGTCAACACCGTAAGGGGGTAAAGGGGACACATTTATCTCTGACACGGATACAATTGAGCATTATTTGATGATTTAGAAACACAGGATGAATACTTGATTCAGAAAGAGTTGTTCATATTCACATAAAACTGGCATTAAGCAAACAGCATAGGTAACTGGCTAAGTAAGCACCTTCCTTTGCCCTGTGTTATATACTATCAGATTAAAGAAAGTCAGGCCAGAACTTTCCTTGGTCACTCTTTAACCCTAATGTACCAGGCTTTTGTCTGCCAGTAACATTTAGAGGCAAATGAAGTATATACAAATTAAATCTCAGACATCAGCAATACTAAATATCAAAGGGGTTATCTCAGTGTCTGCAGTGACAGGCATGGCTGATATTCAAAATATTTTACAGCCGTTAAAGCTTCGACACTGACTAACCAGAACAGATGTTGGAGGAAATCAACTGGTACAGTTATACTGCCAAGTGCCAGGTGAATATTATCCCTCCTATGCTCTATCTGTCATTCGGGAATTACTGAAGACAAGTATTAAATGAAGAGTTATTCATGGAGATGTTGAGGTCAGGAAATCAGAAACAGCACTAGATACATCAACAGAGAAAACATAATAACAGGAACTTGTTAAACAGGGGTTGGAGGACTGAAGAAGCACGACAAGAACACTGAGGTTAACAGAAATATAAGAACTTCAGGAAGCAGCTGCCAGTCCTAGGTCCAGCGGAACAGAGTGGTGGTATTGGAATTACTAGAAGCAATAAACTCAGTACAATGTTGTTTCATAAGTCTTTATTTTCATATTTATTCCTATCCACATTCTCCTTGAGGAAAACTACCATACATTTTTTTTAACTAAAGTACTAACTAAGCACAATGCTTAGAACGCATACCTACCTCACAGAAACATAAAAAATTAAGATTGGTGTTTGACTCATTGACTGACTGACTGAGGAAGGTAGAAAAGAATAGCTGTTAGCTTTCAGGGACCAGGGGAGACACACTGAGTAAGGGAATTTATAAGTTACTTCCTATATTTCTCTTTTATCTAGATATAGTCTAGCTCCCGAAATTTTGTCAGACATATTTGAGATGACAGTAATGCATCACAGTTTGGTTTACTCTGCCACCACTCTACCAAAAATCCATATCCGTAATTCTTGTATTAGATCCGTAATTTCTCCTTATTGAAAGGCTCACCAGTTTTGACTCTCTTCTGGGCTCCCCTTCTTCCTCTCTGCACTCCCATTCTCTTTCCAGTTTTCCTCATTTCCTTTTTCTGTTAAACATTCTTGTACCTCTGTTCTCTCATTGCCTCTTCTCTATCTTCGTTTCTTGGGGAATCTCACCCACCTACCTGATTTAACACCAGACTGAAAAATACAAAATCTTCTCCAGCCCAGTTCACACGCTTGATTCCTTCCAATTTTCTGCTATACATTTGTAGTTGCCACAGGTATCTAAAACATAACTCTACTTTAACTAAACTAGTTATTGTTCTTAGAGTTTAGAGGATGAGAATTTCTCTGCACTTTCTAAGCTGGGGTGGAGATGTAGGTGACAGACACGTCACGTAAGGACTTGCAGGTTGCACCAGGCACACATCTCAGGTCCTTCTATGTCAAACGTGAGCCACTGGCAACTGGTATGGTGGGAGCCCTGGATGGAGCATATTTACCTCCGGAATATAACTCCCTACCTATGGCACTCCCTCATGAAGGCTGTAGATCTCCATGGCTTCAAGGAGTCCTAGCATACTCTGTATCCTCCTTTTCAGAATTCCTAAGAATATATTTATTTTAGGAGAAATTCCTTTCTCATCAAGCCCCTTTTCCTCAGTGGGCTGAGGCTTTTGGAAACAAAAGCCAGTAGGCCATGCCACAAATTTCCCATAAAGTAAGAATGAACACACTGTTTTGCCTGCTTAACAGATATAAGACAAAGGATACGGAAAAATTTCTAATGACAGAGGTCAATGTTTTCCATGTTCAAGACGAGAGAAGTTCCTTTGGGAGGGGAGGATTCAGAGGGGAAGTGAAGACAGTTGAGATGGCGGTAGGTTCCTGAGAGGTCCTTGCCCACACCATGCAGGTCAAAATCTGGGTAGAGGATTTGATAAACCCCCAGATAGGTTTGAGGACCTGAGAAAAATTGTATCCAATCCCAGAGCAGGGTATGCAAAAGTGGAGAAACAGTACACCTTCCCCATTCCCAGCATGATGAGAGAGCAGATGTATACGGTTGTCTCTGTAGGCAGATGATCGGGAGAAAGTGTCTCAGAGTTGCCTGTGGCATGTCACGCACTGGAGCAGCAGAATGTTTCTAGGTGCCTGAGAGCTTCAGGAAGAAGAGTTTCCTACGTTCAAAGCTGCAGCTTTTCCAAGTACCCCAGAGTCGCATCACAGTGAACAGAGGTGTGGCTATGTCAGAGTGTGCCCATGAGGGTGCAGGATACACCAAAGACTAGTTGAATACAAAATCTTTGAAGATTTTTGAGCTTTTATATGACTCCAGGACAAGGAGAGAGTGGGATCCCTAACTGACTGAAATTGAGTTCCCAGCTGTGTTGCTTGAAATAGAAATAAATATCAGATACTAAAATAAATGTACTGTTTTGTACATCTGATTGTGTAACCTTTAGGCATTTTGATAATCTGTGTAAAGTTCAATTGGTTACAAAACAGGTTGCTGAGACTTGGGAAACAGACAAGGGAGCATGCAAAGTACAAGAGACCTCAAATCTCAGAGTGCTAGGTGCTAGATGGAAAATTTTAAACAGTATAGATTTTAGGAGACAATCTGCTCTTCAGGAATGTTTCTTGAATTACATAAGAAAGTAATTTATGAAAAGAGTTATGTAGCAATTCTATTTTTTGATATACACTTATATTCAAGAATTTGTTTTTCTTTTTAAAATACATGCACATGCATTTAATGCTAACCTTAATGTTCTAATCCTAACTTCCTATTTTTTTTTTTTTTTTAATGAGCCCTGATCTTGCCAACTGTGGTGTTTCCACTCATGGCACATTTAAGGAATATTGCTCTCAATTGTCAAGAAATGCAACTTCACTCATTAAGAAGGAGATGTATTGGTGTACTTTTTAAAGATTTCCCAAATAGGTTGAAACAAACAGGGATTAATTCCTTATTTAACAAAATTAAGTTCCCAAAACACTCAGTTGCTGGACGATGCCAAGTAATTATTATATGCTTTTGTTTTTTTCCACTGAGGCATTTTATTTGCATTATGTATTCCATCCTTAGAAAAAAAAATCTCAAGAGTTTCCCTCCTGTGTGTTTTCTTCCTGCCTCTTCATGGTGCATGATGCACACTGAGGTTGTCAGTACAAGAGAAACCAAACTAACTGATCCAAAACAGGTTGTTCTGCCATTTTTCTAGATCTTTGAGTTGCTCATCAAATCTAGGGTTAATTACTCCTCACTTCTTTAACCTGCCCATGAGGTTCACAACAATTTTCCCAGCTCTGGGATCATCAATGATTTCAAACTCACTAATGTAACCAACCTTCATCATCACAATTAGAAACTGGGTGATGATTTTGGAGCATCTCCTACTAAGAACCTGGCGTTTGCTTCTCTTTTTGGCTTTATCGATACTCTCGAGAGCGTCAGTCAAGACATTCATGCTCACCATTATGGCACCGTGGAAAGATGGTGGAAAGAGCTGATATCCTTTTATGAAATTTATAATATTAGCTTTTTAGTGACTTCTTTTACATAGTCAGGTCTAGATAATGAAAGATCTTAATTTGGAGTAAATCTATGAATTGACATGTAAAGATTAATACTAAAAAAATAAATCCTCAACTCAAATTTACAATGTCATTCTACCATCAGAATTCGGCATTTTTGATATTTAATAAAACAATAAGCAATATTTTTGAGGTTGGGAAAGCAGAAGAAAGGAAATCAAATTTGAATTATTATGATATGCTAGTCATTGAATCTATTAAATCCACTTGCCCTTAAGACTTCTTGCTGTTGTGGAAGGCATTTCACAAGGTTATAATTACATTTTGGTTTTTTCCCCTTTGCATTTAGGCTGTAGCTTTATTAAATTATTCATTATAATATACCAGCTTTAAATCCAAATAGTGTATGAAAACAAGATCATGTATCTTCAACATTGTATTAGAGCCTTAGGAACTAAACAAAGATACGTATTTTACTGTATTATTTTCTGATTTTCACTTGTATTCTCCATAGCTTTAGCTGCTTCTAGTGCCATAAATTAAATATTCTGCAGCCTTACAAAGGTAACTTTATACCTTCTTCAGATTTAACAGGTGGATACCTAAGAACCTTGGATGAAATATTGTATGACACATATTTACATATTATTTTTTTCTCCAAATGACAACAAGCATCACAATATAGACATTGAGCATATATGTGGCTTTTTAAGTGGGGAGACTAAGGTATGGGAAGACCAAGAAACACATGTTTCAGTGAAGAAAATAATAAACTTTTATTATACATGGGTAAGATATTTGTCATAATCAAAAGTTAGAGATATTGCCCTGTATTCCAGCTCTTGTGACTTGTGATCATGTGAGTAAAAGAACAAAGAAGCAATATCAAAACTGAGGGTTTGGGTACTGCATTTTTGTGTGTAAATGCATTTATGTGTGAGTGTTTGTTGTAAGAGAAGCTGTTTTTAACCCAAAATTTGCACTGGTATTATTCCACCAACAACTTTACCTATAAACTCATAGTCTCATTCCTGTATTTTCATGTATCTACAACTGGCTCTAGCATCAGTTTCTATCTCTCCCCCACTGTAATAAACTTCTTTTAATGTAACTAAAATCTAAATTGCCCTTCTTGTGGAGGCTGGAACTGATTCATTTTTGTTCTTCTTACGTATCAGCCATCATAGTCTGAGCATAATAGGTATTCAGTAAATGTTTGCTAAATACATAAGAAAAAATTGTAGATGTCGTCAAATGGGTTTACATAGTATATCCATGTGTAATTATAGAAGTCCATGCATAAATAGATTTTTTTTCAGAAAAGAGTCAAATAAAACTAAGATACAGAATAAAAAATAAGTCTTCTATTTTCCTAGCTCTCTCTATTCCACCCATACTCTATCCTACTTCTTTTCTCAGAGGAACTATTTATTTTTAATAATTTTTTATTAGTTTCAGGTACACAAAACAATGTAATAGTTAGACATTTATCATTTATATCCCTCACACTGTGTCAACCTCCCTCCTCCCATTTACTATCCCTCTGACATCGCACAGAGCCATTACATTTCCACTGTCTCTATAGAAGAAACTATTGTTACCAGTTAGCATGTTTCGTTATAGACCTTTTTCTATTTATGTATACACACACACACACACACACACACACACACACACACATTTTTTTCTTCTTTGCATAAATGGGATCACACTATCTTCTAAAATTTGAGTTTGGGTGTAACAGGTATTTTTTTATTTTTATTTTTACTATGTTAATATTTATTATAGAAACATACGTTATTTTTATGATTGCAGAATATTTTGTAGTGTAGACATACTGTAATCTCTTTAATAGCTCCCTATTTGATGAGCATTTAAGTTGTTTACTGTTTTTCTTTTGCAAATTGTTATACTCTAAAAATTTGACGGGTGTAAATCATATCCCATTTTAAATCTTTCACAATCCCAATGCTTACTTTCAGGCAGGCATTTTGTTCACATACTTAGCCAATTATCTGTTAGATAGTTTCTCTTTTCCTTTTCTGATTAACTAGTCTAGGGATAATTAACCTTTTGTTAAAAATAAACACTGCAGATATTGTATCTTATTCGTGTTGTAATTTTAGTTAATTTTTATTCGGTCTCAAAGTTTTTATATCAGTTTGTGTTATGTTTACTGTCTGTAAGCCATAGTGTTTTTCCCTATCCAGCCTGAGTGTCTCTTCTAATAGAAGAATTTAATAAGTTTAGATGTGTGTGATTATTACTATGCTTGAACATGGCCTTACCATCCTCCTTGTGTGTTTATTTGCTATGTAGTCTTCTTTTCCTTCTTTCTTTTTCCTTCTCTTCCTCCTTTCTTTGTCACTCCTTTCCTGACTTTCATATGGGATCAATTAAATTGTTGTTATTAATTCATTTTCTTCAATCCTAAACTTCCTGAACATATGTATCTAAACTTTTTGGGTGATAGTTTAGTTTTAATTAGTATGTTTCTTTCCTCTGAAGATGACAAAAAAGCTTAGCATGTTTTCATGTTTCTCCTCCTCCATGTCTCTTATGTTGAGATCATTTGAGATTTTAATTCCAGATTATTTTCTTTACATTATGCATATGAATTATTCAGACTTTATTATGAATGTTCTGTATCTAAAATATTCTCTTAAGTATGCTTTTGTTTTAATGGAATGTAACTTTCTGTAACTTTTTTAAAAAGAAAGTTTCTGTAAGCAGTAAATTCCTTTTGCTTTGCACTCGAATACTGGGGATAAGATTCTGGTCAAAGTAATGTTTTTTCTAAACTTTGAGAATATTGCTTTATTGTCTTCTAGCACCCAGTGTTTTCAGTGGGAAGTCTGATGCCAACCCGATTCTTTTGGCTTTGTGAGCAATAATCTCCTCTTCAAAAATTTTTGTGATTTTCTAATTATCTTTCTGAAATTTTGCCAAAGCATGCTTAGGATAGCTATTTTCTCATTCCCTTGAAGAATGAGTCTACTCAATATGGAATATTTCAATATGCAGTCTTATTTGTCTTTAGCTCTGGATAGTTTTCTTCTATTATTTCTTAGTTTATCCCCATTCACCATTTCCATTCTTTCTGGTCGCATTAGAACTCTTTTAAGTAGATATTAGCCTTCTGGACATAGTCTCAATGTGTTTCTATTTTTATTGAATGATTTTCTGAGTACTCAGGGTACTTTTCTGGGTACTTTGTCATTTAGTGATTATTCTGGGAGAGTTCTTTGACTCTCTTCACTTATTCTCCCACCCCTTCCCAACTTTGTTGTGTCCATTCTGCTGTTTATTCCATACATTTCAGTATGTTTCAAATTCTGAGAATCATTTGTTATTCCAAGATTGCTAGTTGTGTTAATTTTAATGGATGGTGTAACTTTTCTGATCTCTGTGAAAGTCAGTAAGATAACATTTAAAAAATTGTCAGTTTGCAATGTTAATGCTCTTTTCTCAAGTATTAGTTCTTTGGTTGATTTAGTTTGGTGTTTCGTTTTCATGGTGTTAGTTGAACTTAAATATCTGGTGGTATTTCCTTGTCTGCTCTTATCTTTGTGTTTGTGAATCTCTCTTTGTCTATTCACACATGTTAATTCTTATTCAACACCTTACTTTTAGATGATTATTGGGAAGAGTCAGGATGTAGGATTGGGACAAGTGTGCCCATAATTTATCTTTTGGGTGAAGTGTTTCCCTCTTTCTTCTAGATGTTACTAACTCCCTGTGGTGCTGCTCTTCCTCCCTGCCCTGTGTACCCAGACTTTCTGCTGTAGCCTAGAGCTAAATGTCTTACTGCAACCTACTTGTGACAAGTTGTGGAAGGATAGAAGCCAGGATACCCAGGTGCTCTGAATGGATTTCTCAAATAATGGCTGTGATGATTGCCATGGGTCCCTTTGCCACTCCATGTCTCTGTTGCCTCAAGAACGAAGCACTCCCAGAACCACTTCTACTTTAGCAGACATGTTCTTGTGTATATTTTGGTTGCTTTTTTCTTCTAAGAGCTCAATCCCATCTTTCAATCTTTCAAGAATTCTTCAAAATTTCTTACCCCTAAATGACATGCCTGCTTGTTTCCCTTATTGTTATAGATGAATAGATATCTCTAGCTCTCTATTTCTTTTTTTATCTCCACCTCTATCCTCATATCCATAACTTCTACACCCATAACCATTTCAGTAAATAAACCCTATTACTATGTGTGGTCCTACGTCTTTTAGGCCATATCTTAGCGTTTGGAGTGGGCAAGAGTATGGCTACCTGAGTTTATTTTTGACATCTTGTTTTAATCTCTAGAAATCATTTTTACATGGACCTTTATTTTATGATTTCTATAACAACGGAAGGCATAGCATTACAGCTTAGGTTAGTGAAATCCTTTATTATCCTAATATAATGGAGGTGAATAACGTTGTTTCTGATGACTTAACTAATGTAGGTGTGGAGCTCAGAGATCCTAAAGGAAGAGAGTATTAACATGTAACTTACTCTGTCTTTCCTAATATTGGATATCTCCAAACAAGGTTGTAGCAAGTACAGGAATAAAGGCAATTAAAGATTAAATTTCCTGAAAACTGCCTGAAGTGTCTATATTCTGGGTCGTTGATTAAAGAAAGATCCATATGCTTGAGATACCATATGTGCAGGCAGGAGTTGACATTCTGTTATGAAAATTTAAGAGCATAACTCTTATCCTTGCCCAGATGGGAGGCTGTCCTCTATCTGTATAAAGGTTCATCTGAAGTTTCTTCTTCTTCTTCTTCTTTTGTGTGTTTTTCAAACAATGAGCTAAGACTAATCTAGAAAACAGGCAACTACTCACTTGAAAATCCTCATTTCTGGGCCATAAATTGTAGAAGGCCTAATAGGCCAAGGTATGAGTTCGACTTTTCTAGTCCCTTTCCTATTATGGTAATGTAATAATCTTAACGTGATTCCTAACAGTGCTTCTCAAAGATGGGTAACAAACGTTATAAAATATTTACATCACAAAAGAATCATTATGAACTTTAAATGGATTTTTCTTATTTTCATAATTCTATCATTCATGTAAAAGATTAATCACAAATATTTTTAGACTAATCTCACAATGAAGTAATCATTTTTAATGTAGTCTAAATGTCCATATCAAGAAAGGAGAAAAAGTAAAAATGATAATACCAACTCTTCATTAGAGGCACAAGTGAAAATATTCCTCACTTATTTCGTAGGTTGATCTTTACCTTTGTTTGATTCTGCTATGAAAGTGATTACCATGTTATTTTTCTCATTGAATCATTCAGAGTTCCTTGGGAGTCGATAATTTCAATCTAGATTTTTCTAGGAAAGAACTCTACCATTATTTACTCCACATCCTGGTTTTTATATGTTTTATAAACTCTGTTAGTTCATGAATCCCAGAGTTGACAAATCAGTTCCAACATTTAAGGGAACCAAAGGCTAAAAGCTCCAACAGAATAAGAACAAAATATGGGTTTATATAGGTAACAGGTAGCTCAGAAACTGACTGATGCTGAATTCAGGGGAGCTAGTCTGCCTTTATTTCTTTCAAATTTGTTTTGCCAGGGGATTGGTTAGTAGAAGGACCTAAAATTAGGACAAACAGATACTGAAAACAGATACTCTTAATAGTAAGACTACTACAGCCATTCTTCTTTGTTCTGTTATAGTCTGTTTGGAGGGTTTTATGGGGGTGGAGGAGTCTTTATTTTTGCCATTTGAAAATGCTCATAAAGTTTCTGTGACCGTAAAAAATTCAGTAACTTGCTTTTTTGGAACTATTTTGTGTTTAATCTACTTCAGGAATATAGAGCTACATCTAGATAAGTCAGACTCCAACAGAGTATTTTACTTTACCTGCTTAGGTACATCAGTGACACTAAACATGTCCGTGCTATATATCTTGTTCACATGATATTGAATAAGAGCATTTCAAAAAATAATTTCAGACTACACTGTACCTTACGTTCCCTCTAAGCCAGATATATAGGAATGTACACACATGTGCACATAAACACTCACATGTACCTACTTGATTGTTTTCGCTTCATTATGGGAAGATAGCTGTTCGTATGTGCAAGGGCACAATTGCCTAGTTACCATGCCATTCAGGCAGTCAAATAAAAATAGAAAGGGGCAATGGAAATTAAATCACATGAATAACTTCTTGGGAGTTGTTTTCTCCTTGCAATTAGCAGCACACACCTCAGGACTTCCTGAGGGGTCATTACAGGCCTGAAGAGTAAATATTCCTTGGCAGTCACTTTATATTTTCCCCCAGATGAGTTGTTTTTAATGGTCAAAGCAGTAGAGTGCAGCTGAGATATAGAAAAAGTGACAGGTGCCAGTTTTGTTATTAAATCCCAGCCTCAGAGCCTCTGAATTTCAAATGAAGCCCCTTATTGGCTGCGTGTGTGAGGGGTCAGGGGATGGGAAAGCGTGACCGGAGCAGAATGGGTTTCACTTCACTGAGCCACTCCAAAGTCTTCATTAAACATGGACATAACATTTGCACTTGTTTTGTTTGTTCTAGACAGTTTGGATAATTACCCTCTGAAATGGTGTGCACCCATGTAGATTTGTGTATTTATCAAGGGTGGGGGGCGGTGCGGGTTGAGGCCCAGGGAGGAGGAAGACGAAGGTTCATTGCACTGTTTATTTTAAGCCATCAGTGATGATTGCATTTCTCAACCTCCATACAGAACCTCATCATTTGCTCCTTAAAACTGCTAGTTCAGGTCATTCAATTGAAATTGAAATTTGATTTTAAGGGTAGCTTTTCACAGTTCTCCTTTCTTCTCCTCCCATTCCTAGCGGGTCTGAGGACCCCCATTGACTTGGGAAGGAACTCTGCCCTCTACCAAAAAAGAATGAAGGGAAGAACTCAACTTTAAAGGAAAACGACAACCAGCCTATGCACCCCCCTCCCCCAAAATAAAAGAGGTCAGACAGAGATGGGAGGCAGGGAGCAGAGACCATTGTCAGTACCTTGTCATTCTCCTTAAAAGAATGAATTGGGAGGGGCGGCAATTCTGAGAAAGCCATTGTCTAGTGGTCTGAACACAGGACTCAAGATCAAGCATATCTGGGCATCATATCTTAACATTTCTTCATGAATTTGTAGAGAGCTTAGATTGTTGTAGGTTAGCTATTGGCTAGCTGTGTTTATTCACTTGATTTGCAGATAATTAGCTCCCTCCCTGCCTGAAAAGGTAGATAATTTCAGTATTTCTTGAAGGGAGACAACTGAGGCAGCCTGTCCTATAATGCCACCTAACAAAATTCTAGTTACCATGACAATCACTCTGAGGATGTGGAAATTATTTCTGAAGATAGATTTTGTTAGGGTGATGGCATAAGAAAATATTTAATTGTGACATCTTACATTGCGTAGCACTTTTAATTCTCTCGTATACATTATCAAAGGTAGCTATAGTTAACATTACTGAGAGCTTATTATGTGGCAGGCACTAATCTAAGTTCTCAACACCCATTAGCTCATTTAATTTTCATAACAACCTTATAAGGAAAGTATTATTGTTGTTGTTATTGTAATTATTTTTACAACGATGATTCTAAGGCATTGAGAAATTGAGTAACTTGCTTAAGTCACAAAACTAGTAAGTAGCTGAACTAGGATTTGAGCTCTTCTGATACCAGAGTGTATGATCTTAACTACCATGCTTGTTGTAAGAGGTAGGTAGAGCAGGCAGTGAGAGACCAAGGCCGTAGAGACACACTTTTATTGTCCAAAGTATTACAGCTGGACGAAAAGACTTGTGTTCTGACACCTTGCTCTAGATTTCCCCTATTGGTGCCATCTAAGGATCCTGTATCTCTGGAAATGACACTTGAAGAGCCAGTCCTCCCAAATGACTGAGCAAAGACAGCAGTTCTCTTCTGCGGAGCGGCCATACTTAGGATGTGAGAAGTGGCACTCACCAAGGGTCACTGTGTGTGTACACCATGCTCTACTAGGTACTGTGTGCAATTAAACCAAGAAACAGTTTTGACCTTAGGAATCTTACAGTCTGCTAGGAAGCCAAGACACGGAACAAATGGGACACAAAAGTTAATGGAGTTTTCTTTATTTCAGGATGTGCCTACCTGGTGATTAGTAAAAAAGATCAACCAACTGATTATTTTATCTAACAACCTGATGCAACTTTTGATCCTGAAAAAAGGAATTCACTGACCTCATTGTTGAATTCAGAAAATGTTAGAGTGAAAAGGAGCCAATATGGACATACAGTATTTTTTGAAGACATGCTTGCAGCCCAGCTCTGTGACTGACATAATAAGATATGGAGATTGTTGGAAGCAGATTACTTAGTGGGTGGGGAGCACGCACTATCTATCAGATTGTGGATTGATCCTGTGCCTTCTAGCATTCAGTCGCTTGTTTAGAAGAGCTAACAAACTCCATCCACAAAAAAATGTGGACACAAGTAATAGTAAAAAATGCTGTAAAGGAAAGTTTTATAGATATTAGAAGAGACAAAGTTACTATTTACAAGGAGCTAACACTTATATTCGGAATAACATGATGCAAATTTTTATGCAAAAACTAGAGAAAAATATAAGACCATAAACCCAAGTACTATGGGTGCATAAGTGTGTGGGAGTGAAACTAAAAAGGAGAACAGCTAAATAGTTTTCTTTATTATTAAATTTATCGTGGTGCCATTGGTTAAAATTATATAGGTTTCAAGTGTACAATTCTATGATACATCATCTCTATATTGCATTGTGTGTTCACCTCCCCAAGTCAAATTTTCTGTCACCATATATTTGACTCTTCCGCTGTTCTACCACACCGTGTTACCCTCTGGTAACCACTAAACTGTTGTCTAAGTCTATGAGTTTTTGTTTGTTTGTCTCTTTTGTCTGTCAAAAAACTAAATAGTTTTAATGTTTATGTCAACATTTGTGTTATCTTCTCTTAAGATTTTTTAAAGCCTATTTGGACTGATGAGGAATGTATAATTTGTTTATTTATGACTTCATATGTGGTCTTCTCTACAACACGCTTGCTTGATGTGCTTAGCTTGAGGTGACCTGCCGAAATAGAGAGGAATGGATATATCAGCTTGCCCACTGTATCTAGGAAACCTGAGCTGGTCTATCTACCTTTCTCCTTGGGCTTTGTTTTTCTGATGTATGTTGAAAACTTGGGGCTGTTTGCTGCCTGGTGCTTCATACAGTGTCAAAGGATGTGTGGGATCAGGAACTGTGGCTGACCTTTAGCAGCATGGGAGGGACATGCTATTCAGAGAGCCTGTAAATTCAGCACCATGCAGGAAGATACTAGGACTGGGTGAGGCCCCTCGGGTTACTTTTACATATACTGTATATGCAAAAAACTGTATACTGCTGAAAAAGGGGTTATATGCCTGATTTCTATACAAGGGCACATCTGGGTGTCAGAACTACAAGAATCTTAGAAGACATCTGATTTTATATCCTTCCAGTGCAGAAATTCCTTCCAACCACACTCTGATCCCATATTGGCTTAAACATGCAGTGATGAGGAATTCATGATCTTCTGAGGCACCCCATTCTTTATATTAAGTTGAAATGTGTCTTTCTGTATCTTTTACTTGGCTCTTTTTTATAAAGCAGTACAAAATAACTAGTTCTTTCTGAATCTTCTTTAAACCTAAAATTAAAAGGCCTTTCAAAGCAAAAGGCAACAGGCATTTATTTAAAAACAAAAAAAGAATAGTTATCTGGGAAGCATTGATTCAGGCAGAAGCCCAAATAATGTGAATAAAGTGAACTCAGAGCACTCACCAGACCTCTGGGCAACACCCAGATTTCTCTCATTTCGGAGTTACTCTACTTTTGAAGCTCTGTGTTTTTTGTGCATATCTAAAAATGTGCAACTCAAAATTAGAATCAATGCTCCAGATGTTTTCTCACAAGAGCTCAAAAAGCATGCCTACCTTGAGCAGGAAACCTTGTCTTTTTAAAATAGAAACCAAGATGATGTTAACTTGTTAGAAACTTTATATCATCCTAGACTAGTGGTTGTCAACTGGTTTTGCTCTTAGGGGACATTTGGCAATGTTGGGAGACATTGTTGGTTGTCACACCTAGTAGGGCACTAGGGACATCTTGTAGTAAAGACCTGGTATGCTGCTAACATCCTCCAATGCACAGGACAGTGCCCACAACAAACAAATATCTGGTCCTGCCTGTCAATAGAACCGAGGTTGAGAAATCCTGATCTTGCCTACAAATATCCTGAAGACAAGCTTCACCTGAACACCAAAGCTAGTACTAAATGGAATAAGGAAGTCAGAAATGCCTTTAATCTACAGTGAGGAGGAAGTCTAAGTTTGTAGAAGAGTCTGAACCTCAGGATGATACACTTCCTGCAGCATTAGCCAGAAGTAAAGCTTTGGCCATTATTAGGAAAAAATAGACTGGCAGAAAACTCAGTTTATCACAAGAACATCAGCTAGGTATGGGAAGTCTCACAACAAGGCAAACCAGAATGCAAAAAATGTTTCTACACCATGAGGGAAGCAATAGTAATCATATTTGCAAAATAAATACTTGGCAGAAAACAAACGTCTTGGTATAGTTAGCAATTTAAACATCAAGTTTTAGACTTGAAACAAACAGTGATTCAGATCTAAGAATTCTCTAGGACGTAGGAGAATGAGGTGACAGCAGAAGAGGTCACCTGTGTTATGAATCATTTAGCAAGCAGCAATAGAGTTAATACACAGGAAATTTGTTGGTTCTCTTTAATAATTCAGAAAATGCAATTTAAAATGGCTTAACGCTGACAAAAATGAAAATAATATCCAATTTGCCTAGAGTATGGATTAATATGCACTTACATAGTGAATACGGGAGTACAAATTGATATACTTTTCTAAAAAATAAGTCAGAAAGTCTTTACGAAAAGCCCTAAAATGCAGAGCCCACTTCTCCGAGATTGTCGTAAGGGATAATCACAGTTAAGGGAAAATATTTAGCAATAAGAAATCCTTATTATTATACTGTTTTCACAATACGTATATGTGGGTACCCGTTAACAATGGGGATGGGTTAAATAAATTAGGACATATTCACTTAATGGAATATTATTCCATCGTTAACATTGTATGGAAATATATTTGTTGACATGAAAATATGGCATTACATGAAATTTGTATGACATGAAAAAGGAAAACACATGTGTTTTTGTGTGTGGACATTACATGGGTTCTGACAGGGAGGAATCTGGTTTAAACAATTTTGTTTTCATGTTTGTACTTTCTCATTATCAATATTGAATAAGTACTGTGTTTTGTTTGGTTTTTAGAAGGAAAGAAGTTATTTTTAAATATAAGAGTGAGCTTAGAAAAAAGAAAATCCATAAGGCAGTGGTGAGAATTTTATGCCACTTTAATAAATAATTAACAAAAGGTATGTGTAATAGACTGATGAATCTAAGGGGGAAAAAGCATTGAAAAAGTCTGGGGAAACAGTAAAATTAAGCCAAGAAATAACAATAAATGTGGTTAGTTACCCAAACTTAATGGACAGAATATTATAAGAGTTATAAAGAGTTGGAGGTGAGATTTTCACAAAGGACAAAAGACCGTATTTCTAGAACAGGCAGTTCACAAGCAAAAGAAATCCACTCTTTTGACTGTTGCATTAAAGAGCTGATTCAGAAGGTAGTCATGGTAAATGAGTCTGAAACCCATTAAAAAGAATCTTTACTAAAAGGGAGGAAGCCAATCTGACTGTTGTCAGGACTTCTAAGTGTTTAAATAGTGTTGAGAAGAAGAATAAATTCAGGGATTAAAACCACAACAATGTATGACCCACTGCAGGATACTCTGCCTAGAATTCCACAGTGAACTGCATAGGGTAACCTCTGGGTTTGGGGCTAACTGTGGGGTTCAGGCCAACCAAGGGAAGACTGTGGATCTGTGCACATTGGGGAGTGTCAAGTAGGGCGGCACGCGGGGACTCTGGTCCCTCTCCCCACATAAGAACGCAGGATATGGTGAGGCCTAAAAGGAACACCCACGGAGCCATAGATGGAGTTATACCACTATAGTCTCGATGGCGGTTGGGTTGGAGACTGAGGAAACAGGAGCCACAGGATCCGCAACCCGCACTCCGCAGCTTGCTAGCTCAGCCACCATCTTCTTGCTAGTCCCCATTTTCTACTAGCGAAGCCACGGCAGTTATATTAGTGGCCAATGGCTCACTGGTTATACCTGACAGCCAACTAGCCACAGCTGATGGCCATTCAGTCACAGTTGATGACCATCTACTACCTGAGCCAGCACCTTTCCACATGAGGCCGAGAGCCTGGAAACTGCCCTCCTGGCTCTGTCCCCACAGGGAGGCATGGCAGGATGGGCGTTCGGGCTGTATAATGCAGACTTTGATTACCCCGGGCTATAGTTATAATTCAAGGAAAAATCTAGGTCTGACTGTACACATCTTTCTACAGCGAAGAGGGCCATCCAAAGGTTAGCAGCCAAATGGGGCAGTTCAAACACAATGGAAAACATTTTCCCTTTAACTGTGTGAGGTCTCTGCATGAGGCACTCCCTGGATTGTTCAGGCGTCAGAACCTCCCAAGAGGCATGTTGAAGTGAGAGAAAATCCAAAGAAAGGCTGCCAAGTGGATTGGAGGCATAGCCACTGTGGGGACAAAGCCCCAAAAAGCAATTTCCAGGCTCTCGGCCTCACATAGAAAGGTGCTGGCTCAGGTAGTAAATGGCCATCAACTGTGATCGGATGGCCATCAGCTGTGGCTAGTTGGCCGTCAGCTGTAACCTGTAAGCCATTGGCCACTAATATAACGGCTGTGGCTACGCTAGCAGAAGGGAATGGGGGCTAGCAAGAGCGAATTGCAGAGAGGCAGATGCCGCCGGTGAGAATATAGTGATATGACTCCCCTACTTATGGCTCCGTGGGTTTTCCTGTTTGGCCTCACCATGTCCTGTGTTCTTATGTGGGGAGCGGGAGAAGAGACCCCATCTTACACCCCGCCGGACGCCCTGCGTGACAAATGGTACACCAAGCAGGGTACCCCGCATGACAGCCACAAAGAGTGAGGAGAGTAGAAAAGGAGGAAGCAAAGGAGGCAAGAAGGTAAGGGGAGTGGGGCGTGGGAGATGAGGGTAAGGGGGATCAAATATGTGGTGATGGAAGGAGAACTGACTCTGGGTGGTGAACACACAATGGGATTTATAGATGATGTAATACAGAATTGTACACCTGAAATCTATGTAATTTTACTAACCATTGTCACCACAATAAAAAATAAATAAACAATAAAAAAAAATTGATGTTAGCTAATGTTAGTTTTCCTCCAGGTAACAAACTGTGCTGGGCCTTTTCACAGAATACCTTGTTTACTCTTCAAAGCTCACTTATCTGGCAAGCTAAACTTGATATGTTAATCCAATTGTTATTATTCTTGATGTTTTCTGAGAATGTAGTGTATCTTAGTCTCTCCTCACTTTCTGGCTGTGTGACTTCAGGCGAGTGATTTAACTCTGCTGTGTCTAGCTTCATTTGTATAATAGGTCTAATAATCTGCATCTGTGGTCTTGTTTGCTAAAATCTGGGTACTCTCCAAAGAGATGGACACTTGAGTTTTGGCTAAGCCATCCTTCCTTCCTCCCCCCAAAAAGACTACTTCACATGGTAATGAGCTTGGGGAAGTCCTTAGGCTGGACCTCGTGTTGTTCTCGGACATGACATGATGTCATGCGGGAGACCCTGCTCGCTGCACCATTTGTCACGTGGGGCGGCCTGTGGGGTCTCTGCTCCCGCTCCCCACATAAGAACGCAGGACAGGGTGAGGCCAAAAAGGAACACCCATGGAGCCATAGATAGGGGAGTCACACCACTATAGTCTCACTGGCGGCTGGGTTAGAGACACAGGAAACAGGAGCCGCACGATCTGCAACACTCACTCCGCCGCTTGCAGGCTCAGCCACCATCTTCTTGCTAGCCCCCATTTTCTGCTAGCGAAGCCATGGCAGTTATATTAGTGGCCAATGGCTCACTAGTTACAGCTGACGGCCAACTAGCCACAGCTGATAGCCATCCAATCACAGTTGATGGCCATTTACTACCTGAGCCAGCACCTTTCTATGTGAGGCCGAGAGCCTGGAAACTGCTTTCTGGGGGTCTGTCCCCACACATGACCAAGAGGGGCTGCTACCTACAGCACGTCTGACTTAGTTATATTTCCCCTATTTCTGAGTTTCCACGTGTGAGAAAATCTGCTAGACTCCTGAAAAAATAAATTAAAAAAATTCCTCTCTCTGAGCCATGAGCTGGCACAAAGGGAAGAACTGAGCTAAATTGCTCCAATCAGCTTTAGTTTTTGAATTAAAGGAACTCAGATTCGAAGGGAATGGGTAACTCAGAGAACCCTTGGCTGAGGCACACTTTGAGGCTTATCATTGTAAGCTCAGAAATGTAATTTTATTAAGAGAAAATATGAACCTAATGTCTCCAAATGTTTTAATTATTTATCCACCCCTGTTTCAACTTGTCCTCTGATGTTGGCTTTGAGTCAGTTGCAGATTTCAGCAGCATTTTAGTGATTATTATGCCAGTATTAGCTCTTCTTTTTTATTAGAAATCAAATCAAACGACTTTCTTTTCCTTGTTTTTAATTTATTTTTGTTTTATGACAGGGATGAAAAAGTTAACATTTAATGAGGGAAAATAAGAGCCTAAAGTAGCTTAGAAATTCATAGGCACCCATCAACTGAGTTCTAGAAAAAGATATATATATATATATATATATATTTGTACCCCAGAAACATAGAAAAAAACTATTTTGGAAGGAAGCAAGCCTCAGTGGGCCAAAGATTGAATTCCTACCTCAAAGAGTGACCAACACTAGCTTAGAGACTTAAACTATGCCTCCGTTTCCTTAGGAACAGGGTATCCAAAATCCTATTGCAACTTAATTTATTTCATTTGACTTAAATGACAGTTTTGAAGCTTCAAAGTATGACTGCCACTCTGGTGGAACTGCACTAACCCATAATAATGTTTTAAAGTACCAGACAAAATTACCTGCCGCACAGAGGCAAATTAAATCGTTTGCCTTCCTGTGTTTGATTTAGGATTAAATATGTACACATCCTCTTCCATCTTTAATTCCATACCACTCTTGAGGAAGCAAATATACAAATGGCTGAATTATTTGATAGAAGGGATAGGAAATGACCTTTTTTGCCAGAGAACTGTAGACTCTGAAGGTTGGAAGAGGCCTTAGTGACCAGGCAGTACACCCACGGGGCTTTCCATTTAAATAAGGTGAAAGCGATCCATGGTTCTAGGGCAGAAGGCCAAGTTGGCCTAACCTGCATCTTTCACAACTTTTAGATCACATGGTTCTGTAAAAACTGTTTACAAAAGAGCCCTTATTTAAATGATCATCTACTGCTGCATACATTACAACATTTTAACCATACACCCATCTATAAGCTAAAAAGTTAGGTAAATGGAGACAAAAACCATGGGGAAAGTCTTGTACTCTTAACTTTCAGTTAATCTAGATATAGGCATATGTCCTAAGAATTAAATCAGTAATTCAAGGTAGAAAGCCTTGAAAGATACTGACCCTGGTGCTAAATCAATAGAAGGTATAATAAATGCCTGCTGGGTCATAGTTCTGGGCGCTTCAGAGAAACAGATGAAGTATGATGTTTGCTTTGTCCTTGGGGAGACATTCCTGGGCATTTCCAGACAGGGTTTTCACAGGAAAGTGGAGGAGTCACCTCTGGGGCCAAGGGAAGTCCAAGAAGGCACTATAGGACCAGGACCCTTGTAACCTGCTTCAATCTAAACTGCAAGAGGGTCCTCCTACTGTTTCATTTGACAAAGATTCCACTGCTTTAAATAAAAGTTGAAAGATCAGCTAATGCCTTTATTTCAGAGATGATGAAATGTATACTCAAATATCATCATCCTATGTACCTATTTTTTGCATTTCCTTTCACTGCTCCCCTTTTATATAAGGGCATCATAAATTCCTCAGAAGGAAAAATAACTTGTTTCTTTAACAGAGTTTTAAGTAGCCATGAGTTATGGCTATTATTTTTCTTGTGGGTTGCTTGGTGAAGAAACCTTATAGGTTTCTGTTACTGTGTCTCTTTTTGGATTTATTTTGGATTGCAAGTCCAATACATTTTAATATCTCTTTGTGAATTAAAATTAGATTTCTTTCAACTGACAAGAATTTACTAAATCCCTACTATGGATTCAGAATAGAATATTCTGAATAGTCATACCAAGGGCTGGTAGGAGAACTTGAGGATATAAATTAAGTTTAAAACACTGAACAATAATGAATGTCAACTACAATTTTATATATATACATATGTGTGTGTGTGTGTGTGTGTGTGTGTGTGTGTGAGTGAGTGTGTAGAGTTACAAGAAGTGGAGTGCAGCATTAGGAATAGAGAGAGTGGAAATGTAATGGCTGTGTGCGATGTCAGAGGGATAGTGGATGGGGGGGAAGGGTTGACACAGTGTGAGGGATATAAATGATAAATGTCTAACTATTACATTGTTTTGTGCACCTGAAACTAATTTAAAAACAAAAAAGCAAAAAACACGGCCCTGCCAGGAGGAGCGTCTACTTGGGCAGATAAGATAAAATCCCAAGAAATCAGTGAATAAGAGGGAGTTTCTTTATGGAAAAAAATTTCCTTTCTCCTGCTAACCTTCATGAGGTGAGGATGATTAAATAGAAAGTATGGACTGGGTAAGCAAAGGGAGGAAATAAGTCAGGTGAAGGAGAAATAAAAATGCCAGCTCTTAAGGGTTTTCCTGAAATCACAAATAAAAGGTTAACTAAGGAAAAAAACTAGAACCTGCGAAGGACTTTGCTGCCAAGGGGCTTGGCATTTCTGTAATGGTGGGGAAGCAGAGACATCTCTGATTTCCATAGTATTTTGTAATTAATTTGGTGCTCTTATGGAAAATTAATTGGTTTTTGGATAATGAAATAGGAAGAAATATTCAGACTCTGGCATATTAAAAGAAATTCTCTTTAATAGACGCAATGTCAGCCTGATAATGTGGTCTTGCTCCCTCAAGTGCTCAGATGCCGTTTCAGGGTCGCCTGAGAGAGCCTCGGTGGCTTAACAGTTAAGCAAGCTTCTCTCTTGCAACTAAAGCTAAGCAGATTAATTAAAACTTAAAAGCATTATGATTTAGTTATGAATAACAGTTTGCGGTGACAGAGCTCCCTGTCTATAATTCACCATAACAAAATGACACTTGGGCTCGCTGCTGCTATAATTAGCTTTTGATATACTATATCTTAGAAATTTCTCACCAGCCACAGCCTGTGTGTTTCCAGATGTCCTGCACATACTTAAAAATGGTAAACATTAATTTATAGGGATGACAGCTATGGGTCAAGTTTGAGGTTGATTGATAATTCCTTATTCAAATGTGTGCCTATGTGGCTTCATTTGTCATCTCCTAGCGAAACAGAAAGCCATTCTACCACATTCCTAGTTAATATTTCATTTTTTTTCATAAATTATCCGTAAAGCAAAAGCAATAGAATTTAGACCTTCCTCCCTAATATGGCATGGAATATTAATGGCACTGAGGGTTTTTAAAAATTATTTTGCAGCCAGAAGGGTTGTGATTTGTTAACCTGACACCTTGTGTTTACACAGTGCTAAGCACACAGTGGGTGCTCAATATATGCTACTTGGTGACTGTGAGGGAGCTCAGACATTTTCTAGGTGACAGGCCATAACTCCTCCAGGCAGCCTTCCCATGTTATATATGAAGATGTAGCTGACCTGAGAAGTTTTCCTAAGAGGTAATAAAGTGATTCATTGTTAGGTCCCACTGAACTGAACAGTATAGAAAATGACTGGTGCTCACAGAAAAATGTATCCTCTCTGATATATTTATTGGGTTAGACTCAAAGTACACTTCTCACCAAACCTCTTTTCTCTCTGACTCCTGCCTGTATCGAGCCAAAAGAGATCCCTGAAACATAAAGGGAAAGTTCAATCCTTTGGTAAATTGTCTTATCTATAAGGCACCAAGCTTGTTGACTGAACTTTCCATGAAACTGGCTGATTTGTTTTTCAGTTTCGAAATGAGAATTTGTGCAGGATCTTGGTACTTTTGGTACAGTCATGTTCAGAATGCCTGAATCCCTGCAGTGGAAGTATAAGTTGCAATAACTGACAGCCAAAGATCTCATACATGCAATCAAATATGCAGTACAACTAGGTATTGGGTCCAATGCAGACCGCATATCTGTAAATGACCAGTTTTGATCAAATCTAGCTGTTTTCGTGCTGTGTAACCAGTTACTTCACCTATATTGATTTAATTCATCCACACAAGGGACTAGATTCTCTGTGCTATCAAAAATAGAGGTTTAAAAAAATATGTGACTCTAGAAACAAGGAGTGCTTGTCATTTACATTTCATAGTCCCTTAATAAACAAATAGATTATTCCACAAAGCATCCCTGTAAAGCAGAAAATGTTATTTCAGTGTATCCATATGCAACATGAGGACATTAAGACACAAAGAATTTTGGTGACTATGTGAACAAATACAATACAGTGAGTTGTTGTTTTTTTAATTTAAATTCCATGTTTTTCAACAAAAGTGTTGGCATGATTATGTTTTTAATCCTTCTATCTGTGCTGGATATTCATGGAATTTTGTCTTTGACCATGTCACGTAATCTTATGGAAGGCATTAATTAGATAGGACGTGGGGGGACAAGTGGGCAGAACAGGTTTTAGGAAACTCATAGTGTTGTTGTACATTTTATTTTGGGGAGTTTGCAATCTCTGCTCTGATGTTCGCTGAAAACGGTGTGCATGGTTGAGACACAGTTAGAGATGGTAGTGGAAATACCTGAAGAAATCTCAGGTTGTGTGATGACTGCAACACGGGGACAAAAGGAACAACATTTTTGATATTTATGAAGTTGTAATATACAAACATTGGTAATAATCATAGTATTTTATTTTTAAAATATTCAGGTTCATAAATAAATCAGTGATACTACATTCTCAAAGCAAATCAAAATTTTAAATGTGTGTAAACGTATTACAGAATGTCAAGTAAAAACAGAAATTTATAAAAATGTAAATGTTAAACACACGATAATTTTCACAAAAATATTAGTTGAAAGTTAATACAAATAAATCATTATATAGAAATAAAGTAAACACAAAATTTTTAAAAATTATCTTGAAAATGGAAAATAAACTAACATTTGATCTTTTAAATTAAATATTGCTGGTCTAATAAAAAGTTGTTAAATGTATTTTTGAGAAAAATTTTCCATCTGTGGAAGTAGTTTTTTACACTACACCTATTATAATTACATTAGTAATAAACTAAGTGCAAATACTTTTCTTCAGCTTCAAATAATCTCATCTCGTACGTATCCATGAGAATTTTCTGAACAATTGGTTTTTTTGAGAGGGAGGTGTAAGGACAACAATTTTTGTGTGTGTGTGTGTGTGTGTGTGTGTATAGTGTGTTTTAATTTTCTTTTTCAACGGAAGCCTTCACTTGTCTTCTTTGGTCTTTATCTTCTGCCTTGTCTTTAGCTATAGTGCATGTCTTCCAATGCTCTGCATATATTAATTTCAGCAGTTATGTTCATTTTCTATTTTTTTATGAAGTCTTTGAAGTAGAGTAAGAGTTACTCGTATAATAGGAGTTTTTACTCTGTTGAGTTTCTTTCTCCTGTTAAGAATTATGGAGTTAGAGAACACTTTCTAAATCAGGGCAATGTTATCTACACACACACACACACACACAAAAACAAAAAAAACAAAACAAAACAAAAAACACACACACACACAAAAAAAACATGGGGTGGAAGGTGGGGGGATTGTTGGAGAGAAAGAGAGAAATCTCATGATGTACATGATTCAGATTTCAGTTTCAATCCCTCCATAACATATTATACCAACAAAATCTCTGATATTTCATACCTAAAAACTGACTCTGCCAGGTAATTGGATATTGTGGAGGATACTGTCTCCTGCTCCACAGGTCCCCTTCTTGTGGACTCAAGAAGAATGTTTTCTCCAACTTAATTCTCAGAGAAGTTGTGCTGCATCTGAGCAGCTGATGAAATGCTGCCAATATTTTGGAAACTTTGAATTATGCCGTCTTTATCTTTGCCCACTAGAGAACTCACAGCCCATTTGACATCCATATTTATATAAAAGAGTTTCTGGTATGCTTTGGTATACTAATTTTATCCCACTTCAATTTACTTGTCTACCTTCTATTTCCTATTACCTTCTATTTACCTTCTATTTCCTTTTACCTTCTATTTCTTTGCCTTTTGGCATTTTTTTTCCTACAGTACTGTTTTTTAGAAGCCTCCATTTTGGGGGAAAAGTAAAGCAAATTAGAGGGGGAAAAGGTGAAAGAACTAAACGGATGATGGAGTAAAATTAGAAGAGGAAGGAAAGATGAGAAAAGAAAATCTCAAATAGGCTGAACAATAATACAATTAATTTGAATTGCATAAATAGCTAAGGAAATGGTTTACATACCACCACTAATTTCTTAGCAAATCAAATCTTGGAATGCTTTTTTTTAATGTTCTTTTTTGCTTAACTTCTTAGGGACTTAGTCTGATATAAATTCCTGATGGGTAAGCACTGAGTCTCATTGATCTTTGAATCTCCCCAGCCCACCCCAATGTCTAGCACTGTGTCTAGAACATAGGAGAAGCTTAGCCAGTAGGCACTGATTGAAATACATTCTGCAGTACTCCGATTTTCAGGATGGTATGAAATATTTTGATACTTACAATAGTTAACGTCGGCTTTATTAATTATTTCACCAGAAACAAAATAATCAGGTAAAAAAAAAAAAAAGAAAGAAACATCTAGTGCTTGTGGTGGGGGTGAGAGACGGTTATGTCGATGATTTTTCTTGTGCATGAAAAGGACACAGCTCTTTCAAATTCAGCAGCTGAGTGGATCCATTTGCCTTCCAGGCAGAATGTAGCCAGGGTAATGCTACAGATAATGTAATTAATTAACCCTTTTGTCGTCTTAGGATTTCAAACTTCTAGGTAATGGCATTTGTATAAAATTTTTCCTTGGTTCTATGTAAGATCTTTAGTAGAATCACAAAACTAAGATTTGCTTTTAAGTGTAAATGGTGTAAGTAAGGAAATGAAAGTTAGTAAAATGAACTTGATAAATTTGGATAAAAGTGGCTTAGTACAATGAACTATACTTTACACGATCATTTGTACTTGAAATCATGGGTGAATGCCCACAGTTGTTTAATCTTTGTTTTGTAAGTTCAGTCCTGGTTTAGTTTGATAATCAGCATTTCTTTTTAAATGAATGATTTCAAATGCTTGGGGAGAAATAACATTATTTTACAGAAGCCAGTAAGTTTTAAACGATTGAATTATTTTAGAATCTATAACAGGATATGGGTGCATAAAGAGACCTAGTGACCCAGAACGAGTGACTTGTTGAAATGAATGTCCTCTCATCAGCTAGTCCTCCTAATGAGACTCAAGATTGGAATGTCCTCTCATAGGCCACAGCAGAACAAAATGTTAAGTGCATAAAGGAAATAACCCAGCTGATAGAGGAGCCAGACATAGAAAATGGTACAAACAAACAAAAAAACAATTTATGTAAATGTATTAATTTATAGATATTCTTAAAGTGTCTTAGTCTTGAAAATTGACCAAGTTTGATATTTACCACTGAGAAATGTCACATAATAAAAAGTCCCCCATATTTGATAAGAACAAAACATTTTTCATATTTTCACTCTCTGCTATCTTTCCCTCCCTTTCTCCCTCTGTCCTTTCACCTCCCTACCCTTCCTTTTTCATTCATTTATGTCTAAAGTTGAATAGAACATACATCTAATTCTTTTGCGGTCACTTTATAATTCTCCACATTCTGAGAAAATGTTCTTCTTTCACTACAAAAACACTTATTACCCCAATTCTTCTCTCAGTTGTGCCAATCAGTAGTATTAATGCATCCAGCATTTGTATTGATGGTATTACTAGTAGCTATCTAATGGTGAGCCTTTAAACAGTTACATTAGAAATACAAAATACAGTCTTGTCCAAATGTCATTTCAATGTCAATTAAAACCGGTGACTAGACTAAAGACAATAGTAAATAAAATCCTGTTATTTCACTTCTGAGACTGTATTTTTTTGCCCAGCCTGAGGTCTTTTACTGAACATGAGATTGGTTGCCCCAGTTTAATTTTAGAAGATAATTTATAACAAAAATAGTTCTTGATTGTCACATTAGTAAACAAGGACAGAGAGGATGTAATGAGTGGGGGTGACTTTGGAAGGTACTAAAATGACACAATGGCAGAAGGCATGTAAGCGAAAGAGGAGGGACATTCTGCCAAAGATACAATAGATGTTTCTTTCTAGGAGGATTTAATACATGAAGCAAGTACTTAGTTTTAGACTCATGTCAAATATGTTCTCAGATGTAAGTTGATTTTTGTGTATCAATGAATCTTTCAAGTTTGGATAGAACAAGATTGGGAGTTTCTGAATTTAAAGACACAACTGTCAGGCAATTGACAGTTGAAGGCACAGTTGTCAAAATATCCAAATTGGGAAATTTAGGACTGTTAAAAATATGTCCCAAGTACAGACTTTGTGACACAATTGCCTACTAGAGCTAGCACTTGTAATCACTTCTGATTGTGTGCCATTCTCACATCCTGTAAGATGAGGGTTTTGGATAGCTATGGATAAACTGTTAACAAAAAATAAATACTTTTATAACAAATTTTCACATAGATTTATTTGACTTGGGTCATACCTCTGTCACTCCTGATATAACACATAAGCTATTTATGTTATAACTATATATTTATAGCTATAGATATCTCTGCAAATATGGATAGAAATGAAATATTACCATTCCTTGTTTTGTTCTTTCCTTTGGGCATCCTGTTGTACTTTGGTCTGTGTCAGATTGGAAGTTAGGAAAGCACGTGTTCCAAGGAGGCGGTTTCTCTCCACCCCGCCCCCTCCACCCCCCACCCCTGTGTCTGGTATCAAGCCACAAGCCCACGGGACTTCCAATAAATAGAATTTTACTGCTACAACTGCAATTACCAGATATAAAGATCAATAGCATAAAAAATCGAGTCCTACCCCAGGCTCCATGATAATTTTGTTTTGACGAAACCCCAGAGTCAGTAAGGAGAGATGTATGTGAGGGAAAGATTGGAGAAGGAAAATTTACCTGGTTTCTTATAACAGTAAGACAAACAAACTTGAACATGGAAAAGTTCTCCTTGAGCATCTTTTGGACTAAGTAGGAAGGAATGAGAAAGAGATACATTGCATTTCTCTTCAAATACACACGTTTGTCAAACTCCTTCCTCTTACGGTATCAACGAAAACGGGTGCAGTAATATTATTGCCTAACCCTGAATACGGTCCATCATACCGCCCCTGGCCATCAAGTCTGAGTCGGTAGAAATGCATTTCTACTCAGAGGATGATTTAAATAAAAGGTTCACAATTTGTGGTCCAAGCTTGTTGGCCTCTATGTCTAATTTTCTTTAAAAAAATTTTTTTGGAACTGTTTTGTTCAATTTGTGTTTAGAAATAAGAGACTTCTGTTATCAAAGTGGGGAGCAAAAACATAGTGGTTGTTTTTCTCATTCTCTATTGAAATGTAATTTCAGTGCCTTTTTTTTGCATGTTAATAAATATAGATATTTGTACTGGGGAATCTAGTGAATTTACATCAGTATCAGAAAAAGAAATACCCTCTGGGGTTTTTAAACTACTAATTCTGCAAGAAAGCTTATTAGTAGTTTTAGAGTAGAATTAAAAAAATACAAGAAGTAAGTGGGGACATCAAAGAAAGGTCTCTCCTGCACTTCTGAGGACTATAGGACTACGCCTAAGTTTCAGATCCATATACTTCTAATCTTCTCTAGACCCTCCTTTGAATGTGTACAAAATTCCAGCATGTGAGCTACTGGTGCAATGGCTTGCAGATCTTTCCTGAGGATGTTTTTCTTAATATGTACAGACTCCATTGGACATGGGGAATTCTCCAGTCAGTACTTTTTTTTAAATTGTAAATTTGTCATACTATAGGGCCTTTGAAAAGGAGGTCTCCATGTCGCATTTTTCTAGTTTTTCTTTCCTTCTTTACACTTAACTGTAACAAAATTGTATTTTTCTTTGACTCTCACTGCTGTTGGGGAAATTGATCCTTCTTTATATTTCTTTTGTAAAACTTCTCCAAGTCAGTGTATCTCTTGGCACAGGGTTACAGATAAGCACTTTCGGAAATAGAACTCAACAAAAATATTCATAAATGTGGCTAATGATACAGTATAGTATTTGTAATAGCAAAATCAAAATTTAATTGAACAAATTGTATTATATCCCCAAATACGATATTATCCTGCTATTGAAACAATTATTATAAAGAATTTATAATGATAAGGGGAAATGTTTACTATATAATAAGTAATAGCAACCATGAAGCTATGAAAATATGGCCAGTATACTCTTAACTATATACAAAAGTATATACATAGAAAAAAACCTGGAAGACATACCAAAATATGCAAAGATTATCTCTGACTATTGGGATTATTTTACAGATATTTTGCTATGAGCATATACAGAGGGTGCCAAAAAATGTATACACATTTTAAGAAAGGAAAACTATTAAAATTGTAATACTCAATATACACCGATAATAAAAGATGAACACAAGTCACGTTTGACTTCTGCAATGACAAGAGGGGCTCAAAGTGGTTACCATCAGCGTCCAGACACTTCTGATTATGGCAAACTTCTGCTTGAGCATAGATGACTTCAAACGTGTATACATTTTTTTTGGCACCCCCGGTAGTTCTAACAAAAATTACTAACTGACAACCGATTTACTCAGAACAGGCTGGACACTCAGTACTGTGCTAGGTCTGTGTAGCCACTATCACACCGAATCCTTGACACACCCTATAAAAGAGATACTAATTTCATTTCACATAGAGGAAACCCACATCTCAGAAATTCTGAGTAAATTAGATTACAGTTAGCAATAACAATTATTATCCCCGTTTTACAGATTGAAACACGGAGTCTCAGAGACATCAATTAACTTGCTTAAGGTCATTTTACAAATAAGTAGCAGGACAGATTCGAACCCAGATCTTTGTGACTCCAAGTGTCCTGGTGTTTCCGGCATATCATCACACTGCCTCTCTAAAAACAAATAAACAATGGCAGTGGCAACAAAAAGTACATTAAAAGGTATAATAAAGAGAAGGATATCTAATTGGAAAGAAAAAGAGTATTTCATCTCTGCATTGATATCTTAGCTAGTTAGTTGTTTTTGCTGCGCCCTCTGATCATTATGGATCTGAGCAATATGTGTAAAAACCCATAATAACATTTTCATAGTATCTTCCAAGAATTTCGAAGGTCACATAGGAGATGTTTTCTGGTGTCTTACTTGGTAAATATTTTGTTGTTCTACCTAGTAATAACCCGAGTTTGACACAAGTTACACTTCAAGTGGAGAGTAGAAAAATTTGTATCTACTCTCAATCTGCAAATAATGCATGCTCTGGGATTATATTCATATAATGTTTTTCCTTGACTAATAGTTTCCTGTCTGTTATTGGGCTCAGAAAATGGAAATAAAAAGTGCAAACATTACTGGCACAAATATGGTATGTCATCAAAAACTGCTGTGGAAACTCAAAGATAGATAAGAAATAATGAGGTTTATAGATTCATTAGCATTTGAATGATGAAACATGTATATGTGTTACTCCTTTGATCAATACTGCCCTGCAGGGAAAGTACTGTATTTAATTGTCTTTCCCAGACCTTCCACTGTGGACATCTGGTTGCTATGCAGGACATTTCATTGCCTCCGTGTGGTAAAATTCTAGTTCTATTTTATTACTAATGATGGCATATAGTATGAGGGAATGGATATAAAAGCATGGTCAGAACGCTAGAACCGTGGTCGGGAGGGCTTCTCCTCTATTCTGTCTGCATTGCCCAGTCCTGACTAGTAGGCGTGCTATAAGTGAACATGTCATGTCATTCTAGGCAGTTGCTAAATTTGAGTGATTTTTTTTACATATGTTGCATTGTACACAGAGGGCCCCTGATTTATGAGTTTTACACTTTATGGTAGTGCAAAAGTGATACACATTCAGTAGAAACAGTACTTCTTGTTTTGAATTTTGACTTTTTTCTGGGCTAGGGATAGACAGACCGTGCGAACCCCTAAGGATGCTGGGCGGCGGCAGTGAGCCACAGCTCCTGCGAAGGTGGAAAACCAGTTCTATAGCCGAACTGTGTTGTCAACGTCTTTCGAATATTGTGTTCCGAACATGTTTAATGTTCGCTACACTTAGCTATGATGTTCAGTAGGTTAGGAGCATTAAACGCATTTCTGACTAAATATATTTTCAACTTGACGTGGGTTTATTAGGACATAACCCCATTGTAAATCCAGGAGCTTCTGTGGGATGGGATGTTTCATTAGATGAGTTCCAAGGCACTATGAATGCTTCCTTTTGCAGATGCCTTTCATTTTGCAATTACCCAAACCTTTTGCAAACTGCATATGCGGACAGGCCAAGGCAACCGTTTATTGTAAAAAAAATCAGGCACTTTAGAGTCAGAGAGATCTGGCATCAAGTACTGACATCATTGTTTTCTACGATGTGATATTCAGGGAGTTATTCAATCCATGTATGCCTTAGTTTCCTCATCTGTGAAATAGGGACATTAATACATATCTCGTGGAACCTTTAAGAGAAATTAAATGAGTAACACAAATAAAAAAGATTGACTTATTATGTAAATTATTTTCTTTCTCTTTTACCTCTTCTCAATTACCTGTGCTGACAGAGTGGTCAGAGTGAACTAGTATATGAAGTAATCTAAAATAAGATTTGCTACAGGATTGTTTTTTTAAACTAGAAATGTATTAGGTGACTTTTACGGGGGTGGGGTAGGGGTGGTCAGAGGTTTGCCTACTCTAAGCTTGTATTAAAATTATTTGTCAAAGGGCTAGCCAGTTGCCAGGGAGGAGTATGCTACAGAAGCAAACATGTGGTTGATGGTAGCCACGTGTGGGGTATCAAATTATGCCCTGACTGAAATATAAAATGGACATTCTGTAAGTGGACAATTGAGAATGTCTTATATTTAGTTTCTATGCTTATGACCTGGTGGTACACAGTTGGGATGGGGTAATCCCAACTGTGTACCTCACAGGAGTTAATGGAGGGCAAATTCTAAAATATCCCAAAACTTACCTTGCTGTAGAGACAGATGCCAGTGTCTGCCAGGTTTCTGCTTATTAATTTCTACTGTTGCCGCTACTGGGGAAATTGTCCTCATTTGCATTGTCTTTCAGTGACCTACCTGGAGGCAAACACCTGCAGACACTTTATGTTCACAGAAAGTATCACTTGGGACAGAGAGCTACATCCATTCAGTGCAACCAACTATGTTAAAATAACATTATAGGCAAATATTTCAAAGCTTAACATTTCAAACGATCGCTTCACATACTATTTTACCCCCTCTTATTGCTCATGAGTAATATATGTCACTGCCAACATAACTTCTTGGCCTCTCCTTTGCCCTGTGTGTTTTTAACTTTTCAGATAGAATTCTGATAGTTTTAATTGTAGAAATTCATTACTGTATTTACATTTTTCAAGAGAGAGGAAAAAAATCCCCAGTACAAGAGTAAGATTTGATTTTAGTTGAAAATAAAGAATGAATTAAAAAAGAATAATGAAAAGGAAATTCATTTGGAAATGTGAATAGGTATGTTACTTATAAATTATGCATGTGTGCATGATTACATATTAAAGAGAATCTGTTAGTCATAAAAATTATCATTTGCATATTATTCCATATATAAATGTGTTTATTCTAAATACAAGTGTACACGCATATATAATGAAAAACATATATTGTCCACATAATTGTAATTTATACATTTTACATTTTAAGAAAAATAGTCTTGAAAGGTAAATTCTGAATGTGTATTAGCATTTTTCTAAAGGTAAAAGTTCCTTTTTAAAAACTATTTCCTTGGGTTGCTTACAACATTCTTCAAAATAATGGTTTGGAGTTGAAATGTTTTGTTTCGTGAATTAATGTTCAAAATCTCTTTCTATTTTATTTATTTATTTCTATTTGCATGTATGGGTGAATATGTTCAATAGTTATAGCAAAATAGATTCAGCTGATTTGGGGGTCTCGGGATTTTTTAAAAAGCCCTCCCTCTGTCTATATTGTTAAGATACCATTTGCATTGAAGCTATGAACTATTTTGCTTAGTTACAGAACCCACAAAAGAAGGAAAATGAAGCCACATTTAAAGAAAATAGGTTAAGAATTTTCAAAGTCATCATGACTTAAATTAGTGTGTTTAGCACAAATGTAATGTAAATGTATTTCACTATTAATTTTTTTTGAAAGACTAAAACAATTAAAAAATCTGTCTTAAAGACTTTTTTTTTCCCCTTAGGCAGCTATACTTACAGGTTCTTGTGTTTAGGTTTTGGCTTTTCATTTGGAGTTTTCTCAGCCATAGAAATAAAGAATAAAATTTTGGGTAATTTATATCATGTGACATTCACCAGTTAATCTTTTCTTATTGGTATTGAGAAGCATCAGGTAAATCCTCTAAAAACTACTGGTAGTAGATTGGGTTATCTGTATATTGATGAGGAAACTGAGACACAGAAAGGAAATATTTTGCTACCTATATGTGCATCGACCGTGGTCGTAAATATAGTCCATTTAAGGACCCTGGAATTCACATTATAATAGCAACCAACAAATGACCTCCTATCCCCAGTAAGTCTACAAAGGCCCTGGCCAAGACATCTTATTCATGATGTTAACCTATTTATTGCCAGGGATAGTTGTCATCCTGCTTACCCATAAGTCTTTTTTCCTCAATTAGACTGCAACTTCATGAGGATTTATACTTTCCTATTAACCTCCCCAGTTCACTAGGTCTAACATTATGCTTTTGATAAGGATCAAGGTTTATTAGATATTTGGTTGAAAAAAATTCCTGTGCGTATCATAGCGCAAATGGAATGATTTACTTTATAGAGTTAAAATATTTGAAGAAATGAAAGGAATGCAGATGTTGAATAGGTGAGACTTTTTAGAAATAATTAATGATTTTTGTTGATGTGATTATTATATCTTGTGACTAACTTAAGTATCATTTCTTGTGGCTTTTAATTACGGTCACTTTCTATTTTCTTCATCAGATGTCTCCTGGGCCCACAGAAGAGAATCTGCCCCTTTTTCATGATCAGAATTGTTGATTCACTGATCTAACTATCATGTGAGGAAGGTAAGGCATTTCTACTTCTCCCCTCAGGTAAAATAAACCCTAATTTTAAGAGTAGTTTTGGTTTCGTTTGGATCTGAATTATCCATACCGGCAAACTTTAATAATCACATGTTGAATATATTTGCTCTTATTTTGATTTCACTTGTATAGGATTATCCAGCCAGAGAGAGGTTGGAGTAAGACACTGGAAATGTGTGAAACTGCCTGGTAAACAGTTGCCCAACCCCCTATTAGAATTTGAGAGCAGCTCAACTGATTAGTGAATAGACGTGATCCCTCCCTCTGATGGCATTAATGTTAATTCTGAAAATGTAAAACCAAAGACTCCTCAACCCCTGGTAGGGTATATTCTAAGTAGAGGGCAGAGCACGGGGCAAATGTACCTGCACCGCCTATCTCCTTCCCCACAGCCCATTGGCGCATCGTGGAATTAGAAGTTGCGAGGATCAGTTTTTTCCCCAAGCAGTCTCTCTTCCTAGTTGTTCCACCAAGAAACCTCACACACATCTGAAAATATTAATAGACTAATTACCAGTGCCTTAATTTGCAAGTCCTATTGGTTTTTCCTTCTCACCCTTCCGGCCCACCTCCCCTACCCCTTCCTCGATGTCAGCAAGGGAAGAGAGAATCAAGGGGGTGGGGGTGGGGGCAGTGAATTTAGCCACAAAATAAGTCAAGGGAGAAATGAAGTACTAATTAAGAAAGCCGGGGTGTTATGCAAATGGCTCATGCACCGAAGGCAGCCTAATGAATGTGCCCGGAGTGGATGGGGCGTCTTTGCCGCGCGCCGACAGCTGGCTCCCAGGAAGGTCAGGCGCAGGCGGGCGCGCGGGAGCATAATCCTTCAGATTGGCAGCTCTGCCCCCTGGTCACCGTTTGATTATCTCCCAAATTGCTGTATTTCACAGAGATAATGATTTTTTATGGTCACAGATTTGAAGACAACTGCTGTGTCCTCAGGGTTGTCGTTCTGCAAGGAGACGATGCTGTTTCCTTCAGAAGAGAGGGGGTGGGGGAGAGAGAGTTTCTTCTCCGTTTCTCTCCCTGGCAACTTACTTCCTGGAATGTTTTATTATCCTAATGAAAACAATATATATTATTAAGGGAACCATCCCAAGTGCAATCAATTCCCATCCTTTTCCTGTTCTTGAGCCGGTGCTTGGGTCTGGGAGTCTCTTACTCTGGTCTTCCAAGGGTTCCAGTACTTTATCAATGATAAACTCACGAGAAAGAGGTGGTCCCCTCTGCGGAAACCTACAATAATAGTCTGTACTTTAGAAGAGAGGAAGGTGCATCTGCTGACTCTCAAGAATTGAGAGTGAGTGTGAGTGTGCGAGAGCTGCATTCACCATGCATTATTACTTAGGGCCCATCCTCCTGAGAGCTGCAGACTGTGCATGTGGGAAACCTGCAGGTCACCTCCGCTGACCCCAGTGGGAGCTGGTGGCAAAAGAACTCATGGTCTCTTTTGAGGATTTTTTCTTTTTTTTAAGCCTTCTAAGTGGGAACTTTTGGCTGGAGCCACCAAACAGAATTTTCATTTAATTCTAATATAAGAGCAGTCAGAAAAAAGAAGCAAAATTTAACCATATGATTATTCCCCTTGAAGATTAGTTTATTTCGCATCAGTTTTATGATTACTTGTTCTATGATTATGAGCTCAGGGCTTATAGAAACATACTTCTTTTTCTGTAAGAGGGTGACCATTGAAGCTGTAGTATGAAGTTGATTTTCTATTGATACTGGGGACATTTCTGTCATAATTTGAACTTAATTTCTGAAAAGATGCCTTTTTGACCTGGTAAAGGAACATCAAGGTTTTGCGACTAGAAGCACTACAACTCGAAAAGCATTTGTGTTTCAGTTCAGCTTTAATTATTCTGATATTGCGGGCATTTTTGTATTTATGAAGAAAAGGATTGCCTGGGATTCATATTTTATATCACTTCTCCCATCCTAATTGAACGAAAAGGTAAATAGTGTAAATGAAGTCCACTTGGCTTCAGGTCTTGCTGGTGCTTACCTAGAAAACATGAATTCAGAAGTGGCTTGATTATATCCTATTTCCTATCAAATATTAATTTCCTCATTTGTCAGTGTTTCTATTGTATTTCATTAATATGCATTTATGTTATTTAAAAATGTACAAGTTATTTATATGTGGGGTTCTGGGTGTTTATTTACAGAGCTGTCTTTCAAACTTAAAAAAGGAAGATGCTGTTATTTATCTTCCCATGTCTATAGCTTAAAGAATAAAGATGCAAAACTAAGTGCTTCTGCAGGCCAATTACCCATGCATCAGTGAGTCCTAGACTTTTTTTTTTTTTTTTTTTTTTTTAACTGAAAGGCCTGTCTCTACTCCCAGGTGAGTTTACATTGAGAAATAAGTTAGCAGCAGCCTCGCTGCAGCGATCAGTTGCTTCTCTGGCATTTTGGTGCATGTTCATATTATTAGTAGCAAAGTCTGATTTTTATTTTTCAGACGTTATATCATTCTTTCAACAGTTTCAGTGATTCTTACCATGTATCGCTCTAGGAGTTAAAAAAAAAAATTCTAGCAAAGTAATTGTGGCAGGGTGAAGGGGTTGCCTTCTTGCTGGTACTTGAGCCCATCAAACTGATTCTTACTCGGGGCCTTTGCACTAGCTGTCCCCTCCACCTGGATGCCTTCCTCCTCCACTTCATGCAGGGGCTTGAACAAATGTCTTCTCCTTGGAAAGTCTGTCTCTAACCATTCAACCCCAAATAGTGTCTCCCCCAGTCCTGACCCCCTTCACTGTCTATCTGATCACACTGCTGTATTTTTCTTCATTGCATTTATACTTATCTGACATTTATGACTTATGTATTATGCTGTTGATTATCTTCTCTACTAAAATGTGAATTTCATGAGACTGGAGACTGATCTGCTCAGCAGCAGAACAGCCCCTGACATATGGTACTGGGCAACTAGTAAGTATATTTAAGTAAATGAATGAACGTAACTGAATTTTATGCCTTTGTTAAATGTCTTTTCAAATAAACGTGTTGACTCAGCCAGAAACAAGTAAACAAAGTACGTGATCTGATTTACTTTGGAAAATATGATCATCATTTCTGTAGTGAGAGACAAAATAATGGATTTTGGTATCCATTATTTGAAAGGTATCTGCTATTTGAAAATCTTAGGCTAACTGATTTCTGTTTGAATGATCCAGCCAATATTTGATATTAATAATGCAATTATGAGCCCAGAACGGTCTCATTCTGTCTATTAATGATCTGAGATGCAACTGGTGTCCCTAGGTGCAATGAATTGAGCTCATGTACTTTATGTGGTCATGTGCTTCTGGGGGGTAAATTCTAGGAAAAAGTCAGAAAAGTGGTTGTTTATGACGGGTGTGTGTGTGGTGTGTGTGTGTAGGCATTATGGCTTAGAAGAAATGTTAGGGTAGTGTAACACACCGTCTTAGGTCCTCTGAGCTCAGTGCCTTTCTAGACACAAATCTGTCTTAGAGTCCCTGTGGGGCTTGCTGGGTTTGGAGAAGCTGGTTGGAGCTTTGTCTCAGGTAAATACACATTTAGACAGCCCCCATTTCTCTAATTCTGGACACTGGCTCTTAAGGTAACAAGAAGCCGGTTCCCTCATCTACTGCCCATTGTAGGCGTTCCCTACTTTGCATGCCGTGTAGGTTTCCTGCTGAAGAGTCAAGTATAGACAAAGTTCAAAGTTGTCTATTAAGGTGAACTAAGGTTAAATATAGTCTAAAATAAAAGAGGTGACATCTCTGAGATGTAGGCTATATTGTCCCAGAGAAGTAAGTAAAAAAAGGTGTTTTTTAAAGTGTATTAGTTTCTCAAAATGATTCAAAATTCAAATGGAATAAAAGGATATACAATGAAAAGTCTCACTCCTTTCCTGTCTTCTAAACACTGATGTCTCTCCCCAGGCAATCAGTGATATCAGTTTTTCAAATGTCTTTCCAGGAACAGTTTATACATAAATAAGAAAATGTGTACATTTTATATGTATGACATAATGTGTATATATGTGTGCATGTAGTGTCATTTCTATGTATTTAAAACATATAAATGGTTGAAGATTATATTATTCTGCATCTTGCTTTTTATTTTTGGTTGAAAGGGAAGAATAATATATTTCTCTTAAAAGCAAATAGTGGACATAGATTGCTTGAGTGTAAATTTTGGTTATGCCAAATGTTAGCTGAGTGATCTCAGACGAGTTTGTTAACCTCTCTGTGCCTCAGTTTCTTCATTTGTCATGTGGGAAATGTAATAGTATGTACCGTATAGGGTTGTTGTGGATATATCAATATGCTGGTAAAGGGCTTTGCACAGTTTCTATCACATTGGAATCATCTAGTGTTGCTACTCATTGTTACTGTGTGTTACTGCTATCATTTTTTCAACTTGTAGATCATTCCCGTTTTAGTGTATAAAGAGCTCCCTCCTTTTTTTTTGTATGAATAAAAGATTTTTGTTTTAATTTATTGGGGTGACAATGGTTAGTAAAATTACATGGGTTTCAAGTATACAATTCTGTAATGCATCATCTATATATCATATTGTGTATTCACCACCGAGAGTCAGTTCTCCTTTCATTACCATATATTTGACCTCATTTACCCTCATTTACTACCTCCCGCCACTTACGCTCTGGTAACCACTAAACTGTAGTCTGTGTCTATGATTTTTTGTTTCTTTGTTTGTCTTGTCCCTTTGTTGCTTTGAGTTTTATATCCCACATATCAGTGAAATCATATGGTTCTTGACGTTTTCTGTGTGATTTATTTGCTTAGCATAATAATCTCATTATCCATCCAGTTTTTCGCAAATGGCACTATTTCATCTTTTCTTATGGCAGAGTAGTATTCCATGGTGTGTACGTACCACATCTTCTTTATCCAGTTATCTATTGAAGGACACTTTGGTTGTTTCCGTGTCTTGGCCACCGTAAATAAAGCTCCAATGAACATCAGAGCACATACGCATATGTCTTTATGGATAAATATTTTCTGCAAAAGCTCCCTCATTTTTTAATAGCTGCATGGCATTGCTGTGTATGGCTATTCCTTAATATATTTAACCATATCATATGTAGGATTTCCCCCAACATTTTGCTATTGCAAAGAATGCTACAACGAATAACTTTTCATGTTGATCATTGTAGACGTATCAAGTGTATCTGTGGCACAAATTCTTCAGAATGGAACTGTTGGGCCACATGACATGTTCATTTATAATCTGTTTTATTTAGATATTGCCAAACTTCCCTCCATAGAAGTTGTACTAAGTTATGCTCTCACCAGCAGTGTAGGTGAAAAAATAGTATCTGTGTAGTTTGTTTTTTTGTTTGATGAAGCAGTGAAAATTTTATTAATGTTATAAATACTGACCCTTGAGTACAGGGTTTTTAAATTTTTTGTCTGACAAAATAGGAAGAAAGCATAAAGCATTGCTGCATCCTGAATTGAAGTATAATAATTACCTCAAAGACAAACATTTGTGCAATTTAAAACACTTTTTCACAAAACAACATTTTGCTTAAAAGAATTATTGACAGGCAAACTTTGGTTATCAGTTTTCAGTTCTTGGCAGACCTCTTCTCTAAAATTAACAAAGTGAGTCTATCACTTCAAGGAAAACAACTAACAGGGTTTTTTTGCCAATTACAAAATTCAAATTTTCGAGTGAAAATTAGAATTATAGGTCACTTGTATGTGCCATCATGAGCTTCACAGCTATCCAAAACATAAATGCTTTCCTGATGAGACCAATTGTTATTGTAACAAATGTGATATTTTTATATTGTACCATGAAATATGTCAATATTTGGAAGATCTGCATAACTCAGTGAAATTATATTTTTCAAATGATTAGTGTATGATGTTACAAAATCATGCATGGGTGAAAAAAATCTATTCAAAACGATGATATACTAATGGATTTTTCTTGTATGAAAACACAAAAAGTTCACTGATACGGTTTCAGATTCCACATTGGCACTAACCCCTAAGAAACTTCCCACTTGTCAAATTTTGGTGTATTATCAAGAATATCCACAATTACCTGAAATGCCTAATAAAATACTCCTGGATTTTCCAACGTATATATGTGTGAGAAAGGATTATCTTCTTGTATTTCAACCAGAACAACATATCACAGAAGAGTGAATGAAAAAGCAGAAAGAATCCATCTCTCTTCTATTACACCAGACATTAAAGAGATTTGCAAAAATGTAAAGTAATGCTACTTCTCACACTAAATGTTTTGTTTTGAAAAATAGAAGTTTCATAAAATAATTTGTGCTAACTTACCTGCAGTGGAGATGTTATCATTGCTTACATTTTCCTTTTTGAAAGATTTTTTAATTAAAAAATAGCTAACATATAATATTATATTAGTTTCAGGGGTACACCAGAGTTATTCACCATTTAAAGAAGTGTTGACCACCATAAGTCCAGCAACCATCTGACACCATATTATGCTATCACAATATTATTGACTGTATTCCCCTGTTGTACCTTACATCCCCATGAATTATCTGTTTTATACCTGGAAATGTGGACCTCTTATTCCCCTTCACATTCCCCCCCCTTTTTTAAATTTTCAATTACAGTTGACATTCAATATTATTTTATATTAATTTCAGGTGTACAGCATAGTGGTTAGACATTTATATAATTTAAGAAGTGATCTACCTGAGTAGTACCCACCTGGCACATAGTTATTACCATATAGTTGACTATATTCCTTATGCTTTATTTTACATCCCCATGACTATTTTGTAACCACCAATTTGTACATTTTAATCCCTTCAGCTTTTTCACATACACCCCCAATCCCCCTCCCACCATCAAAATGTTCTCTGTATCTATGAGTTTGTTTCTGATTTGTTTATTTTGTTCTTTATTTTGTTTATTTTTTTCCAACATATAAGCAAAATCACATTGCATCTGTCTTTCTCTATCTGACATACTCCACTCAGCACAATACCCTCCAGTTCCAACCAAGCTGCCACAGATGGCAAGAACCCATTCCTTACCATGGTCAGGAAATATTCCATTGTCTATATGTACCACCTACTCTTTATCCATTGTTCCATCGATGCCAGGCTGCCTCCACATCTTGGTGATTAAGAACAACGCTGAAATGAACATATGGATGCACACGTCCCCTCAAAGAAGCATTTTTGGGTTTCTTCAGATAAATACCCAGAAATGGGATTACTAGGTCCTTCTTTGTCATGTTAGAGCATTTGTTCAAAATCTATTTTGTCTGGTATAAGTATTGCTACTCCAGATTTGTTTGTTTGTTTCCATTTTCATGAAATAAATTTTTCTATCTATTCACTTTCCGTATGTGTGTGTCTTCCAATCTGGTCTCTTGTAAGCAGCATATGTTTTGTTTTCTTATCCATTCAGCCCTCCTATGTCTTTTGATTGGAGCATCTAATCCATTTACATTGAAAACAGTTGTTGATAGATATGTAGCTACTCCCATTTCATTATTGATATACATATTTTTTCATTGTGAAGTGCCTCTAACATATTTTTGTAATACTAGTTTGGTGGGGATAAACTTCTTTAGCTTTTTCTTGTCTGGGAAGCTCTTTATCTGTCATTCGATTTTAAATGATAGCCTTGCTGGGTAGAGTGCCCTGATTGTAGATCCTTGCTTTTTATCATTGAAAATATTACATTGAATATTTTCTGCCAATTTTTTCAGGCCTGCACAGTTTCTGTTGAGAAATCAGCTAACAATCTTATGGGGCCTCCCTTATAAGTTACTAGTTGCCTTTCCTTGCTGCTTTTAGGATTCTTTCTTTGTCTTTAACTTTTGCCAGTTTAATTATAATGTGTCATGGTGTGGGCCTGTTTGGGTTCATCTTGTTTGGGACTCTCTGCACTTCCTGAGCTTCTATGTCTATTTCCTTTGCCAGGTTAGGGAAGTTTTCAGTTATTATTTCTTCAAATAGGTTCTCTATCCCTTGCTTTCTCTCTCTTCTGGTTGTTACACTTGATGTTGTCCCAGGGGTTTTTAAACTATCCTCAGTTTTTAAAGTCTTTTTCTTTTTGCTATTCCGAATAGGTATTTTTTGCTATCTTGTCCTCCAAATTGCTGATTTGATCCTCTGCTTCATATAGTCTGCTGATGATTCCTTCTAGTGCATTCTTCATTTCAGTTGTTGTATTCTTCACTTCTGACTGGTTATTCTTTATGGTTCCTATGTCCTTTCTTATGCTTGCTATCTCTCTGTTGAAGTTCTCACAAAGTTCCTTGAGCATCCTTATAATATTTGTAATACAAACTTGTATAAAACATAAGGAGCTTATATAAATAAATAATAAATATACCTACAACCCAATAGGAAAAAAACAAAAATCAGGCAAAGTGCATTAACAGAGAGTTCACCAAAAAAGAAATACAAATGGTTCTTAAACGTATGCAACTATGCTCAGACTCATTCCTAATCAGGGAAATGCAAATTTGAACTACACAGATACCAGAAAAGGATCCAAGATGGTAGAGTAGATAAAACACTGCCTGCTTCCTTCGATGAACACATTCAAATTGCAATTAAATTATGGAACACTCAACCTGGAGAACCATCTGAAATGTAGCTGCACAGAAGTTTTATAACTAAGGCTATAAAGAAGCCATGTTGAAACTGGTAGGAGGGGTAGAGACACAAAAGAGGTTGGCCCCCAAACCTCCGTGTAGCGGTTGAGAATAAGGAGTGATGTCTCAGCCACAGAAATTACCCAGGCCCACACCAGTATCCCCAGCCTAAAGTTGTGTTGCTGGGAAAAGAAGCTGCCCCAAACACCTGCCTGTGAGAAACAGGGGGGATTCTGACCATCCAGTGGGACAAAAGGCTGTGGGAAATCCAAACGTTCTCTTAAATGCCCAGTGCACAGACTCACTCACTTGGATGAGGCAGGGTCTCAGGGAGTCACTAGACTAAGAAGAGTTGTAGTCACCAGGTTAAGGTAGACTCTGGTTTGGTGCCAATGCTGAGCCTGGAGCTACTCAGCAAAAGTCTCAGAACACACTGAGGCTAGTCTGCCTGGGGCCTGCAGATTCTGATATTTTTCCAAAAAAGAGTGTAATGTGGGCAGGGCCAGCTGCTCACCAGAAAGTGCCTCCAGCAATGGAGGAGTTGGGTGGGATGGGTCGCTGTGGAGTTCACCAGACCAGATTCAGATTTGGCCATGGGGGGGGCGGGCTCAATACAGGAAGTATGGCACCTTTCTGCTGACTGCACAGGAGAAGGAACCCACACAGAGAAAATAGCGACTGTCTTCAAGCCCTTGCTCTGAAGTCACATACCTCAGTCTCCAACATGCCCCTTCCCGCCCCCAGGCACCATCCCTCCGCTGGAGCCCAAGGTGAGTGCCCGCAGTGAGTGAGTCTGTGTGCGGCCTGTTTAAGAGGACATTTGGATTTCCGACAGCCTTCCGTCCCACCTGGATGGTCAGAATCCCCACTGTTTTTCACAGGCAGGTGTTGTGGAGCGGCTTCTTTTTCCAGCACCACAACTTCAGGGTGGGGATACTTGTGTGGGCCTGGGGAACCTCTGTGTCTGAGATATCACTCCTGATTCTCAACCGCTACATGGAGGTTTTGGGGCCAACCCGTTTTACGTCTCTACCCCTCCTACCAGTTTCAACATGGCTTCTTTATAGCCTTAGTTATAAAACTTCTGTGCAGCTAAATTTCAAATGGTTCTCCAGGTTGAGTGTTCCATAATTTATTTGCAATTTGAATGTGTTCACCGAAGGAAGCAGGCAGTGTTTTATCTACTCTACCATCTTGGATCCTTTTCCAGTACCTGTGTAGGTTAAATTTGCATTTCCCTGATTAAGAATGAGTCTGAGCATAGTTTCATATGTTTAAGAACCATTTGTATTTCTTTTTTGGTGAACTCTGTTAATGCCTTTTGCCTGATTTTTTTTTCCTATTGGGTTGTAGGTATATTTATTATTTATTTATATAAGCTCCTTATGTTTTGTACAAGTTTGTACTACAAATATTTTCCCCAACTAGTAATTTGTTCTTTCTTTTGGCTTTACTAGTGGAAGTTTTTGCTATGCCAAAAATTTCATTTTTTTATGGCTAAATAGTATTCCAATGTATGAATATACTGTATTTGTTTATCCTTTCATCACTTGTTAGACATTTGGGTGGTTCTACCTTTGGGCTATTATAAATAATGCTGCTATAAACATTTGTGTATAGATTTCTGTATGGATACATGTCTTAATTTCTCTTCAGATATATATCCAGGAGTAGAATTTCTCGGTCGTATGGATTTTGAGGGTTTTCTAGACTGTTTTCTAAAATGGCTTCACCAATTTACATTCCCACCTGAAGTATCTGAGAGTTCAGACTTCTCCACATCCTCCCCAGTTTTTATTATCTGGCTTCTTGATTCTAGCCGACCTAGTGGTTATGAAGTGGTAAGTTGTAGTTTTGATTTGCTTTTCCCTGGTGGCTAATGATTTTGAGCATCATTTTATGTGCATATTGTCCATTTGTATATCTTTTTTGGAGAAATATCTATTCACATCTTTTGTTCATTTTGTAGCAGGTTTATCTGTCTTTTTATTATTGAATTGTAAAAGTTTTTTTATATATATATCCTGATTTTATTTAAGGCTCTTATAAGATACATGGTTTGCAAATATTTTCTCCTATTCTTTGGTTTTCCCTTTCACTTTCTTGATGGTGCTTTTGAAGCACAAAAGTTTTTAATTTTGATGAAGTCCAATTTACCTTTTTTTTCTTTTTCTTTTGCTGCTCATGCTTTTGATGTCATGTCTAAGAATCCTTTGTCAAATCCAAGGTCATGAAGGTTTACCCCTACGTTTGCCTCTAAGATTTTATAGTTTTACTTCTTATTTTTTTAAGTCTTTGATCCATTTTTAGTTAACTTTTGTATATGGTGTGAGTTAAGGGTCCAAATGAATTCTGCATGTGGCTATCCAGTTGTCCCAGCACTATTCATTAAAAAGGCTCTGTGACCTTTGTTGAAAAACAGTTGATGTATGGATTTCTTTCTGGACTTTCAATTTTACTCCATTGACCTATATGTTTATCCTCGTGCCAGTACTATACTATTTTGTTGATTATGACTTTGTTTTGAAAGCAGAAAGTGTGAATCTTCTTACTTTGTTCTTCCTTTTCAAGATTGTTTTGGCTACGCTGAGTCCCTTGCAATTTCAGATGAATTTTAAGATCAGCTTGTTAATTTCTGCAATCAGATGTGATTCTGATGGGAATTGTGTTGACTGTATAGATCACTTTGAAGAATAAGTCTTCTCATTCATGAACATGGGATGTTTTGTGTGGTGTACTTTTTTTAAAAAAATTAATTACTTCAACAAATATTTATTGAGCAAATACAGTATGCCACGTATGTGGGATATACCATGCCAGGTCTGCTTCTTATCAGGGTCGTTGTAGCCTTTCCCTTGTATGCTTGGCCCTGCACATTCCCTGACCTTCTTCAGATTTTTCTTCAAATGCTCCTCTTGATGAGGCCCTCCCTGGCCACACACCCCGTCCCTCACTTGTACCTTATTTTTCCTTTACCTACATTATTTTACTTCTTAGCAATTATCGTTATTTAATATATGTTTTTATTTTTATAAGTCCTAAGAATAGAACAGTGAATAGAATGCACAAAACTCCATGCTTTCAAGGAGCTTACCTTCTAGCAGAAAAATACAGATAATTAGAAAACAAAGAAAAATATGTAAACTATGTAGAACAACAGTAATAAACTATGTGAAAACAAACGCTGAGAGAAAGGACTGTGTTAGGGTTGCAGTGATGGTTGCAGTTTTAGACAAGGTTGCCAGAGGTCAAGGGAGAGCCAGGGAGTCAGGTGGATATCTAGAGAAAGTACTCGAGGAAGAGGGAACCATATGTACAAAGGCCTGAAGGAAGGAGCAGACTTGGACTCTTGGGAGAACAACCGGGAAACCAGAGTGGCTACAACACAGCAAGACTCAACTAGGGAAGTAGTAAGAGATAAGAGGTGGGGCAGGCCATTTAGGGCCATATAGGTCACTTCTAATGGAATTCAGTGTTCGAGGAGATTAAGGACTGTGTCTGTAAGTCACAGTATGTGTGAGGGTTGTGGTCCCAAGAGTTTATTGTAATGATAAAAGAAGAGAAAGCAAATGTGAGATAATAACATCGTCAGATCTCCAACTTCAAAACAGTGTTTTAGAAACTATCTGAATATTTTAAATAACTGTATAATTGCTTCAGTTATCAACTGTGCATAAATGGACACTGGTCATCCAAATTAATGTTATAGAATATTTTACTATGCTAGCTACCTCACTCCTTTTGGTTAGGCCTGCTATAAGGTCCACTGTTGGTGTGTTTGGTGGGCAATACTTAAGAAATCTTTGGGCTATCATAACATAATGAAATGCTAGCAATTTATATTACTTTTATGTGCCTGGGGAACTCAATGAAAGAGGCACACTTTTAATATAATAGAGGAGGAAAGAAAGAAGGGGAGAGAGAGAGAGAGAGAAAGAGAGAGAGAGAGAGAGAGAGAGAGAGAGAGAGAGAGAGAGAGAAAGGGAGACAGGGAGAGAGGGAGAGAGAGTGGGAAAGGACGAAAGTTAACTGAACCAAGTACATTTCAGATTGGTTAGAATCTCTAATTAGCCAGCTAGTCCTCTGATCTGGTGATAGAAGCGGTTATTTTGAAAGTTTCCATTTGAACAAGTTCAACTATCTCCAGGAGACGGACAACTCAAATTGTGTATGACCAATAGAGAATGGCAGGGCCTGTGGCTAAACTGCAGAATACATGGTTTACCTACAGGCAATTCAGATTTTTACAAAATGCTGCATTGGCTAAACAAAAGATGTCAGCTCCCGAATCCTGCATGGCTCGCATTCTGCTAAAATCATTATGTACAATATTTCATTAACTCCTCATAATAGATTATATGGGGTTAGTGCTGCTATCATCTTCGTTTTCCTGCTGAGAAAACTAAGGCTCAGCAAAGAAGTAAGTTACTATTAAGAAGTAGAGTAATGAAAATAGAGACAGACACTCTGGTTTCATATTTTGTGATCTTAGTTACAATAATGCAAAGTATATATGGCAGATAAGCAATCAGTTATTTTCCCCCCACGGATTACAAAGCATGTCACATTTGGAAAAATCTAGAAGAGCATTATCCCATAGATATAATTGCAAGCCACATATGTAATTAAAAATTTTCTCATAGCCCCATTTAAAAGAGTAAGAAGAAATAGATGGATTCAATTTCAGTAATAAGTATTGTTTAATCCAACATAACCAAAATATTATTACAACTGGTAATAAATGTAAGAAAGTATTAATGAGATAGTTTGCATCCTATGTCTTGGAAATTGAATAAATCACATCACAACTACGAGTAGCCACATTTCAAGTCAGTAGTCACATTTGGGTTATAGATACCATTGAATAGTAAAGATTGAGATGATTGGCCAAATTTTTCACATTTAATTTGTCTTTGAAATATGTAGAGCTGTAATTTAATTAAACTCATTTTCTTATAGGTAAAGTAGGACCTCCACCAATATAATATTTACAGGGGTGAAGGTGCGAGCAGGTGCTTCTTTTCTTTTGATCTTATTAAGAAGTTGGTATGAATGTCTCAGCACAAGGAGTTTGAGATCCTGTAATTTATGGCCTAAGTTATATAGGGTTTACACATATGTACTGATGTTACCTAAAATATCCCTTCCTATAACGTTCTCTTTATGAACCAGTTTGTGGACGGAATATTTATGTGCTTTTGCTATGAACATAAGCATTATAAAGGAACTATGCTTTGTGCTGCTAACTTAAATGGATTTGGAAAGCAAAGTGGAAAAAACTGTAACTTTATAGTAAACGTTACCACCTCCCTGTAATGCATTATTATATTTTATAGTTAAAATAGAATGGAACATTGAGGCATTTGTGCAGAATATATAAAAGCACAGAGGTAGTGAAGGAGACCAAATTACATTTGAGCTTATTAATTTGTGAAAAAAACCAAACTATGCTCAGACAGCTGCAACATCAACGTAAGCGAAAATATTCTAACATGTCAGCAACCTCCACCTTGTAAGCCTGCCAGGATAAAATTAACCAAAACAATCTCCTCAAATTATTAAAGTCTAAGTCTTTAGGAGAATGCCCTACATTATACCTTAAATTACTAAACTATAGGCATAACTGTGTAGCCACATGTCTCTACCTCTGTACTGTATAATTGTATGCAGATGTACCCAGTATTATTATGCAGTAGACTTGCTGCTTAAAAAGTGGAGTGCAAATTCAATATTAAAAATCCTTTCAATGCACTAGGGGAGCTTGTTATTTAAAAGGTTCTTTTATAATAAGATTAATCACCCCTAATTCCTCTCTTTGGCAAGTTTTATGTAGGATTTTTCAGTTTTTAAAAAGATTTCAGAAGTGTGGAGAAGAGAGGAAAAGAAAACATTACTTACATGGACACGCTCTGTATGCCACCCCTGCTCTGGGACCTCTTTCACCTCACCTACTCAAAGATGTCATTCAGGCAGTTCTCTTCTTTTCCCTGTCTACTGCATGTTCTTATTAGCCTACAAGCATACTTGAAGTTTTCCAATTTTAAAAAAAAAGCCCTCTCAGGACCCCATTTTGAGTTCCATCTGCCACCCCTTTTCTCCCCTTGACAGTAATATGCCTCGAAAGGGTTATCTACTTGAGGTCTCAAATTCTTCACCTCAAAGCTGATGGGTTTGGTGCTTTGTGAGTCTGTCAAAAGCTTCTAAGATTATTGTCATTAGTTTTCTATAAAAGGAATAAAACCAGCAGTCTTTCTCATAGTAAGGAAAACAGGCACACACATGCATTCAGACGTTGCTCTCCCCCCACCAAAAATACCTTGTTCACAATTTTATTCATTTGCTAGGGCTGCCATAACAAAGTACCACAAACTGGGTGGCTTAGAAAAAGAAATGTATTGTCTCACAGTTCTGGAAGTGAGAAGACCAAAATTTGGGTGTTGCCCCCTCTGCAGCCATGTCCCTCTGCAGTGGTAGGGAAGGACCTATTCCATGCCTCCTCTTAACTTCCGGTGTCCTCAGACATTTCTGGTCTTGTAGATGGCTGTCTTCTCCTTGTACCTCTTCATATGTCTGTATCCAAATTTCCCCTTTCATATGGACACCTGTGATATTGGATCAGGACCCAATGACCTTATTTTAATTTGATTACCTCTATAGAGAACCTATTTCCAAATAAAGTCACATTCTGTTGTAGGGATTGGGGCTTCAACATATCTTATTTGGGGGATACAAGTCAACAACCACAATTCAAAATCTGGTTTTCTTTTGATCAACCTCTAGACATACGGATTTCAAATATGTTGGAGTTTTTTCTGTTTGTTCATCATAACAGGGTCTGCAAATTCACGTGGACTCTAACTAGATAAAATTATTGTTCATAGCTGTCTTGTAGATTAACACGACTAACCCTACTAAAGAAATGAAGGAATTCTGTGGAATATATTTATCGATCCATCTATCCATCCATCCATCCATCCATCCATCCATCCATCCATCCATCCATCCATCTTTCTCCATCTATCTATCCATCTATCCAAACATCCAGTTATTTGCATAAAAATTATTGGGTGCCTACTATGGATGTAGTGTTTTGTAAGACACTGGGGGAGGAGGGAGGAGGCAAACACTGGCAAATGTCAGTAGTCTTTGCTTTCAGGGAAGGATAATGTAGATGATAAGAGAGGTATGGGTAACAAGTGAAAGCTGAAGTAAACTAAACTTAGATGCCATCTTTCATTTGTAGTTTAAGTCATTAAATGCCAAGTGTTCTGAGTGGGGATGTCACTGAATTAAGATGGTAATAAAATTCTTCACAAATGTATGGCCAGAATTGGCTCAATATCAGCTTTCTTAAGTTCTTGAATTCTGCTTATAATAATCCTTTCTAAATGGACACCCTAGCTTTGAAGCTCTTGCTCTAGCTTGATCAGACCTCGAATATCTCCACCTCGATGTTTCATAGTAATTCAAACATAACAAGTCTAAAAATTTACTATTGTCTTTTCCCCAAACTTATTCTTTCCTCCTTTAAGGAATTTTTCCTCCATAAACTTTTTAAAATAATTAAGAATAGTTTCAGATTTACAGAGCCATTGTTGTGTTTACCACCTCTGTAGTTTTGCCTCTTCCAGAATGTCATATAAATACAATCTATGAAATGCAGTTTTTTTCAGATGGACTTCTTTCACTTAGTGATATACTGTTAGTGATGTGGCTTATTAGCTCATGCTTTTTATCACTGAATGTCACATGGAGTGACATTCCACAATCACCTGTTGGAGGACTTCTCAGCTGTTTCCAGATTTTAGTGATTATGGATAACCTGTTATAAACATTCACATGTAGGTTTTGTGTAGACCTAAGTTTCGAAACCAGTTGGAATAAATATCTAGGACTGTAGGTGCTGGATAAGACTAGTTATTCCTTAATAAACTGCCACGCTGTTGTCCAAAGTGACTGTACCATTTTACATTTTTTTTAATTAAAGTTTATTGGGGTGAAAATTGTTAGTAAAGTTACATAGGTTTCCGGTGTACAATTCTGTAATAGGTCATCTATATATTACATTGTGTGTTCACCACCCAGAGTCAGTTCTCTTTCCATCACCATGTATTTGATCCCTTTTACCCTCATCTACCATCCCTTTCCCCCTTCCCCTCTGAAAACCACTAAACTATTGTCTGCATTTCTACCAGCAATGACTGAGCATTCCTATTGTTCTGTATCCTCACCCGCAATCGTATCATCATTTAAAACATTTCAGCCATTCTACATATGCAGTGTGATTTTTGCTGTTGCAATCTTCTTTTTCCTAATGACAAATGATTTTAAGTGTTGGTTTCTCTTTTGAAATGTTTGACCTATGTGCTGTACACCCCACCTTTTGTCACCTTCTGTCCCCCACTATTTACAGAACTGGCCTTACGGGCAGAGACTTGCAATATGCCTGTCAGCTCTGTATTTGCAGTTCCTAACAGGGCCTGAAATAAAGCAGTCGTTCATTAAATGTGTGGGCTGAGTGACCAACTGTCCTGGGATTAGAGGTGAGGATGGCAGTTGTGTTCTTCAGAATAGAACTAGCACCATATTTGGCCCATTTAAGACTTCATTAAAGCAATGGTAGTAATGACCTGATGATATGCTTGAAGATAATAACTATGAAAAGCCAATAAATAAATATAAACCTCATTTATTAATTTATTTCCACTGTTTACCAAAAACTGTAGGCTCAGTGCTCCCCCTTCCATCACCCATGCTCGGGATTAAAGTTAGAGCTGTAGTATATTTGCATGTTTATTTGGTCTAGCACAAACCTATATTTTTAAAAAAGATATGAGAATGAAACTCAACTCTCTTCATTAATGGGCTCCACATAGGGTCTCGGTGAAATAATGTTTATCGCTGTTTTGAACATTAATGATAATCTCAGTGAGGACTGTATTCTGTTCTAGAATGGATGATCATAAGAGCTTGAGAATGAGTTTTCAGGAAGAAACAAAAGGCCAGGACCAAAAAAAAAAAAAATCATCCAAAAAGTACACACTTAAGAAACGATGGCAAACATCTAGATACATGCTCACAAATGAGATGATTTACTTTGCTATAACACTATTGATTCATATGCCTCCCCCATACTTTGTTTGACAGCATTACAGCATAATTTGTTTGACACACACACACACACACACACACACACACACACACACCCTCAAAGCTTTCCTAAAATCCTCCAGAGGTCACAAGATTTGTGTTTGTGAATGTTGAATAAACTTGGGGGAGGACACATAGCATGTGAATGCATTTCACTGGTCACTCAAGTTACACATACAAGGCACTGAACCCCCTGGACACTGTGCAAGTGGTTTTAGGATCCCAATCTCAGAGGACACGCTATGAGCCAAGCTTAGTGCCCTAATAGAGTGAAGTTTTGGCTCCTGGATCATGACCAGAATTACCTCAATTACAATTTTACTATGTCTTATGGTTTTACCACTTTAAAGAAAAGTTACCATGAGAAATTTGTCTTTTCTGTAATGAGAGTTTTCTAAAGAAGGTATTGAAAGACTAAACGGTGATCATTAGTTCATCAGATGAGTAACGTTTAGGAGAGAGAGGTACAGGGAAGGGAGGGAAGTGGGAGAAAAAAGAAAAGGATTCAATTTATTAGGGTAGCTTTGCATTTCCAAGGGCAAATACGATATATCACCTTAACTACATTTAAGATGGTTTTCTTGAAAATAACTTTAATATTATTCTTTGGTAGTTATGATAATGCAAACTCCAGTAATTTATTATTTTTATTTAAACTCATGCTCAATCCAGAAACCTCTCCATCCACTAGGCCCTAACTCCTATAAATCAGTTTGAGTTGGCATATGTCACTTGAGGTCTCGTGAAAAAAGTCTAATATTAATGTAATGGATTCTGGCACCTCCCCTTTCTATTCACTACCTTTGCAATCCTTCTCATTTTGATCCTGTGAGCTTTTTGTACTATTCTTCTGTCACATTGTACTGAAAGCTCTCCCCTGCTCATATCCTCATATACTTAACACTTTCTTCTTCCCTTTGCTTACCTGTTCCTCTCCCTGGACAACTTTCCCTCCCTGTTTTTGAATGTTCTAATTTGCCTTTGGGTTCTTATTGGACAAAAGCAAGCTTAGCATTTAGTGGTCATGAAAATAGAGATTGGACACGTTCATCTTTTAAGGTGCTTAGCAGATGCTGTGTTATTTTATACCTGTGTTTTTTGCTTCTCTCTGCTGCCATTAGATTATATATGTGTCCATGATTCATCTTAGCATCTGCCAGAGCTCCTATGTTATATTCCATTCTTGTTAATATCTGTTGGATGATATTACGAATGAATAAATGCAAAAATTAATGACTATGAATGTTTATTCTATACCTAATCTGGATCCTATTCTCCCTCTCTATTCTTTACAGTTGACCACAAAACAGGCGAGAAAATTCTATTTGTACCCATTACCCAGTTTGTTCAACGCAACTTGTACACCACTGAGAAACCATTTAGCCACTTTTGAAGCCAGACTCCTAAGTTTGTTTTCTGTCGTGAAAAATCAGTATGATCCTTCTCTTTCCCACAAATACCCTCATAAAACTAGAGAGAAGGTCTACTTGAGGCCTTAATGAAGTGGCCATGTAGGAGAAGCCGGTGTGGCAAGGAACTGCAGATGGCCTCCAGGAACTCTGGGCAGCTCATGAAACCTGCGGGTGGCTTCTAGCCAACAGCTATACAAAAATTGGGACCCTCAGTCAAAAACTGGAAGAAAATAAATTCTCCAAACATCCTGAATGAGCTTGGAACTGGGTTTTTCCCCAGTTGAGCCTCCAGATGAAAATGCATCCTGACTGATATCTTGATTACAACCCTGTGATACCCTGAGCAGAAAGCCCAGCTAAGCCATACCTGGATGCTCGAACCATAGAAACAGATAATAAATGTGTGCTGTTTTAAGCTGCTAAGTGTGGGGGAAGTTGTTCTATAGCAATAGAAAGCTATTAGGTTGGTGCAAAAGTAATTGTAGTTATCCCAATTATTTTTAACTTTTTAAACCGCACTTTTGCACCAGACTAATAATATAGCACTTTTTGGTCATCTACATGATATAGGAATTGGTGTCTTCAGGCTTGTGTTTTATGGCTGACAACATCCTAAATGTTATTCTTTCCAAGGATTATAGTATCCCAAAGCAGGAAGGAGAGAATGGACTGTATCTTCTTACATGCCTGTTCTTCAAGAACAAAATTTTCAGAGTTTCCTCTTCCTAGCTAGTAGTAGCTAATAATCTCCCATCTCATTAGCTAGAATCGCATCTCATACTGGTTCCTAAATTGGCCACTGGTTGGAGGAATGCTTGATAACATGATTGGCTTTGGCTAAAGCAGATTTATGCCCTGTGCCTAGAGAAAGCTCAGCCTCTTCTGTTATATGTAGCCACCCAGGTGTTGAGTAAAACTGGAGTTTTGGTGGGAAGAAGAAAAGGGTAGGTAATGATGTTGGGTTGACAATAACCAAGTCAGCCTCAGCAAGTACAATGGGGCTTCAGTTTTCCCATTTGTAAAAATATGGACCTGGACTAGTTCCAGGTCTGTAGAAAGATATGAACACCAGAGGTTGCTTCCTACAGCCTTGTACTGAGAAGTCTTCTGTGGCCACGCCGGGGCTCAGCTGGAAGGACAACAGGATTAGATAAGCAGGGTCTGCTGGGCTCAGGAAGTAGAAATTATGCATAATTCTGATATTGATGTTTAAAGGCAACTACGATGAAAGAATACAATTTATTATTTAAGAATGTAGATTGCAGAGTCAAACTGTGTTCAGCTTTGCTACTCAATAAAGTTGTGGTCGTTAGCATTTTACTTAATTTATCTGCGCTTCGGTTTCTCAACTGTAAAAGAAGGATAAAAATAGCCAGTGAGGATTAAATGAGGTAATGCCTATAAAAATTCTTAGGCCCGTGTTAAAATGTACATGTGCTAAGGCACAGAGTAGGTACTCAATACATGTTATCCATTATTATGTAGAGGTATATTGGCCAGCATGTCGATAATTTAAAAGAAAGATTTCCTGAACCAAGGAGGATTTCAGGGCAAATTAGTAAGAACAGTTCCACTCAGGGCAGTTTCACTATTGATAATGCTGACATTATTGATAGGCTTGGTTTGCCTAGGACATTTCTGATTTTGCCGAATGTTCTGGTATAATTATAATACCGCCTTTTGGCACTCTCAAAAGTGTCCTGGTTTGGATAATAAACTATATGATAACCCTAACTATTATTCTTGCTAAGGTTTTGAGTTATAGAAGAACTTTGTTAGGAATACCTCTCTTTTTTTAAAGATATTTCTGGTTCTGGACTACTTCCATGCGAATTCCAGGGTCTAGTCATAGTTTTGGACTAAGTAGAATTTAGCATTTGGTTTTATCATTCATTTTAGATGGTATATTATGGCATGGAGAAAGTATTTTTGGTGCCTTCTATAGTCTTCATTAATACTTGTAATCCCACACTTAGACATTCATTCTTTGGCTCCCCCCCCCCAATTAAAACACAGGTACTCCTTCCCCAGGAGAAGAAATTCATTAGAATTTAAACTGAATTGGATGGAAACTTCAAGTTAGTTAGACTCATTGAATCAAGAATGGTTCCCTATTCTGAGTTATGTATTCTCAATTTCTCAATTTGAGAAATTCTCAAATTCCCAATTGAGAATTTCTCAATTCTCAATTTCTCAATTATGAAACAATTCATGTGGGGTACACGTATGCATGGAAGGGAAGTCTTTCATGAAATCCAGGAAAATCCTGTGTGATTGATGCAATTCAAATGAAAGTAAATCGAAATAAATTTAAAATATAATTGCTGATGTAAATGCAAAGAAAGTGATTTGTCGTCTTCCCACAAATAAATTCGGCTGAAATTGGCCATACATTAACCTACATAACATCTTACATTCCTGAAAGCTGACCTTGCCTAAGGTTTCTTTGATCAGTTCATATAGGAAAGGAACTAGAAAAACACACGTTTGGATCATAAGACAAAAGTCTATATGGACATCGTTTGTTTTGCAACGGAAAGCAGAATCATAACTGCCAAAGCATTGGAGCAGGTAACTAGTAGTTCTATCAAGCCATTTCAGGTAACTGCCTTATATATTACATATAAACATAAGTTTCTATCCTCTCATTAATTATATTTTATCACACTTATATCACGATGCATACAAACTTGGAAAATGATTGTATTCAAAAAATGATTTAATAGCACATTTCAAGCTGCTGAGAAGCACAGACTCTTCTTACTCATCTCAAAAAGAGAGATGTTAAATTCTACCCTTGTTCTGAGTTTCTTAGTATCTCTCATAGAAGACTGCCATCTCTTTTTCTCTAAACTTCCATGCATTGCAGAATCTATTCGTGGAATAAAAGGTGGACATTTGGAGAAACTGTGGGATGTATAGTTTGCTATCAATTTTCCTTAACCCTTAATAGACTTTACTTTCTCCATCTCCATTTGACGATATGAAAATATATCGTCTTCTGCTAGTAAAGTACTAAAATTAGAAATTTTCTTTACAAGATATTTCAAACATATAGTTCATTGTTTTGCAAAGTATTAGGCGTTCTTTTCTGTATATATGCCACAAGCAGCACAGAACTCTGTGCCTGTTCCGACCTCTGTGTATTTCCTAAGTAAACATCTAGAGTTTGATATTCTATCATCAGCACGTAGTTCATCACCTTAAAGGCATGATTAAAGGAGGGAATCAAAAAAGCCATTGGTACAAAATACAGGCATATAAGCACAACAAAGGGAAATTTTCTGTCAAAGCAGTGCCAGATTAATTTGCCCCTCCATCCTTAATCATGCATGATAGGTTTTATTGCTACTTCTATAACCTTATTTTTATTAAGACTGCTATCAAACTCAGAATCCAAGAATTTTATTAGCACAGGTGCCTAACAAAGAAAAAACCAAAACGTCTTTGTCTATAGGCATTTAGAGTCATAGCTAATAAGTTAATTTTTATTTTTGCCGTTAAAGTTAGTCTACATGTGCAGGACATTCTCATGGTGAATATCCTAATTTCTGTACCATGGAAATATCATTAATATTGGTATGTGTGTGCCTACTCTTCCTCTGCTCCATTTAAATAAAAACACCCCAAAGCCCCGGTTGCTTTAAATCCCTGAGAACCACCTGTGTGAAAACACAAAGACCACCCGTGGTACACACACTTGTAATGACAATTATCAGAAACTTAAAATGATTATGATTAAAGTCAAAGAGAGCATGCTCAAGACAGAAAACACTGCTTAATTTTCCCTTTTGTCCTCAAACCCAGTAGCTTGGGAGAGAGATCAGGCAAGTTAAGTGCTGGGGAGTCTTGGAAGAATTTATCCCCACGTTTACGATCTCCATCAACACTTCCCCTGAGTCACCCCAAATAAGTATAAGAAACATCAAGTAGGTAGCTCTTGTCTACCTTCTCAGAGATCAAGAGCTCAGAGATCAAACTATGAAACATTTAAGGATAACCTAAATAAGAAAAGCTCAGGACATGTACATATAAATGTATAAAATCCTATCCAAAGACAAGACGGGAACAAATGGGAAAACATACCCATGGTCTTTAATGAGAAGGCAATGTCATAGGTAAGTTCTAATGTATGTGCATTTATTGTAATTATAGCTAGAATCCAAGCTTCAGGAGAGAGTTGTGTAAATGATCTAAAGGAAGAATAAATACAGGACAATAACCGAACATACTATGACAAGCAGAATAGTGAGGGAAGTCTGGCCTTAGCCAACAGTGCAATGTACTCTGTAGTCATAGTAATCAGATAAATGTGGTAACAGCGTAATACTAGATGAATAGGCCAGTTGGAGACAATAAAAAAATACAGGAAAAATATTACTATTACAATTACATGAACATTTAATCTATTAAAACAACCTATTATCAATTCAGGGAGAAAACAGAGGTTAATAAATAGTGGTGACACAAATGGCTACCAATCTGGATACCCAAATTAACATTCATATGAATTGATAGCTTTACATATTTTAAAATGAGATAATAAATATTTTAAAAGAAAATAATAGAAGACTACATGTCCAGTCTAGAGGAAGGGGAAAACTTGTTTAACCAAGACTATATTGATTTTAAGTAGAAGGCTGGCACACTAAATTGTAATATATCGATACCATGCAATTTTATATGGCCATTAGAAAGAATGAGCTACAGTTTTTACCAGTTGGCTTGGAGGGATTTTTATGAGTAAATGACAAATGACAAAGCAAGATGCAGAGAGTAATATTATGCCATGTTGTATGTTATGTTGTATGTATGTTGTATGTTATGTATGTTGTAGGAGTTAAGGGTAGATAATATACTGGAATTGTTTTGGTAAAAATATGAAAGTTTCCATCAATGTTTCATTCAAAAGATATGTACTAAATGTGTATCATGAATCAAGCACTATTCTATTATTCTAGGCTTTGGAAATGAGGAACATACAGATCAAAGGTCATGCCTTCATAGAGATTACAATATTCTGTAGGTAAAGTATATTAGTTTGCTGTTGTTGCCATGACAAATCACCACAAACTTTGTTGCCTAGGACAGAAAACAGGTATTAAGTTGCAGTTCTGTGTGTTAGAATTCTAACACTGGCTAAAATCAAGGTAGAAGCAGAGCGTCATTCCTTTCTGGAGGCTCTAAGGGAAAATCTGTTTCCTTGCCTTCTTCAGCTTCGAAGAGGCTGCCTGCATTCCTTGGTTCATGGCCTCCTTTATCCATCTTTAAATATAGCATTGTGGCATCTCTCTCACCAGTCTTCCGCAGTCACATCTCTCTTTGTCTCTTCTCTTCTGCCTCCTCCTTCCACTTTTTGTAAGTGCATTGAGCCCACCTGCATAATCCAGGATAATTTTCCTATTGTAAGGTCCTTAAATTAATTTTATCTGCAAATTCACAAGTTCTGGGGATTAGGATGTGGATATCATTGGGGGCCATTATTCTGCTTAACCACATAGAGTGTACTTTACTTGCAAAGAAATACTCTAAATGCTCTTTGGTTTGTAGTAATATAACTAAAACCACACAAAACGCAGCTTATGATTTTATTGTTGCTGTTTTGTTTTGTACCCTAGTCTTATGCCTGACTTCCAAAGAGAATTAGATTTTGATTAAGAAATTGTTCCAAAATGTCTAGTCACTATGTTGTATACCTGAAACTAATGTAATATTTTATAGCAACTTAAATTGAAAGAAAATTTTTAAAAAATGATTCCATCTCAATTCTATTAGAATTTAACAGTTGTTTTTCCCTTAAACTATTGAGAGGTGCAGGTGCAAAAGAACCTGATAGCTGGAGGTGAAAACCCCAATCCGATTATTATTTCTATGGAAAGTCCAATTGCATGATATCTTATTCATTGACCTGGATGAGAACCAGTGTTGAAATCTCGTTGCTGAGATGTGATGACCCTGAGGAATGAATTTAGTTCAGAACAGACAAGACGATCAGTGACAGTCACTGTCTATTTCTGGCACATTACATCAAGATTTTTAGAGTGTCAGAATCTGTTATAACTCGGATTGAAATATGACAACTTGTCAAAAAATTTCCACAACTGGTAACATCCCCTTGAGGTTAATAGACAAAATTATATGATGGCATAATTAGTGTCATATAGTTCATAAATTCCTTGTCATGAAATCTCAGGGGTGGGATTTTATAAATATGTAGTCAGTTTTTCTGCACTACTGTATAATACTTCTTTGAAACATATTTACAAAGTATGGTGAGACACATTTCAAATCAATTCAGTTTGATAAGGTTTTGTAGATAATTGACAATACATGACACACACTGCTTGATACTACCTTAGAGGAATGAAAGACCTTGAAAGCTTGTTGCTGTAATGATGGAAACACAAAATAACTGAAGAACATGGCAAGTCAGTATGCTTAAGCCTGCTATAGACCAATGAACTATGAAAGCTCAGTGGGTGCTGAGTGACGTGGTAAAGGCGGAAGGAATGTTTAGGGACTCGAGATGCAATTTGAAAAATGGAGAGCAGGACATTCTAGGTGGAAGGAATAAAATGAGCAAAGTCCCGAAGATCAGAATAAGAATTTGATGTACAAAGTACATTAACGTTATTGAGCTTTCAAAAAGGAGAGGGAGCTATGAAATATAAGACTGGACAGTGTTTGAGCATATTTATGTGTGCCTATGTTCATTGGTGTGTTTGTATGATATGTATGCAGCGCTCAGTGCTATGGCATGGCCAAAGAAAGGGCAGAATGCTAACTAAGGAAGGTAGTAATAATAGGTACTTTTATGGAGTGTATGCTAGGCACTTCCATGCAGTATCTCATTTAATCCTCACAACAACCTTATGAAGTAAGCATTGTTAGTTAATATCTTGCTTTTACGTATTTAAAAACTGAGGCTCAGAAAAATTATGAGCCTATGGCCACACAACTGATAAAGCTGGGTTTCTAATTTACTTTATTGGTCTCAGGGGAACCCATTTCCTTAAAACAATGCAAATGATTAGCAATCCAGTTCATTCTGCTGCAATGCATTTTTTCCTCTTTGGTGCATATGCTATTGGCAAAAATGAATAATATCAATATACTGAGGACATGGTGTTGGTTCTTACCCAGAATGTTCACAGTTTGTAGCAATTAGGGCCAAATGTTCTGAATGAAAGAGAATGCATTAGCTATGTATGACTTGAGAAAAAAAAAATTAAAATTCTGCAGAGGTGCCTTTCTTAAGTGCAACAAATGTCTTGCCTTAGTGGCTTCAAAAACAGCTTCCCTTTTTACTAAGCTAAACTATTTTAAGATAGCACAGCACAGGCACTCTTTTGAATTTTTTTTTTCCCCATTTTCCTCTGGATCTTAGAAATCACATTAGACCAATTAATAGAGATCTGTAGTTTTTTAAATACAGCTGCATCGTGCTCCATTGTGTTAATGTATCACAGCTGTTTCCAATCACTCTTTATTCTGGGGAGTCATCCTACCTAAGATGAAGAAATGTCTTTACAGTTGTTCAGTCTACTTTGATCACTTCAGGAATATTTTAACGTTTTCACCATATAAGTCTTGTACATTTTTTGTTTAGTATATTCCTAAGTAATTGAAAATGTATTTTCTCTGCCAGTGTGTCCTCTGTCTTATTGTGTATACAAGCTGTTAATTTCTATATGTTAACTTTATATCCCGGTACCTGACTGAATTGTTTCAATTGATGAAGTAGTCTTTATCATTTGATACTCTAGACTTTTCCAGTTACTCTCAAATCATCCTCAAAAAGTGACACTCTGCTCCCACCCCAGTTTGTATGTCTCTAGTTCAGTTGTCTAAATGCATTGACAAATGCCTTCTATACATTAAACATTAGTGTATGGTGGGCCTTGTTCCTAATTTTGTATCCTTGTTCCTAATTTTGTATCCTTGCCTTGTTCCTAATTTTGATGGAAATGCCTCTAATGTTTCCTCATTAAGGAAGATGCTGGACTTAGGACTGAGGTGTGTGTGTGAGTATACGTACATCTTTTTTCCCCTTTCATGTTTCTTTTTTTTTTTTTTTTTTTTAAGAATGAAGGACAAATCTTGTGAAAAAGTTTTTCAGCATCTATGGATTATCATTATGTTATATGATTTTCCTTGTGGTAGTATTTTAATTCAGATTGTTATTTTGTTCTTGTTGTTGTTTGTGTTCTATTACAAAGTTCTGTGGATTTGATTGGTCTGCCCCAATCTCTTTTATTTCCCCCATAACCCTCTGTATTGTTAATGCGTGGTTTTGCTGAGTGCCATATTTTTCTATATGAGCCTGTAGTGGATTCAGGGAAATTTTACGGAATGTAGAGGTATAATCAAATCTTACCTCTAAATCTTAAATAAATATGAGAACACTAGTTTTGTTTTGCCTCTTGCCAGGGTTTTCGTTTTCCCAGATTGGTAGGACTCAGAGAGTTTGGTTTTATAACTCTTCCTCAGAAAAATGTATTTCCGTTTATATTCATTAAATTAACCCAGGGCTCAACTTATTAACTAAAATGGTAATGCTTTGCCATATAATGTTCCACACAATGAGACAGAGAGAGATAGAGATAGAGATAGGGTAAGAGGTAGTGAGAGAGAGAAAGACAGGTATCTAACAAATAATGTAACTAAAAACGTTCCTCACTACTGATCTTCTTCTAGTAAACTGAGACTGGTGTACCACTTTTGATGTAAATTGCTTCTCTGTGTGACATATGTAAGTACTTCTGGGTATTTGTTAGCAAGCTTTGTCCATGTACTGGGGGACACTGAATGCCATGATGCTTTTTCTCATTTTTATAACTTATTTTTATGTATCTTTATCTATCCACTTCTCTTCACTCTTGGCTTACAAGCAGACAGAGTGAAGCATCATCTCTCAATTTCCGTGAAGGAATGAGAAACACAAATATCTCTGAACATGGCAGCCCACTGTCACCTGACTTCTGTCAGATTCAGGAAATCAGCCCTGCTGCATTCCTTTGGAAGGGTGATGGATCTGTCCATCAGAATATGGGATGGCCTCTCTCACCTGACATCACTAGTGCCATTTCCTCTTCTCACAAGGCAAAGAGTGGAAAATGCATCAGAGGACTTAGAAATTATAATTTATATGTGTAGTATGTTTTATAGGTTATCTAGTGCTTACAAATACATTGACTCATGAGGTACATTGCTTCAACAATTCTGTGAGGCAGGTAGGACAGGTAGTTTTATTTCCATTTCAGAAAATAAGCAGCTGAATCTTAAAGAGGTGAGAGACCAAAGTAGAATTAGGAACCAGGTCAAGTGATTAAGCTTCTTTTTCCTTTCTACTAAAACTTTCTGTCTCTGAAGCTTTAGCACAACACTTTACTTCAGTTTTTCAATGTGTAAAATTGATGGTGGGAGGAGGGAAGGATTAGATGGTTTATAATGTAGTTTCCAGCTCTAAAATTCAACATACACAACACACACACATATACACAGTGACACACACATTTTTCATAAATTCACCAATTTTCTTATTTATACTACTACTTCTGAGCTCAAACCCTCATAATCTCTCACTTTAAATGCATTAATAATCTCCCAATTAATTAACCTCATTGCCTCCACTTTTGTTCCCTATAATTCATCTTCCATGCTTATAGTTAAAATAATTTTAAAGTCTAGACTTGATCCTGTAATTCTGCAACCCCACATTCCAATGATTCTTCAGAGCCAAATCAAGCTCATTAGCTTGGTGAACAAGATTGTCTTCTTACTTCCCCTTTCACTCCACCCACTAATTCTGGTCATCCCTGAGGATTTCCTTACAAGACTGCCTACCGTGTAATACCCCAAATATTCTTGGAATAAATTCAGCTTCTGTTATCTGGTCATCCTTTAGATTAAAGAATGGATTTGCCAGAGCAAGGAATGAAATATGTAGTTCTAGAATGAGAAGGACGGTTGGGGTTTGAGCCTGTGATGACTCTGGCCTCATTACACACCCAGTAATAATATCTTCTGATTGGCTCATGGGCACTACAATAACCATGAGTATGTTAAATGGTGGATTTAACTCTATAATCAAGAATATTATTTGGATTGATAGTAGAAATAATCATGGCAGTTATATGGTGATTGCTAAATGGCAGGCATTTTTCTTAGCACTTTGTATATTTCTACTCGTTTAACCCTGTAATAACCCCATGCTCTTGGTAGCTAATATTATACCTATTTTACATATGTGGAAAATGAAGTACTGATTTGAGGGCCCTGCCTAAGGATCTCACAGGGTTCTGAGGAGTAAATAAAAGAACTTTTGCGCAGATTCCAATACAGTGCTTGGCACACTGCAGGTGCTAAGTAAACTAATGATGAATTTAAAGAAAAACACTCAACTCACAGTTCCGTAGATATGACCATGATGGCTATTCTTCCTCCAGGTTTTATATTTTAGACTGAGAGAACATCTAATGATGGGACTTTAAGTTCTTTAACTCTAGCTCACAGTGATTGAAGAGTGTGAACTGAAGGCTGTGGCTTCACGTCTGTGAAATACAGAGCTCAGATACTTAGCTGAGTAATTTCAAGTACCACACACAGGTTCATCTCAGGACACATCTACCTAAAGTGAACTAATATAGTTTAGCACAGCGACTCTCAAGCTTTTCTTTCTCTCAAGACCCTTTTACAATCTTGCAAATCTCTTTTCATGTCTACTTTTGCATTCCACCATAGGATATCACATGTGTGGAGTCTGGAAGGCTCTATCATACTCATGGGAGAGATTGAGAGTAAAAAAGAAAAGCAACTAGTGTTATTATGAAAAGAAGGTTGACTTTTAGAAGTTTGCCAATCCTCTAAAATATTCTTTGGGACATCGAAGAGTCCTTGGATCACACTGGAGAGTCATGGTTCAGCAGATAGTAAATGTTTCACAGTTGACTATTTAATATAGTAAATTGACAAATTCCACTTAATATACATAAAGCACAACATCATTTTTTAAGCAAATATCGGGTCCAGTCACACATTTCATGCAGTGCTCACAAAGTTCTTAGAAAAATACGTATTAGTTTCCTTACAGTTTCCTTACCTGTTTGAGTAACTCTCACTATGTACACATACTCTATGGATGAAGAAACTGAGGACTAATGAGATTAAATAACTTGCCCAAGGTCACACAGACAATAAGTTGAATAGACAACCTTAATTTTTAAAGTTTCTGATTTAGACTTAATTTCAAGTCCAGGATTCTTTGGCGAAGGAGTTTAAAAGCCACCCAAAAACTTTGAGCTTTTGATCTATAATGTACCATTCATGTTGCTCCTTCACCTGAATATTAATTGATTTAGTCAAACACTCCACTGAATTCATGGATTTGTCAGATCACTCCAAATAAAGAAGCTGATTTTGCCTCAAGACACACCCCAACTTTTATTTTGAATTATTTACTGCATTTGCAATCCATTGCTGTTCAACAAGGAATAGAGCAAGGGCAAATATGTAATGAAACTAGGAAGTAGTTCAAGGGCAGTAAAAACCCAAATAGCAGGGAGAAAGAAAGTGGCAAACAGCCCTTACCCATCATCATCCCTACCAAGAAGAGGCATGAACCCCAGAAGGAAGGTGGCCCTAGCATTAACCTCACAATTCCATGGAGCGCCCTTACTAGGCTCTTTAGTCACAATGGGACTCCATTAAAATCAGGTAGCCAGCCCAGTCGGCATAGGGAAGAAGAACAATTGTTTGCTTATATTCAGAAATTTCTGTACCACATAGAATCTCCTTGGTTATATCTAAAATCACTGTCTTTTGGAAATTCAGAGGAAAAAGAGAAATTATTCTTGCTTATCCATTCTGCAACTGAAATAAGAGATAAAGGAAAGGAAAAAATCAGGGAGGTTTCCCTTCCTCACGCTAGGTGCATGTTTATTGAAAAATTTATGTCTGCTGATTCCCATGTGGGAGATGCCTTCACCTCATTTAAATTTATCAGGCTGAAGAATCTTGGCACTTTTATAGCTGGGGAGGAAAAACAACAGATTTTTATTATTTTACTACTCTAAATAGGGTTACATATGGAGACCGATAGATTTGGAGGAAAAAAAAGTCCAAAGAGCATCCCTTTACTTATTTAGTTGTTTAGAAGATAAAATAGAATATCAAATTTGGAAGGTGTCTGTGTGTGTGTGTAAACAATCATTAACTTTCTGCATGAAAAATAGGATTTTACTTGAATGGCTGTTAGAAATTATTCACAGGGGCTCTACTTAGCACATTTTCTTGGAAAATCAAATTTGGGAAAACATGACGATTTTATTTCTTGAAATCAAGATGCTTAAAAATAGTACATTGTTTCATCACTTTTACACACCTCTTGCCTGTGTGAGACTGTCCTCATCTGTATTTCGTCCTTGGTAGTTTTTGGTCTAGTTTTAAGCACTCATGGTTTTTTCCTACTACTTTCCATTAAAACCAATTCCACAGCCCAATAGACTGTTAAGAAAGTTTGAGGGTTTTTATATATATATATATATATATATATATATATATATATATATATATATATATACACATATATATATATATATATATATATATATATATATATATATATATATATGTATATATATATATATATATACTGCTTCTTTCCCTGAAATTATTCTTTAAAAAAAAAAAAAAAACTTAACAGTATTTCTCCATCCAGTTATATCTCCCTTTAGTTATGCTTTAGTTATGCCTAAATAATTCTTTCTCCACTTTAGTTTTCATACCCTTAGGATATTTTAAGCAATCATCATGTCTCTCATCAGCTATGCTTTTAAGCTTGAAATGGCAGCCTTATTTACCGATGATGCTATTTGAAATCCAGTGTTTGTAAATAGAAGTTTGTGATTGTAGGACTTAAAGTATTGGGGATAAAATATTTTATTTACTTATTTATTTTCACTTTCTTCTTTGTGCTGCTAAAGGAAAAAGGACAGAAAAAAAATATTTGCTCTGAAAACTGCAGAAGAAGGTGTTTGGTTCAGTTCATTCTTTTCATAATTCTATGGAAGTTTTCTCAGAGGGGAAGAATCTAGTTCCATAGCATTTCTTTCTGAAAAATGAGCTTATATGTTTTCTACAAGAACTACAAAGGTTCTTTAGAAAAGGTTAGAACTAATTTATAAACAGAGCTTAGTGCGTCTGAGAGGTGTAGGGATTAAGAAAAGAGAAAAAAATATATTTCTTTAAAGATAAGTTTCAAATCATATTTACTTTATTAATTATTTCATTAATACAACAATATTTGAGTTCCTTATATGTGTTAAGCAATGGAGTAAGACTAAATTTAAAAGTCAAGGATCCTGCCCTTCAAAAGGGCATTACATAGTAAGGAATGAAAACAGGTAAACAGATAATAAAAATGCAAATGTAATAAGTACTAAAATAAATGAGCAGGGACAATTTGGAATTTAAAAAATCCATTATCCTGTAGGTAAAGTGAAAAATTCCAAAGAAATAGAATCATTACCTGTCGCCTCATCTACTTTCTAAATTTGAATATTCACATACTAGATTTTCTTAAAGGGAGAGGGTAATTCAATGATTTACAAGGTATTCAGTTTTGTGTTCTGATGAAAACTGGAGTTTTTATACATCAAAGTAAATGTAAAATTATATAACACAGGAAGGAATATCTTAAAAAGCCCACTTAAAAATTTGGTTCGAAATTCAGAGAAAGTTTAAAAATGTTATTTAAAATGCATCATAATATCATAGTAGAGAGAACTAGTCTCATTTACAGTCTCATATTGCATTAAATTAAGAGTTTGGTGTCATGACAACCAACTAATCTATACTAATCTAGAGACAACCCATTGGGAACATGGGGCAATGTTCAGGATTACATTCACTCTATTCCATTTAGATAATCCCGTTTTTTAAAGACTAGATATTTAAGACACCTATTGCCACTCCAATTACTTTTTTCAAAGTCCTGAGCAAAAGCAGGTTGTTTTGCCTCTGCCTTGAGCTGACCATTTGTAGGTAAATTATTAATTGCTTGACTGGATTATCACAAGATAAATAGGACTCCTCATTAAGTTCCTTAAAAATAATAGAAAAGAAAAACAGTTGGTCTAGTTATTTGACATTTAAGCATTTAAATCAAAATGGTATTTTAATGAACAGTGCTTAGTCATTGTGCCAGTCACTAAATTGAAAAAGTTGCTTTTTGTTTGACAGAATAAAACTATAGATATATAAATAGCACAGGCGATGCTTTCACAGGTTCAGAATACAAAGCAGTAGACGTCTATGGAAAAGTTAAATTTTCATTAGTCTGCTTTGTCAAAATAAGTTAAATGTCCAAATTATTTAATTAAAGGTCTATGTAATTAAGAACATTTCGAGTATGTAAAGGGGAAAAAATGAACTTACAGTTTTAGAACATGATGTTTAAGATTAGTTGAGGAGTATTGTTATATTTAGATGGGTTAATATTATTATCTATCTACTCTTTACCATATAGTAAGCGTTCCAAGGGTAGTTTGGGGAATAGTTTAAAGAGCAGTTTAAATAAGTTTTAAGATCTAAGCTCTCTCATCTTAAAAAATGAGGATAACAATTTGTGCCTTGCAGGATTACTCCAAGGACATAATGGATAATGTATACATGGAACCCAGCACACAATAGACTCTCAATAAATAGTAGCGGGAGGTATCAGAAATACCTTTCTCAGGTGCACGTGCTTGCCTTTTCTGAGGCCCAGTGTCTTGTCCCAAGTTATAAAACTCAACGTTACACAAAAAACACGTTAAACACATATGAACGGACAAAGCCTAAAGGGAAACCGCTGAGAGGGAGACTCTCCTACTCTCCAAGCCAGCAGTCACTCTACCTAATCCTCCTAGAAACTCAGACACAAGTACTCAGGATGGGCAGAAATGGAGTGAGGGAGGCAAACCCCAGCCAGCCTATGCTGCCTCCCCATGAAAACTTTTATGGAGCCTCACACTCATCTCCCCTGCATCGCCTCAAGCTTCACAATGAAGACAAAAGTGTCCCGTGGTAGCTAGACCATCACTCAGCTACTGCCATAATTATTTACCTACAGCAGATTCCAGAATTCCCTGCTCCTGGTTTCAGGAGATATGTTGTAAGACTCTGAGCCTGGAGGCAATTAGCAGGAGACCAGAAAAAATGAAGATGATCGCAATCAAGTTGTAAAAGCTGAAACCAACTAGAAATGGGAGGGTACACTTGATATAGTTTGAAAGAGGGAAATATCTTTTACTTATTTTTTTTCTTAACAAATATGACAAAGTGTGCAACAAAACGAACTAGTTTTTACTTAGCTATTCAGTCCTACTACAGACTGTGGCCCCATAGCACAATTGTTTGAAATTCCGAACCTCACTGGATTTCTCATTTTAAAACTGGAACTTTTAAATAAAAATGGTTAGTAATCAACTCGTGCTGAATTTAGATTCTTGGAAAAATAACAGTAACTTTTTCTTGATTTTGATAGCTTCAATTTTACGTCCTTTAACTTTCTCAATGAAATGAAGATAGAAAATAAGAGAAAAGGGTTGTAATTGATGGCAAAATGTCCTGTTTTATTTTGAATTAAAACGTATGATTTTTTACTTATAATTTCATATGGATCCTTCACTACACCCAATCACATTTTATTTTTTTCTATAGCAAAAACGGAATTATAAATGCAGCCAAAACATATGTTAATTATTTCACGTGGAAGATGGGTGAGAGTAAACATCTGTCACAACAATACATAGTAAATAATACACACACACACACACACACACACACACACACACACACACACACACACACACAATGCTTGCTTGCTTCTTTTGAAAAAGTACCAGTCTAGAAAAGAAATAACGTAGGGCAGGTTTTGCCCTTCGTGGCTATCATTAGAGTCCTAATGCTGTGTTGCCTTAAACCGTGCCAATTTCATTTCTACAGTAAAATATGCTTTAGAGGATGGGAAGAAAACAGATTATTTAATCAAAGGGAGGGAGACAGCCAAAATAATCCACTGTATCTCATGAAAGAGTAGGGGTTTAGGGGTGGCAAAACCTCAGAAAGCATTATAATAATGGTACTTCTTTATTTTAAGTAACAAATAAAATAGCAAAACATTTTTTCCCATCATAAAAACTGACTTTGATCCCCAGTACAGCCATTGAGTGGAAAATTGAACCACAATATAATTGCTTTCCCTGTGACCGATAAAGTGGTGTAACAAATTTTGTGTTTGAATGATAAAATCAGCAATTGGCCCCTAGCATTTCCCTCTGCCATTCCTCCAAGGACACTGAAGTCCCGTCAGGCTCCAGGGCAAGAGAAAGGGTGGAAGAACTAACTGTAAATCTACTCCAAGTTGTTGGATTTCTCTTGCTTCCTCGCTTAAAGAAATAATAATAAAAATAAAAAAAATAAGAAAAATGTCCATGTTTGCCTTTAAATGCCTAATATAAATCACTTCTGGATGTGGGGGGTGGGGAAATCCACACTTCACTGAAAACTGATTGTAGATGTAAAAAAAAATCTACTCATACTGAGAAAAATTATCTTACTCAAGAGTAAAATCTTGTTAGAGTAGGGAAATTGTCTTAACAGTCCCAGTGACAAGTGCCACAGTTGTTTGATGCAGAAGAAGGAGCTAGAAAGATGCTTGCCACAGGAAGGAAAACAGCATGAATTTGTGAGCTCATTATGACAGGATTTAACTGTGGAGGGATAGGGTGCTTTCAGTGTGGAAACAGGGCAGAGCTCGCCCATCACTGCAGCTGACTTTCCCAGCCCACTTGGGATAACAATTCTAAACCACGTTGACTATGGTGAAGTTCTGTGTACCCGTCTCAATTTGTTATTTGGTTGGTATAGTCTCCAGAAGGGAGTAAACTCCAAGTCACTAGAAAAGAGACTTTGTCACGGTATTAGTGTGTCTGGTCCAGGGGTACGGGGAGGAGGGAACCAGATCCAAATGAAGCAAGGGCCCCACAAGGAAGCCTTCAAGCTTCATTCCAGGTGTTAATGTGGAAGCTCATTTTACACTGAAATATTTGGTTTGCAAACCTGGACACGGATTTGCTTTTCTGCAACTACCTACTGAAGTTCACTTATATACAAGGAGGATGTGTTTCTTGACTAGTACTTCTGTTTTGACCTGGAAATATGGGAACATGCAGTGACCTAAGGAAAAATGTTTCCAAAGATCAGCTTCTTCATACTTCACAGCAACTCTCTGTCCTATTTAGAGCACTCAGATTAGAACACAGTCCTGGAGAGCAGAGAGCCAGCCTCCGGAGCACTTGGTATTTCATTTAACAGGGAATCCTAATGGGGCAGCATTAGGAGTAGTTTTGTAAAAACATTTGAACATTTTTCTATGCTTTCCAGAATTTCTACAATGAGCACATATAGCATTTATTTTATATTTTATTTTCATTTTGGACTTCTTAAGTTTTTTTTTAACTTCAATGTTGGAAATTTTCAATATTCATAAAAATACAATAGTATTATGATCCCGATGTACCTGTTACTCACTTCCACAGTTATAAACTCATGGCTGGTCTTATTTCAGGAATACCTTTCCCCTCACCCGTTAGATTATTTTGAAACAAAATCATCCTATTGTTTCATCCATATTTCCATATACATATATATATATATGTATATATATATATATACACATATATGTATATGTATATGTATTTCTAAATGCATATATTTCTAAAAGGTAAGGACTAAAACTATGATCACAGTGCTTTGTCCCACCTAAAATGATTAACAATAATTTTTTTTTTTTAATAAGGAGACTTATTTTTTTTCAGGACTTTATTGGGGAACAGTTTGTACTTCTAGGAGTTTTTTTTCACGTCAAGTTGTTCTTTCAATCTGATTCACAGCTCAGCTCCAGGTCCAGTTGCTGTTGCTAGTTGCAGGGGGTACAACCCACCATCCCTTGCGGGAGTCGAACGGACAACCTTGTGGTTGAGAGCCCACTGGCCCATGTGGGAATCGAACTGGCAGCCTTCGGGGTTAGGAGCATGGAGCTTCAACCACCTGAGCCACAGGGCCGGCCCCAACAATAATTTTTTATTGTCATCACTATACAGTCAAGCTCTTCTTGGTCATGTCTTCTGTCTGTTGAATTTCTTGTAAATTTATAATTACATAATACATTTCATTAAAAGTATTGTTATACATAACAAGCTTATAAAAGCTTGTTATACATTGAGGTTGGTTGATTTTTCTCTTCAGTCTCTTTTTATCTATAACTTAATTCTTTATTTTTGTATATTTTACATAAATTTCAATCAATTGTCCTTGGGAGTTTCCACCATTTTTTAATTTGTTGATTGTATCCCCTTGGTATTTTTTCATGTGTCTTGTACTTCCTGCAAATTAATAGATATAGAAACTTGATTATTTTAGACTTGATTTTTGGGGGAGCAGGAAGAATAACACTACTCCATTAGTGGTGTCATGTATTTCCATCAGGAGATACATACTCTGGTTGCATCATTTTTGAGAATGTTATGAGCTACCAATGATTATCAATTCACTAAATGTTGCTAAGTATGGTATTGTAGATATGCTTTGTGTTTTTCTTAAATAAGAATATAGCAGAGAATTGTCATTAACCTATTTCTGCCAAAGGAAAAGCAATATTAAAAGAAATTGGAATTGGGTAGGATTCAAGAATGGGTTCTAGAGTTATTTCTGGGATTTGTATCCCTCATCTGTAAAATGAGAGGGTTCCTATCTAAGGTACCTTTGAGAAACTAATATTTTAGGGCTATTTTCTTTAAAGCAAGTAGTACATATGACATACCAACCACTCTCCCATGTTGGAGAGGATCGCTAATATCCGAAAAAAGATAGGCCATTGGGAAGCATTGTGGGTATTATTTTCCTCTTAGGTCCCTTACTGTAGTAGTAGTAAACAGTGACTGCTACATGATTATTGTTTAGATGAGCAGGTTAGAATTTTAGCTGAATCCAGAGTCAGGTGAAATCCAATGTTTGAAATATTCAATTCAATAATGACACTAAATTCAAATTTTTAAAAGAAATTACTGATAATGATGGCATAGATTAGTGTTAGAGCCCAGCCTGTAGCTTATGTTAACTGTAGATTTGAATCGTTCAAATTGTAGGACCTTAGAAGCAAAAGACAACTAATAACATGTAATATTGCAAACATTTAGTGAGAAATAATATGTATAAAGCAATTACATCAGTCCCTGGCACTCAGTAAGCACTTCATAAACAGGCATTATTACTGGTAGTTTTAAAGAAAATGTTTTACAACATGACTGCATGAACATTTACTATGTAGGTAATCAGACTTGAGCTTTTCTAACTGAATCTTTGGTAGATTTATTATTTAGTCAATTTTTTTAGAGTATCAGTACTCACCTTCCTATAGGTAGACAAGAAACATTTTGTTCTTTCTTCTTACCTCAATTCTTCAGTTAAGCTTTCCTGATCCCTTGCTACCCCAAACAAAAGGGTAAATGGAAAGCAGTGGAATCCATAGGACAGTGTGTGTCGTCTCCATGCTGCTTCCTTATCCCCACCAGAAAACTACATGGCCGACTGTGACCTTTTAAGATGTAGCAGGTCAGCTTGAATAGGGATTCAACCCAGGTTTGAATGCTCTGCTGGCTCCTTCTAGTGGGTTGAATGGTGCCCTGCCCCCAAATTCCCCTCCCACCCCAAAATATGTCTATGTCTTGACCCCCGGAAGCTGTGACTATGACTTTATTTGGGAAAAGGGTCTTTGTGGATATAGTTAAGGATCTCGAGATGAGATCACCTTGGATTCAGAGTGAACCCCAAATCCAATGATGTCCTTATAAGAGAAAGGCAGAGAACAATTTGGGACCTACAGATGTGGAGAAGAACACCATGTGAAAACAAAGGCAGAGACTGGAGTGATGTGTCTACTCGCCAAGGAATGCCAAGGATTGCCAGGAGCCACCGGAAGCTGGGAGAGAGGCATAGAACAGACTGTCCCTCAGATTCTACAGAGGGAATTGATCCTGATGACACCTCATTTCAGATTTCTGGCATCCAGACTGTGAGAGAAAAATTTCTGTGGTTTTAAGGTACCCAGTGGTAATTTATTTGGAGAGCCACAGGAAACTAATAGGCAGCCCTTCACCATTCTTGCCACAGGGTTTAAGTGAGCCAGCCTCCATTCATGTCTCAGATCTTGTTTCTCTCTTGCTCTGCTTCAGTGTCACTGATCTTCTTTGGTCATGTAGATTCATTGCTATCTCAAGCCTCTGAACTTCATATCTAGAAGGCATTTCCCCCAGATCTTCGTCTAAATGGCTTCTTCTTTTTATCCGGGCTCCTGTTAAATGCTGCCCCTCAAGGAGGCCCTCCCTCATCATCCTACCTAAAATAGCCACTTATTCCCTCACACATCTTTCTATTCCTTGCCTGCTTTATTTTTCTTAATTTAGCACTTATTACTACCTGAAAACATACCAGCTTTTCCTACTTTATCTTGCCCCACTTTAATTTTAGACTCTGTGGAAGCAGGGATTTTTCCTCTTAGTCAGCACTCAATCTTCAACACCTAGAATAGTGTCTGGGCCACAGGAGGTCGGGAATTAATACTCGTTGAATGAATGACATAATCTGAAATCTAGAAAAATAGGCATGGATTTCACTTGGCAGCATTCTGTTTTGCAGAAATGAATTAGTGGTCCACATCTCTAGGGCTGCATTGTCAATGATCTTGGAACTTCAATGAAATAATGGTCATCTCAAATCTGGCTTCTCTGAAACTGGATTGGGGCAACCAGTTTTCAAAGCCCAAAGGAGGAATCTCTGACAAATTTGCATCCAGTGTAAGAGTGGCATAGAAAGGCTTCCTGTGATGCGCACCTTGATTTATTCCATCAGATACCCTCTTGGGTAACACACACAACACTGGATGGCTATGGTATACCTGCCTTAGACGTAGCTCAGTGGTTTTCTGCAAAAAGGAGAGTAGAAGAGGTTTGGAGTTGGTGTTTGACAACAAAGTTGAAAGAAAAGAGAAAGGAATAGAAATAGAGTTATTTTCTCCTGTGAGCCAAACAATCACTTTCTATGATGTCCAATGAAGAACCAAGCCAGATGCATTGACAATGTAATCATCTCTGACTTAAGTTTTTGAAAAGTGTGGTGTTTTAAGACTTGCCTTGGAGACAACTTGAAACTTACTTGGAGTGTTGGGGGAGAGACTAGTGCATGATTTGAGCCAAGGCTGAGGTTTTGGCCACCAAGAAAAGACAAGGGAAGTATTCAGAAGTACAGTTAATTTTAAAGATGATGACAACCACTACTGGAAACCACATTATCTTTTAAGTAACTAAGGGCTTCAGCCAAGAAACTGGAGGCAAAGTCAAGATAAAGGGCAGTGTACCCAATCAGGCCAGGTGCCTAATGGAGTCCCACAGGGGACAGGTGAAGTTAGGTTTAGTGCTATTTAGCATTTTTATATGTGTTCCAGTTGAGGGAACAAGGAACAGTCATGAAATGCGCAGATGCTACCCAATTGCAAATATGAGGGAGAACAGAGAAACGAGACCAATGGGCGGGCAAAGAGAAAATGAATTTCCACTTGGAAGATCTACAAGAAGAAACACAGATGAAACATTGGAAGCAGTAATGCTGAGAAGTCCAAGGGATTATTCAAAAAAGAGAACTTAACTTTAATACAAGGCCCCAAAACAGGCTAAATGCGGGCTCTAATATGAGTTCTGAGCTTTCCATGTACCACAGAATATGAGATCTTAAAATACAAGACAGTGGAGAGAAATGGGAAACTTTCTGGATCGCACTCCAGCTGCTTTATTCCTCCAAACTGGGAGGGTAGGGAGAGTTCAGCTGGCATTCTCCAGGTTCCTTATGTTAAATATTAGAATCTCAGAAGATAAAAATTTATTAGATCTCTTTGCTGTCAGGCTGGCCTAACTCCAAAGAGTTTGACGAACTCTTATGTATCCAGTTGTCCCACTGATCAGGTCAGAGTTGATTAACATTTTTATGAGGGTAAAACAGACAGACCCCTTCATTATGACAGATGGATAGAAGTTTACATTTGCAATATTGAATACAAATAAAAATAATTTGATTTTGATATAGACAGAAAGACATGGGGAGCAAGAAATATGATAAAGGAAAGAAAAAGTGCAGAGGAGTACAAGTGTGAGCCCTAGATCATGATTTTAGGAAATGAGATGATTTGAGTGGCTCTTTCCATATCTGATTACCAAAGTACCCTAGTTTTAATTAGCAAGTACTGTTGGCTTTTTGAGACATATGATTCTTTGGAAAGGGATCTGTGTGACCTGAGCATTAAAGGATGTTTGGCAGCATTTCTGGCTTCTACCCCCTGAGTGCCAGTAGCAAACCCCTTCCCAGTGTGAGAGCCAAAAATATCTTTAGACATTGCTAAATGTCCTCTTCCATTTAAGAACCACTGAAGTAAATAAATGGAATTGGAGAAACATCTTCCAAATTGGGAAATGTTTCTATGAATTTCTAATAGAAAGATACCTTTTCTCTACATGTCTATGAGGTCAGATAGTTAAGTTCGCCAACTTGTTGCAACCATGTTGCTAACCCCATTTGATATCAGAGGGATTATTCATTATGAATTTGTACCAACTGAACAGACAGTTAACCAAGTTTACTATTTGGAAGTGCTCAAAAGGCTGCGTGAAAAAGTTAGACAGCCTGAACTTTTCGCCAACAATTCATGGCTCTTGCATCACGACAACGCACCAGCTCACACAGCACTGTCTGTGAGGGAGTTTTTAGCCAGTAAACAAATAACTGTATTGGAATATCTCCCTACTCCCCTGATCTGGCCCCCAATGACTTCTTTCTTTACCTGAAGATAAAGGAAATATTGAAAGGAAGGCATTTTGATGACATTCAGGACATCAAGGGTAACATGACGCCCACTCTGATGGCCATTCCAGAAAAAGAGTTCCAAAATTACTTTGAAGGGTGGACTAGGCGCTGGCATCAGTGCATAGGTTCCCAAGGGGAGTACTTCGAAGGTGACCATAGTGATATTCAGCAATGAAGTATGTATTATAGCACTTTTTCTAGGATGAGTTTGTGAAACTAATTGTCCGACATATATATAGAATTGTTATGGACTGTTGGTTTGCGTAGCCTTTGAATTTTCAGAGAGGGTGTACAGATATTTGGCCAAGTCACTGAGTTTGAGACTCTCTTTTCATTTGATCCCAACTAGGCATCGAAATCTGGAAAACTCTTCACATTTCCATTTAAGACTTCAGGATCCAGTCATGGCTTCAAGGCTTCCAACCTGCTAGCCAATTTTAGGGGGTTAACCTACAGAGATAACACACGGTGGCTTCCATTGGCCCATCCTTCCCAGAGCAGAGCATTGCCATATCCACTGAGACTTTCTTACACCGAACTAGTGTCTGATTTTAACTGAGCTGCAGCCTGACCAGCTTTATGCAAACCCAACCAATCCCTGAAGCAGGGAATATACTGCCAGTACCACATTCCCACGGTCTGAGTCTGGATGCCCCTAACCTGTGCCGTTTGCAAACACCATCAGGCAGAATCAGAATCACTGCAGGTCCTAACTGTATGGAGCAGCCTTGCAAAAGTACATCGGAGGGTTTTATGTATTGATTAAGCACAGTAATATTAATATGATCTTTGCCTGTAGTCAACTTCTTTCTTCAGAACACTCCCAGTTGGGGCTGAGAAAGTTTTTCTGATTCCAGCTGAATACTAATGTGCTAAATTTCATGGTGACCATTTGACCTGTGTCTTTTCTCCTTTCTCTCATCTGCACCTCCCCCTTCTCCTCTGTTCCTCTGGAGAAAATAGCTTTCCAGGTTTTACTGTGGGGCTCACGTGTCTCCTCGGCTCACCACTGACGCAGTGACTGATGGTTCGCAGGGCTGCCTCCCTTGACCTCGTCAACATCAGAAACTACTCTCAAATCTCAGTCATCTCTGACAGCCTTTGAGCAGAGAAATGAGACAGTCTCCCTGACACAAAGGCTTCTGGCCTGGGGTAAAAAATTCCTTTTGAAAAAAAAAAAAAAATCCGAACACTCTGCAGACCACACTGCTTTCCATTCATCTTGCAGTCTGGCCCATCCATCCCCAACTCCATATTAAGCTTTCAGACATTATAGCCTTTTCTATTTCTTGGAGGCTAGCTACGGTAGCTCAGATGTTTTCACATTGTAATGGCTTAGTCCTGGCATAACCTTCAGAGCAAAGAAGAAAACTGGGCAGTTTATACAGCAGCAGTTCATTTTGACTTTTGATTAAAAAAGTAAGAGTTTATCTTATATCATAGTATAACATCCAGTAGTCAAATAACATAGGGAGAAATGGAAGGAAAGATAGGACCCCAGAATTAACATAGAGAACAGCCATTGAATTCAATCAAAATGACATTCTAGAGTCTTTTGAATAAGAATATGATATGTAAATAGAAAATTAAAGCAAATGAAAAAGAATACCTGAATATTGATTCTGAATTTTAATTCTCCATCTGGTAAGTAAACTGTCCAGATAGAGTAAAGCTCCATTTTCTTGACCTCAGGATGGGATAAAATGCCCATTTCCCTCAGTTCCAGCCTCCGCCCATTCATATTTAAGAAGGCCAAGTCTTTGAAATCATTAAAAAAAGGCACTCTAAATACTATTTATTTTCCCTTTGAATCAGCAGGTTGATAGTAACACTGCAGTAGCACAGGTGGATAGCTGTCCTCCAGAGAAACATAAAATGGCAGGTGTAGAGTTTTTGCTGGGAAGTAGCTGCCCAGCTGGGGCTAAATTTCCCAGGACCTCTTGTAACTAGGTGGGGTCATAGAACTGAGTTCTGATAGATGATTAATGGCAGTGATGAGCATCACTTTAAAGCTTGACACATCAAAATTTCCCAGCTGACTTGTCAGATTTAGCGAATAAAAACATGGGAGGCCCAAGAAATTTGAGTTTTCACATAATTATGTGCCACATATTTATACTAAAAATTATTCATGGTTTATCTGAAAATCAAATAGAACGGGGCATTCTGTATTATACCTGGTAACCTTATTCCCATGTAAGACCCTCTCTTTCCTCTTCCAATGTCTGTACCCAGGGAGAATTTGGAAGTCTCACTGAATTTTGGAAGAGCCTCCACCAATTTGTGCCCCTGAATGGTTGTGTGTGGAGCAGAGTCCAGCTGCTGCCACAGGCTAGGTTGTATACAAACAAGAAATCTCCTCGCATTGTGTTGTCACCGAGATTTCAGCATTTACCTCTTTTAGTATATGTTAACTAATAAACCTGCAGTCCTAAAGCAGAGGAACAGTTTCTCTGTGTCTCACACAGTTACTGGTGGACCTCAGAATAGAATTCAAAGGGACTCAAAAGCCATCTTGGCCAAATCAAGGTTTTTATAGAAAAGGAAACTGAGTTCTACACACAGGAAATGACTTGGCCACAGTATATCAATGATAATAGCCAGATTGAGAGCCCCCTTTTTTAATCTCTTCACCTGATCCTCCTTTCCATAGTAGCTTTTTTCATATATTCTCTTTTCCTCACCAAATAATGAATGTGTACCCACCCCACAGTTCCCCATGATACTGTAAAATCTGAGATGGCTCTCTGTTCCTCTCATGGCATGTCATACATGTGGGGAAGAAGGATGTCTATGATGACAATGTTATGTGAAAAATGGCAGACAGAAACAATAACTAGAGTACGTGTTGCTGGAATTCAGAATATAAAGGCATTTTGGAAAGCGATGCTGGGTGAAAATTATTGAACCTGAAATTGGCCTTACAAAAAGGACAGAACTTGGATGAGCAGAGACATCTGGGTACAGTGGACACTCCATGCAGAGGGCATGGTGAAAGGGAAAGAGCTTATGAGCAGATATTCACAAAACAAGACTGGAGAAATTACTGTCCCAGTGTCTTATGTCTCAGATGGCGAATGGCTAAGTAAGGGTGTCTGAATTAATATGATCCCCTTGGATTCACTGGAAAAGACGTTTACCCTGAAAGACTATGAGGTTTCTGCAGTCTGAGACTCCCAACATCTTGGCCATAAGCCCTTTAAGAAATCCAGGTTCCTCTGGACTTTGGAATCCAGCACAGTGATGATACATTACAATAAGGTTTTCCTGTTCTTCTTTAGCTTAGAGAGAACACATACACTCAGTATTCTCTCTGAGGTTCAGGGAAACCAGAGCCAATACTGTGTTATAGATTTCCCCCACTTGTTAATGGGAAGTTAAAAAGCCATGAATCCTGGTGGGCTGGGAAATGAGGAAGTTTTGTTCTTTTTCTCTTTAAATTGTAGTAATGCATTGTTACTTGCTGTTGAGCTGGAGTAAGGAGAGGATCAGACTCACTCTCAACATTCTAGATAATACTACTGACTCAGGTGTGTATGGAGCTTATTCCTGGTCCCATGGCCATTTAATGTGGTTGGTGGTTTGTACTGTGGTGCTTTGTATTATAGTGTATAGTAGGGTAAAGATTCCAGGATATTAACAAAAAAAGAGAGAGAGAGAGAGAAGATGCTTGCTGGATTTTATTCTAGAATAAAGGCCACACGTTATCTTTAGAAAAGTCTGGATTTGGGTTTAGACACTTGACTGGCCTTGGCTCCATAATATGTGAATCCTTTTATCCATTTAGAGATGGCTGGATTGTGGAGAGTGTGTATTTTATCAGTTTAGAGTTTCTAAAAGCATAGTTATTACCATGGAGGCATTATATGAGAATAACTGCAATAAAGAATTCTTTTTGGTTGATTTGTGTAAACAAATACACGTTTAAATAATTTATGATTTAAATATTTGTATGTTTACAAAAGTCAATAAAAATAGTTGTTGTCATTAATTGTAATCGTTATTGATTGAAACTCTTTTTCATCTGTTCAGTGGACATATATTGACACAACCACTCTTACGAAGCAGAAGAACCTGGTGATTAAGAGCATGTGTGTTGGAGCCACATGCCTAGGAATCCTGGCTTCTCAATCTAAGAGCCTTATGGCCTTAGGCCTAAACCTCTTTATTTTCTGTCTCACTATTGCTATGTAACAAATTACCCCCAAAACATACTGGATTGAAACAACTACATTACTTTGCTCATGGATTCCGAGGGTCAGGAATTCAGACAAGGCCCAGCAGGGCCTGTGTCTGTTCTGTGTTGGCTGGGGCCTCCGAGGGGAGGACTTAAAGCCTGAGGGTGACAAATGGCTGGAGACCTTCAGAATCCTCTGAAGGCTGGAATTGCCTGCACGGGACTGGGCTGACTGGAAGACTAGAATTGTGGCTTGGCCTTGTCCCATCATGGCAACTTCAGGGTGGTCATACTCCTTACAGAGCTGCTCACGCTCCATGTGTAAATGCTCTAGAAGACAAGCTGAAAGCTGCATTGCTTTTTATGACCCATTGTCAGGGTCATAATTCTGACTTCTGCCATGCTTTGTTGGTTGAGGCAGTTGCAAGTCCTTCCAGATCCAAGAGAAGGGAACTAGACACCGTCTCTTGCAGCTGTGTTGGAAACGTCTTCAGTTTCCTTTAATGAGGATAATAGGACCTTCCTCATATTTTTTTTGAGGGTCATATGAACTCAAGTTCATAAAGCGTGAAGAACAGGGCATAGTACACAATACAGTGTTCAAGCAAGGACAGTGCTTATTATTCCAGACCAAAGCTTCAAAGATGAAGGGGACTTCGTTTTGGCCTCTTTAAGAGCTTCACAGTCAGATGTACACGAGCTCATTGGGGTCCTACGTAGACAACCTCACCCTGCCCCAGAAATCTAGGACAGAAGTATTATCTAATTACTTTGCTTAGCTCACCTCACCCTCAAATGATTTTGTGAGGTGAGCAAGGGTGAGCATTATTCTTATCCTTATTTAACCAAAAAGAAAACGGATGCCTGGAGAGGTGAAATGACTTGCCCAAGGTCATACACAGAGAATTTGTGGAAAAAGACAGGGCTTGAGGGACGTGTACAGGTCCCCACGCTTTGGTTTCTGTAAGCCATGTATGAGAACTTGGGACTGGCTTATTCAATATGCCCTTTCTGAGGGGGAGAGGTGGGGACTTAACTGCTATCACAAGGGGCGCAACAGGTTCTGTAGGCACAGGAGCCCAAAGGCTTCATCTTGCACTTTGGCCTCTTGTGAAGCTGTTGTCGCATTTCTAGTCTCTCCACCCTGCAGGAAAACCCTGCAATACTGGGGGACCTCATTAAAAGAGACATGTTAGCAAACATGTCAAAGGAGGAGGCAAAATGCAGGGAAATTCTCCGCACCCCTGCTCTCCTTCCTGGGTTACTTCCCTCCAGCAGTTCATGCTTCCACTCTCCATGCAATTCTTTCCTCCCAGCGCCCACACTCCCACTTTTACGAAAAATCAATCTCCCATTAACTCTACCACTAGCTTTTGAAGGGACCAGCAATAAATTGAATTTCCACCTTAAACTGAAGCTTGGCAAGTGCAGGATGAACTTTACAAGGGCTGCTCGTCTGTGCTTCTCAAACTGCAGTTATTGTCCCAAATAATGCAGAAGAGAGGTGCCTGCTACCCTCCTCCTCCATTTCTCATATTTTCTTCTTGGTGGAATCAGATTTGCATTCTCTTCTAATCTAGTCCCACTGCCAGGGCCAAGCCCTGAGAGTTGGGATTCGGGAGTTCTGTATGGTCTGTGCTTGGGAGAATGGCTGGTATAAGACATGCATGGGACTTGGGAGGCTTGAGTTTAATCCGCAACTGGAACTTGCTTGGTATTTGTTTCTCATGAAGGGCACAAGGGTTATCAGAGCTGGGTGAATGGTGACAGATAAATTCCATAATTCATTTCTCTCCACCCTTGCACAACTTGTGAATGTCTTTGTCACTTATTTTTTTCTCCAGAGAACAAACTGCTTATTGTGACAATGATTACCCACTACCTGGAATTTAGTATCCCAGATAAACTGGGCTGAGACCTAGAATACGACTGCTACCAGTAACAGGGACAGAGAATATCATATGAATTTTGGAAATCACTAGCGAGGACTTACAAAATCAAAATACCCATTTTCACCTAATAATAGAACTAGAAAGCACTGCAGAAGACCTCCTTTTTTGGAGTGAGGAGGCAAGTGCTCCTTCATTTATAGCCTGCTAACTTTAGGTAATATATTACTCTTAAGAGTTGAGCTTTAAGCTCCTATACATTGATTAGTTGTTGAATTGACTGGTGAAATGTTTGCTGAGTGCCAGTTACTGATCTATGTGCTGGAGATTCAAAGATGATAAAAACATTGTCTTCATGCCTAAGGACAGCTGTTCTCAACTGGGGAAAATCCCTCCACTTCCCCGGGAGACACTTTTCAATGTGTGGAGACATATTTGGCTGTTACAACTCGTAGTGGGGGTGCTACTGGCATCTTGTGTGTAGAGACCGGAGAGGCTGCTAAACATCTTACAATGCACAGGACAAGCTCACAATGAAGAATACTCCAGCCCCAGATGCCAATAGTGCCAAGATAGAGAAATCATTCTTAGGAAGCTGAGAGTCTTCTCAGGAGACCAGTACATATACAACTGTGATAAATATATTTCAGTAAGTGCTAGCATGGAGATAGGTGAATGGTATAATTTAAACAGAAATAAAACAGGCATGGAACTAGGGTTGATGCCCCCTCTCTTTTTCAGGCCACCCCTACTCCCTTCTGCCCATGGCCAATTGTTTTCCTTCTACTGGGGGGAAGGAATCATGATTTTTATTTATTTCCCTATTTAAGGTAATTGATAATTTTGTTTAATAAAATGCCATACAGGTCTGAACAAAAAGGCTGGCACTTGGGAGGAAGTTAGGATCCTTTCCCAATAAGTAGGGTTCTGGGTTACTTGGAGAGGCACAGACCCCTTAACCATTTCAATCTTTCTTCTTGGTGTTTCATCTCTGATCTTCAGTTACAGTTGACATACTCTGATCAACCACAGTGAGTTGAATCATTAGGCTTCCAGGCTGTGGGCATTATTGGAAAAAGCACAAGTTTCAAAGCCCTGCTTCTCGTCTCTAATACTCTATATACTGAGTGACATTGAAAAATCATCTTCCTACTGTGAGCCTCAGTTTCTTCACATGCAAAATTAAGTAATTGAATAGATAGATATTTTATTTGTTCTCTTCCATTGTATTGGGCAAATGGGCAGCTTTTTGTTTTTCATCTCCTGATGCTCACTGACACTGCTACCTCCTCTTATTTTCACACTCAATATTTAGAAAAAAATAGGGTGACCCTCTATTCCACCATACTGTCCGTCCAGTGGGATGAAGAGGAGATGCTTATGAGGGTCTAATGGTATACCAGTTCCTAAAAGAAAGCGATAACACTTTTCTCCTGGGCTGAGCTTTGATCATTAAGGCACTAAAAGGTATGGAAATGGATGCCAAGAGGAGAGCTGAATGAATGTCTGAGAGGATATCTCTCGGCATCATAATGTCTAACTGTTTATCCAGCGGATTTTTCTTCCCCAGTAATAAGGACAAAAGGATTTTGTAAAGGGATTTTTGTTCCCTTTCAGCTGTTCCCATTTAACCTTAAAGATTATTTCTAAGCATGCAGGGATAATGACGCATAGTAGATCAGTCAAAATATGGAGAGTAGTCAATAATGGAAAATGTATTTAGAGCTATTGGTTTTCTTACTGAGGCATCTATGACCTCTTCTTTCTGAATTCCGTTATCACGTGGTTAGCAATTAAATGTCCTGCCGTGATGTTTTGCATTATCCATTTGTCTCCTCCAACTAGAATGCTTCCTCTTCAAGGTCAGGGGGCTGTCTGTTAGACTTCCTTTACAAGTCCCACAGAGTTCACACCAGTGTTAGGCACAGAAAAAACATCGTTCACTAAAATAGCCCAGGGACTGCAATTCCATTTCGGTAAGTATCTTTCCTTGAATTTCTCTACTTAATAAATATACATTCACAGTACTTTTTTTTTTTTTTTTAAGATTTTATTGGGGTAGGGGAACAGGGCTTTATTGGGGAACAGCGTGTACTTCCAGGACTTTTCATTTTCCAAGTCAAGTTGTTGTCCTTTCAATCTTAGTTGTAGAGGGTGCCGTTCAGCTTCAAGTTGTTGTCCTTTCACTTGGTTGTGGGGGGCACAGCTCAGCTCCAGGTTCAGTTGCGGGTGCCATTGCTAGTTGCAGGGGGCGCAGCCCACCAACCCTTGCGGGACTCCAGGAATTGAACCGGCAACCTTGTGGTTGAGAGCCCACTGGCCCATGTGGGAATCGAACCAGCAGCCTTTGGAGTTAGGAGCACGGAGCTCTAACAGCCTGAGCCACTTGGCCGGCCCCTCACAGTACTTTTAAGGAACTGTTGTTTTTTGAACACTAATTGATTTTACAAAATGTTGGACTGGTATCATTCGGATGTATTAAAATAACACTTTTTCAGATTTGATAAATGAAGAAACATCACCTTTATTTACATCTTGGTGCAGGCTCCCTATTTCCCTGTAGACTGGAAACAAAATATTTGTGGACAATTCCTTTCAGTAGCACTACTCAAAAAAACTTACAGGAAAAATAGAATTGTGCTTCTTATGAGGGAGGTGTGCCAAGCAGTTTGAAGAAATAACGGGGGAATTATTCATGGTTGAGGAGGTCATGGGTGTGAGGTTTGGGAGATGAATAGGTGTGTTGGTCAGAATAAGCTACTATAATAATCCCATGATCTCAGTGGCTTAACACAGTGAGGTGTTAATTTCTGATTAAGGTGCGAGTCATTGTAGGTCAACAGAGAGATTCTGCTATTGCATTTCATCAGGGGAGCAAGCTCCTTCCATCTGGTGACCCAACATCTTCCATGGTCTTAGGAATCCTCTATGAATTTTGCAGGAGTAGAAGAGAAGAGAACATAGAAAGGCATGTAGAAATTTTAGACAACATAGAAGCTACAGAGACCAAAGTCCAAATCCCCTGTAATTTTCTTATCCAGAGAAAAAAGCATTATCAATATTTTAGTAAGAATAAGGGCTGTGGACTCAAACTATTTGGGTTTATGTTATTTCTTCACCATTTATCAGCCAGGTAGTCCTGGGCAAGTTACTTTGACTCTACGCATCTGTTTATTCACCTGGCAATTATTGTGAGGATAAAATGAGCAGATGCACATAAAGGAATCAGAACAGTGCTTTTACATGATAAGAGCTCAATAAGTGTTAGATATTATTATGTTGTGAGCATTTTTCTATCTTATTACACATTTTTCAACTATTTTCAAGGTTCCCATAGAGGTACTTATGCGTATATGATAAAATATACGATTACTGGTTCAACAGCATATTTTTAAGCCCTTTGACACATATTGCTTAAATTGCCCTCCAGAATCATTGTGCCATTAATATTTCCACTAGCATGGTATGAGAATTTTAGTTGTTCCCCCTCTCACCAACCTCAGTGTTAATATTTAAATACTTGGAAGATGAAGCTGGTATCTCATTTTATAGAATTTTCAGATTCTGGTAAATGAAAATATGTAATAGTATTAGCCATGTCTATTTGTTAATGTGTTAGTTAGACCTTTCAGTGGTATGTGCATTCAAAAAGAAAGCTCCCTAGACTAGGTGGGATTTAAAAAATCTAAAGTAAAGTAAAGACATTTAGCTGAATATTGTATGTTAACTGTAACTGAAAAACAAAACAAATATTTTTAAAAAGGCATTTAGCTCAACATTTGGGGATATACTTTGGGCTTTTTAATCATATTAGATGGAAAAAAAATATGAAATTCATTCTTTCAATCCAAGTTCTTATTTTGCATGCCAGAGTCTCCTAGCTCTAGAGAATTACATGCTCAGAGCTGAAACACAGCTTTCCTAGAGATGTGGACTCTATAAGTCTTGTCCACTACAAATCACACCAGCTATTATAGTTTTCAGAGGAGGAAACAATCTAAGGTGACCAACTGTTTAAGACCTCTGTAATTACTTCTCCCCACCAATCTGTGGTCATTACACTACTTTTCAGAGCTATTTGAAAACGAAATGACAAAGATGTCACAGCCTTCAATTTCAGACTACCTATATGGGTTTATATCCTCTTCCAGGATTTGAGGAGACACCGATGGTGGAAATGTTGGTTTCTAAGTGTTACAACTACCTCTTGTCAAAGCATCAAGTGGTTCAGTTTACTTTCTGAATGTGACCTAATAATGCAATTCAGGCAAGTTGCAAATTCCTTGTGGCAGTTCCTATTGGGACTGCCAAACCCCAAACCAGGTGTTACCCATAAATCCCTGTAAATTACTCAAACATACAACTCCCTCTATCAGAAATGAGAGGGATCCAGTAACAGCGGATTTTACCCATTTATCTTCAAATAATAAAACAGGACCACACACTTTTCTAAAATCAATATTTTAATAAAAAGAGTATTTCTCTCTGAAATTTAAAGAATCATTAAAGAAGGAGAATCATTCAACTTGTTTGCAAAATTGTTTGGAGTACTTTTGACCAAAAAACATCAAAAAAGCGAAAAAAAAACAAAAACAAAAAAAAGCCCCTGAATTTTGTGAAACATCAGCTGTTTGACATCACAGGATTACAACAATGCCCAAGATTAACAACCTTTGATTGTCAAAAGATATTATATAAAAAGTGCTGTGCTCAGCCCCATAACTGTTTAGTTATTATTATTTCTCATTATTTGTACTGTTTTACTTTGGACTTGAGGCATATTTTGGAAGAAGAAACAAAAAGGATTAAAGAAGAGGAAGTGATGTGTAAATGGGAGACTGGCAGGGGTGGAGGAGAGAAAAAGTAGGAAGAAAGCAAAGGGAGGGAGGAAAATGCATGGAGGAAGAAAGGAAAAAAGCAGAAAAATGAGAGAAGAGAAAAAATGTACCATTCCCTTTGATCCTGACCTTTCTATTAGGAGTGGAATGATTTTGTACATTTACCTTTCCCTTCTGAAGCGCTCTGCAACATATATACACAACCCTCCCCCAAGTCATAGTTTCTGTCTGAGGGAGCATTGCTCATTGCAAAGGCATTACTAACACCCAGTAGTAATGAGTGGACAGAGCAGTGGAACAAGTTATCTACCTTCACTGCAGGAGTTCTCAGGAAAAGTCATTTGTCTTTTCTCAAATGGTCATAAATAACACTATGCTCCAGGTGTTTAAAGACTCTGAAACAATTACTTTTTATTCTCTCCCCATCCCAAATCATAGCGAATTATCAACTTGGAATGACTTTCAGCTTGGCATGTCCATTTTTATCCATTCCCACTTTTAATTAATGATGGGTGTTATAAGAATGGTAGTTGTGATGTTACGGGCAGAAAAATACAATCTGGCCCTTTCTTTCCTAAAGAAAATAGTAATTAATGGAGAAAGCTTTGATAAAGCGGAACCGGTTAAGTTAGCACATCGTATTCAAGATTCTGCAAGGTCTCTTATGGAAAAAAATAATTAAGAAGATTTCACTATAACTGAGTAAGTTCCTTATGTTTTGTGAATATAATCACCTTGACTGTGCTATGTTAATTTTCCCAACAGATTACTTATAACTAATGCTCACTCATGACAAGAAAACAAAAACATCACTATGTCAATTAAATAATCCCAATCAGAAACCTGGGTGTATATCTTTCCTTTACGTATCTGATCTATCATCAAGTCCAGTCCATCCTTGCCCCAGGTAGACCTTGCATCTGTCCTTCACACGGGACACTCTTCGAGGTACCACCATCTCTATCCAACGCACTGTTGAAATTATCTCACGGTCTCTGTAGCCTCCAATGTGTATTACAGCTCGATGATCTTTTGAAAATATTAACTAGAAGCTTATCTTTAGGTTGATATTTAAAGTTATTTCAATTTGAAGCAACTGTCTATTGTTTTAGGGTAAAGACCTAGTTCTTTAAGATGATTATAGACTGCTGCCTTCTTAGGTCTCTGTCTCCCACGCCAGCCATATTTTAACCCCTTTATACCTTAAGTGCTAAATTCTCATAGAGGTTATTTCTAATACTGTTCATTTCCTTTACGGCACATATCTCATGTGATCATTATGAATGCATTCATTTACTTGTTTATCATTGGCATTCTTTTCAGTTTGGGGTAATTGTGAAGTGCTGCTGTGTACATCTGTATACAGGTTTTTGTGTGAACATGAGTTTTCATTTCTCTAGGGTAAATACCCAGGAGTGTGATTGCTGGATCATATGATTTACATATGTTCAATTTCATAAGAAACTGCCAAGCTATTCTCCAGAGTGGTTGTACCATTTTGTATTCCCACCAGGAATGTATGAGAGAGCCAGTGGCTCACCATCCTCATCAGCACTTGGTTCTGTAGGCTGTATTTTGTTTTAACCATTCTAATGGATGTGCTACTACTACTCAGTTTTTATAGGAAACTAGACTACAGTGTTAAGAAACATGCCCAAGGTCGTAAAACTGAGTCACAAAAAAAGTCCAGATTAGAACTTATGCTCTATTCACTCTCCATTATTGAATGGAAGTATATTTAGTATTAATTATATAGTAGCTAACTTTGAAGGGCAAACAGGGCTAATGTACAGAATTTATTTACTACGTGGATAATTCATGATTCAAATTCTATTTATACTTTAACACTGAAAGGTAATTGTTTATGACTTCAGCCTTCCTGTTTTGATTATGGGTCTGTAAAGTAGCATTGACTCAACCTGGCTTCCTGAAATTACATGCAACCTATGTTACTTTCAAACAATGATGTAAAATTCAAATACATTGTCCTTTACTGAATAAGATAATGGGAAAATGTTGCCTGGGAGTCAGAAAACTGGGTTCGAGTTTTGGGATTAATTGTATATTAGTTTCTGAGTATTAGTTTCTTCACCTATAAAATGGCAAGCAATCTTGGAGCTCTTTTCCCCGAACTCCTATATCCTGTATACTTTGATTTTAGTGGCAGGTGCTTGTGACTAATGAAAGTAAAAAAAAAATTAAAATTAAATTGAAAAACAAAACACGTTGTTTGAATTGACAATAAAATTAAGAAAGGGCTGATAATTAATTTTATATATTCAAAATTGTTTCCCTTCTACTGATATTATCTAAAGTTCTTTTTTGCCTGGACTACTTGTTTTAGCTATTTGGTGGCATAACACATACATAGAGAATTTTCTTCATGTGAACAATTTATAAACTATACTTCAGTTTTTGCACAGTAGTTCATTTTTACCCTGTGATGTTTCCATTGCCAACATTGTCATTCCTTAATATTTATTTTTTCCTCAGTCAGCAGGACTTGACAGTAGTAGTGTATATTTTGGTAGGAAGATGATTCTGTTAATATGATTTCATCTTCAATTATTACCCATTTTGCACTCCCCTTTCATTTACTTACCTTTTGATTTAAAATTTATTGCACTACTGAAGCAGAGTCAATATTAAGTAACAATATTGGGGTTGAGTAGACTCTTTTTCCAGGTTTCAAATGTTTGTCCAAGTTTTCCTTGACTTAAAATACCTTATGCATTTAATTTATTATTTATTTCATATCTGAATCTATAGAGATTTTATTGTAGCAATTATTCCTCTTTTGGAAAGTCACTAGGGAGTGATATAGACTTTCTGGTGCTTTTAATAAATTTCATATGACAAGAAGGAAAAAAATACCATAAACCAGTGGTAGTGATATTTA